>NW_024704760.1:8125182-8305182 GCF_018977255.1 Callorhinchus milii | reverse complement strand
CACCCGCTGCAATCCCAAGCCCAGAGATCAGATCTCCCGAATCCCGACCAAGCGCCCCCCGCCCGCCGCCCGCCCGAGTCCCTGGACCCGAGCCCCAGGCGCAGAGTGGATAGGACCCGACCTCCACCGGATCGAGTGAGGTCCAATTCCCAATCTTTAATGGGGCTCTTCAATAATTCCTTCAAAAAAAATTAATGGTATTGAACGCCCTCAGTGGTTGCTTCCTTTTTAGCGGATTCACCGCCTCTTTCAGGAATACCCACAAAATGCATTCTCTTTAGTCCGTGTGATGTGCACTGATTTCATCTGAGTCCTCTCGACTCCCTGACCATTTCCCCCCAATGCTCGGGTCCTGACCCAACTGTACAGCGCCTTGGGACGTCCCCCCGATGTGAAAGGCGCTCTATAAATGGAATCTTGTTGTTGTTGTTGTTCATGTCAGTGTAGATGATAAACTCAGACTGGCTGGCTTGGACAATAGAAAAAACAGATGAGACATGAGATCCCATGGTACTACTCAAAAAATAATACATCCTCCCAATGTGAAAGGTACTATATCTAGGATAATAATAATCCTTACATTTAATACAGTGCCTTATGTCGTTGAGACGTTTCAAAGCGCTTCACAGGTAAAGTGGAGCGACTATGTATTTTGTGGGCGAAACATGGCAGCCAGCTGCGCACAGAAATGTCCCATAAACAACCATGAAATGAATGATCAATTTTATTTGGGGATTGTTGGCCAGGACACCGGGAGAAACTCCCTTCTAGGCAAGTGAGGTTTGATTCCCAGGGAGGGCAAAACGTTGGATAAGTTTCCTTACTCCACATTGCCTGTTTACCTAGCAGTGAGTAGGAACCCAGATGTTAATAATTACTTTTCACCTCTTCTCTAGGCGCCTCAAAGCGCTTCACAGAATATACTGTAAAGTGGGCGAAACGCAGCAGCCAATCGCGCACAGCACCGTCCCACAAACAGCCATGGACTGAATTGACCGATTTATTATTTGTAAAGGAACTTGCCAGTTTTGCCCAGCTGGGAATTGAACCCAGGTCCTCTCACTTCCAAGGCGGGTGCTCTAACCACTAAGCTGAAGGGAACACGTGCAACACAAGTGGGGCAGACACAGGGGACAGCAAAATGGCCCTACAGTTCATTTAATGACGAGTGCAGCTCTGTGCCGAAACACATTTTGTATCAAAATAAATTGATAACAATGACTAACCTTGACTCCTCAAGAATTAACGTATACTTTTTTTTCCTGCTTTTTATAATTCGGAGAGGTCATTGAGATTTTCCATGAATGTACATCAACAGTGAAGAAAGCAGAATGTTACCATGGCCCACCCACGCAATCCTGCTTGCGTGTGCTGGCTGGAAACTCTATAGTCACTGGGTCCCAATATAAGGATAACCTTTTGGGAGTTTAGGAACTGATGATTCATGACATGGAACAATTAATTGGGCTGAATGGTCATTTCTGTGCAGTCGTCTGTGCAATTCTATGTTTACAAAAAATAATTGACTCATTCCTTTCTGATGATCTTATTTTTAGCTTAGCAGTGCAAAGTGCAAGAGGAAAGCAATATCTTTCCATGTGTCCATATCTATATTAGTAACAACTTGCATTTATATAGCGCCCTCCACGCCAGGCAATGCCTCAGAGTGCTTAAATTATTGGGCTCATCTTTATCAATTGAGGAGGCCATGTAATATTCTTATCCCTGATCAATCAATCAGAAATAATTACTAAATGTCCTTTCCTTAGAGGAGCAGGCAACTAGGAGATCCCCAGGGGAGGGGAGAGCACTGGTAAAACTGAGACTGGATACCATATGCTGCACTATCAACTGATAGATACAGAGGAGCTATTTCCTCTGATGGGGGAATCCAAAACAAGGGGGCAGTCTTAAAATTAGAACCAGGTCATTCAAGAGTGAAACCAGGAAGCATTTTTTCACCCAAAGGATGGTAGAAATCTGAAATTCTCTCCCCCAGAAGGCTATGAATGCTGGATCCATCCACACCTTCAAGAGTGGGGTTGATAAGATTATATATATATACACACACACACACACACATGACTTGGGGGAGGTGGGGATAGGTAAAGGTTAGCACAAGACAAAAAAAAATCCTTACATTTGGTATAGTGCTTCTGACAAGAGGATGTCTCAAAGCGCTTCACAAAATATATTATAGATTCCCCAGGTTTTGTGGACAAACGCAGCACCACACCGCATTGGAGCAGTTTCAAGAGGATAACTAGAAAAATCAAAACAAGGAAGCAAAAAAGCAAGGGAGAGTAACTATGTGAGGGTGACAATCGAGTATGACAAGCTGCAAGCATGTCTAAAAATAGCAGCGAGTGGGGCAGGTTCAGCCATTAACATTGGCAACAAATGGACTTTTAATCTACATAAATCTACAGACCTGGCTGAGGCAATGTGAAACTACTGCCATCTATAGCCTGGTGGGGTGAAACCTTAAGAAAGTTTCCATACTCCACACACACACCTGCAGGAAGAGGGCACCCAGTTGTCAGTTGATTGGCAGATCACTTTTCTGGGGGGGGGGGTAATAATCCCTGAAAAAAAAATTTTGGTCACTCAATCCATGACTGTTTTGTGGGACACTGCTGTGCGCAATTTGCTGCCACGTTTTGCAAATACTTTGCAAGATATTGTGAAGCACTTTGGGACATCTTGAAGACGTGATATCAATTTGTTTAAAACATAAAGCAAGGATTATTATTGAGTCTGGCAACAGTAGTGCTAGTCACAAACACTTGTGCAGCACACTGTCTAAAAGTGTGGAGTCCTGTAGCTCAGTGGTTAGAGCACTCGCTTTGCAAGTGAGAGACCTGAGTTCAATTCCAGGCAGAGGGTGAAACCTTGGGCAAGTTTCCTTACTCCACACAGAGCCTAATAATAATCTCTCCCAAAACCAAAAACAATAATTAAATTGGTCATTTTCAAGCCGCGTTCGCCCACAAATATACAGTCAATTCACTTTACAGTGTGTTCTGTGAAGCGCTTTGGGACGTCCTCCCGACGTGAAAAGCGCTATATCAAATGCAAGGATTATTATTATTATTATTAAAACAGTCCCAGCCATTAATACACTGCTCTGTCCAATAAAGCTCTCCATGACTCCATTTTCTTTTCTGCAGATTTCCCAATGCTGTTTCAGCTATTGCTTTAAGCTCATACTAAAGAACAATACATTACGTTGGTATGGTGCCTTTTACAGCAGGACTGCCCAAGGTGCTGGACAGTCAGGGATTTGGGATCTGAGCTGGGGGTCAGATTGGAGGATGGAGGGCAAGGAGGTAGAGCAGAGCAATACTGGCCAAAACTTCTACAGGTGAAAAGAAATTAAATGGACAGGTGAATGCATGACTACCTACTTTTGCACTTACTTCCAATCAAAGAACAAATCAAATTACAATGTTTTCCAGCAACCACTCAAAGGAGTCTTGCAATTGTTGGAATAATCCAGCACCTCTGAACCCAACAAATTAAGTGCATTGTACGGAACTATATTGTTCCCTACCCCAAGACCAAATTAGTTTCAGCAGGACCTTAGTACCAGCATCACAATAATCCTTGCATTTGATATACCACCTTATGTCTTTCACGATGTATCACAGAATATGCTGTAAAGTGAATGTTCTGTATATTTTGTGGGCAAAAACAGTAGCCAATTGTGCACAACTATGTCCCACAAACAGTCATGTACTAAGTGATTAAATTATCATTTTTGAACAAATTATTGGCCCTGAAAAAGTGATCCACCAATCAACTAGGTTCCTACTTACTGTTAGGGAAACAGGTATGTGGCGTAAGGAAACTTGCCAAACATTTGCCCAGTCAGGAATTGAATCCAGGCCCTCAACTGTGAGTACTCTAACCACTAAGCTACAGGACTTCACAGTATTCAGGATTTGCAACACCTTCCAGTGCTAGTCATGGGAATGTACATGTTTTCATAGGGAAAGGGAAAATACAGAGAGTGGGCAAGGACAAGGAAGCAGCTGGAAGTGTGATCCTTAAGTTGATCGGCTGTGGAATTTATGGAGTGAAGCTAGGAAGACTAGCTTGAGAAATTAAATAGAGGCTACTAATTTTCACTATAACATTTAGGAAATGGAAAATAGCCCAGGAATTGCTTAATGCCGTTTGAAATTCCAGAAGTCAAAAAGACTTGCAAAGTAAAAATCAGTATACAGAAGTTACTATTTTCCACAACAGTCATAAGCTCTCCCCATATCAGTGTTGGCACAGGAACAAAGAAATAGGCAGCAGTGTTCTGTAACCAAAGTTTATTTCCAAGAAAGTCACAAACAGCATACAATGACAGGAAAAAGGATTACAAAGCTGAAGAACGAACCAAACAGTGTGCCGCTCCAGCTTCTCTCACTATCCAATAACCACATTGGATGAGACAGATGGGGCAGCAGGCCACTTATAATGCAGTTGCTGGTGAAAATGGACCTAAAAAAACTACATTTCCAGCAGAGCCAAGTAGAGGGGCAGTTCTTTGCTCTTTAGACTGTCCGTGGAAATAAGTCACCAGAGCAAGAATCCATTGAGCATTGCTGACTAGTCAATGATTAATTCTTCAGGTCAGAGTTCAGGAAAACTCCTCCTGGCCAGTATTTGAGTTTTATTAATGCCTCATTGGAAAACACTGGGGTCAGGAAAAAACACTGTCCAGGTTTCCCCTCCAGGAGATCAGTTAGTCCACAGAACGCCCTCCATGTATTTATTCAGAAAGTACACAAAATAATTTTAAAATCGTATCTAAAATGCAAATGTATTTCTACACCAGCACTGGATACACTTTGCATTATCAAACCTCATTGTGCTGATAATGGACCCAGAGCAGTCCTAATGATGCCTGGTCACAAGCACTTCCTATTATTCCCAATGCACTGCACAGAGGTGGTTTCTTCTACAAAGTGACAAGTTTAAGGGTCTAGAAAAGTAGTAACTATGGTCTGTTATTTTAGAAAAAAATGAACTGAGGAAAGCCATCAAACGTAACTGAAATACAGTATTGCCAAGCATGCAACCCTCACAAGTCTTAATGCAAACTTGTAGACTTTGCAGCAAGACGAGCATTTAACAGCTTTCCACTGTAAAATAGCCTACCAGAGAATGATCTTCGTGGTATTCTGCTGGGCTCTTACAGCTACAGCAGCTGGAGCTGCTCAAATGAACGGACGTCAGCAGCACAAGGATAGGAGCCCTCAATGAACACAGGCAAGTGTCCATATACACCCACCCTTATAAAAACACAACTCTGCCATAATTCACAGGTTTGAAAACTTCTCACTGGTTACATTATAGAATACACAAAAAGAAAACAATGAATAGCTAAAATAGGGTAAAAAATGCACTGAACCACGTGTCATAAGAGTCTATTAAACAAATGCAAATCATGTCCTTAACAACTCTGACGGTCTGTACACGGATCTTCACAAAGGTCACCAGGCTTCAGCTCACTTCCTATCGTTTGACCTGGAACGACTAAAGAGAAAATAATACAAATTTTAGTCTGCTGTTCGCTCAATACAAAATAATAATCCTTGCATTTGATATAACGCTTTTCACATCTTCTAGACGTCTCAAAGCACTTCACAGAAGAGACTGTAAAGTGAATTGACTGTATATTTGTGGGTGAAATGCGGCAGCCAATTGCGCAGTGTCCCACAAACAGTCGTGGATTGAAATGGCCAATTTATTATTTTTTTTCTTGAGAGATTATCAGGCGTGTGGAAACTTGCCCATGGTTTCATCCTGCTGGGAATTGAACCCAGGTCTTTCACTTGCAAAGCGAGTGCTCTTTAACCTCTGAGCCACAGGACTCCACGATAGTCAATCACTGCAAAAGATCAGAGCCCCGTAGCAATGCTAAGTACAAAGGATACCAAGCTTTTCAATTTCCCTACCCAGCCCCCCAGAGTTACTACACCCATTTATAATAGGTGCGCTCTTATTGTGAAGCAAGTGTGAGAGATAACACTAAAATGAAGATAGTTGTAACCTAAACTCCCAGCACTGAATTTTTATAACTAGAACAAAGATCTCAGAAAGAGAAGTCAAATCTCAAATATATAACAGAATTGCACTGGATGTGTTGCTCTACAAATTAAACTTCAAAGTAAAATTACTCAGGAATCTCTGCAGTCACATTACATATTAAGTAAGTAATTTATTCATCTGTACCAATAAAGGCGAAATGTCTGTGTGTGTGGTAGTTGTCAGTGTATCCGACAATCACGCAATAACCGATTGACGTAGACATGATTTATACCTCCCCGGAAAGGTCTTGCACCAGGCAGTGCCATAGGCATTTTTTGGGGGGGAATCTCCTATCGTTGATGAGCTATATTAAAAATGCTTTAAATAAGGCCCAAATTATAAGGTATACATCGTATTCTGCAACTACCTAGCGACAGAAAAGCATACACCGTTCAGAGATACATCTATATTCTGCAACAAATGTACACCACTTTTTTCTGGTTGTCAAGGGAGACAGTCCTCGCATGTGGGACAGATCGAGAGTGCCTTGGCCCGAGGGCGTGCCAGAGCTAGGGCACGCCAGCAAGAGTGTGTGTGAGAGACAGAGAAAATATATTAAGAGTCCTCTGGCAGAGTATAGATAAAGACGAAATGCCTGTGTGTCAATCTACATTCCACATTGGGTCCTTTGTTTGCAAGCAAAGCTGCATTGCATACAGCTAGTTTAGCATATTTCTACAGCACTCCATCAAAGGACTAATAATTTCAATAAATTCTGGGTACTTGCCTGCGAGATCGGGAGAACGAGCGAGACGGTTTGTGGTTCCTCTCTCTGGACAGGGATCTCTCTCTCCTACGATCCCTTGAAAGGGACCTGCAGCAAAATCAAAACCGAATACTTTAGTTAAGTGACACACATGGACTTCTGAAACAAACTACGTATGGAAAGCAAACTAAAGACCATATTAGGTTTGAAGAAAGCCTTTGAACCTACCTAAGTAACTGAAATGACAACTTTGTAAAGGATAGTTATGTTCTCCTCAAACAGCAAGTACTGTGGTCAGAAGACATTGTAAGTGAATAAGTTACCTGCTGCGACTCCTGCTGAAGCTCCTTCTGCGAGGTGGTGATCTAGAAGCGAGAAGGGAGTTAGAAAGTGAACAGAGTGCAGCAGCTGTACAATGACCAGCGAAGTACCATCCTACTCGACCACAGCTCGTCTCAACAACCCCGGTTCACTAGTGAAGGTAATTAATGCTGTAAAATGTACTCGACAGGCAACCTGCATGAGAGTCTGAGTGCAAAATTAACATTAACTTACAAACTAATATATTCGTGGTGACTCAATACATTGCAGGGGTCTCAGGCTAATCAAGTGACAAACAATCCACATCCAAGGGAGCTACAGCATGTTAGGCCTAATCAACCAGAAGAGCGGTTATCCAATAAATTCACAGGGCAAAACTACAACTGGAGTTTAAGCTTTCTGCTCAACATTTAACCTTGGCAAGTCATAAATTGATCATTTCACATGCCATTGCATTTCCCGATGTAATGATATCCCAGGAATAATTCCAGGTAACTTACACCAAACTAATTCTCAGACAAAACACTGAGAAACCCTGCATTGGTGTTTGATGCAGCCTGAATGATATAAAGGTCCTGACTAATGTGTGATGGACTTGCTACACAACACTCCAGCAATTGGCCAGCTACAAGTAACCGGGATGGAATGCACTGGGGAGGCGGTGGGGGTTCAGTGGTTAGGAACCCAACATTCAGGTTCATGAGCGTTTCGCCAGCAGCTACAACAATGCTACTAGTGGTTTCTGACACTAGAGCCCCCAGGCAACGCAGGCAATTGATTGACAAGTTTTCCATTCCTGGTAATAGCCAAGTCACTTTAACTTCAATGTAGCCTCTTATCACTGCCTTTTAATTGATACACAATCAATTACCTTACTAGGGAACCACACAGAAAAGGGGAGGTAGCTACTCCTGGCCACTAGACTTGCATCACTGCATTATATCATTCAAAAAAACTTGCCTCTCTTGACCGAAGACATTCAACCAATGGTGGCTTGTTAAAATTCAAAAACCCAAATATCATTGAATTTCAGTTAATGGGGAGGTGGGGGGGAACAAACATGGCAACTGCACAATTCTAACCAGTACAAGATCAAACCCACCCATTAGAACAATTTTACAATGTTACATGCACTTTCATCTCAAACCTTGTCTTCATTTTAGCCACTCATCTCTCCTTTTTAACCAGTACTCAAACACGTAGATGCAGATACAGCATTGGGCCACCAAGTCAGGTCAACCCACCACTGCATTGTCCTTTACATAGTGGAAAAAAATCCAGGCCAGGGTTTCAAGTAGACGCAATTGGAAGTCCATGTCACCAAGATGGCTACTGCCCACTTGACACAATTGGCACTACATAGGCCATTGCCAACAGATTAATACTGCGCATGTTTGCCATATTTATTATTGGGTGGCCAATTGAGATTTTTCCACCATAGTCACTCTTTCCCCAATCAAAGACTGCCCTTAATTACCCTGTAAAGTTTAGAAAAACTAATACCTACAGCACCGAGAACCAGGTCTACACTGCCACCTCCAGGGCCAGGCTAACTCAAGGAAAGTGCCTGCTTTCCACTTTCTTAAAGCTCAAGTCTGTTCAAAAAACACCTGAATTGCCTTACTTTACATTGCACACACTTCCTGAAGTGGGACAAAGCTATAACAGACCCTATAAATGTTGGAATCTGGTAACCAACCCGTTTAAAAATAAATGAGCAAATAGTTCCCCAAATTGGAAAAAAAGTTGAGTTTCAAGCAATATTGAGTCAGCTTGATTTGAGAAACGATATAGAATTTATTTTCAATTAACTGGACAGCATCCATAACTAACCACCACTATGGAAACCGAGACAAGTGGCACGGCACCTTCCTTCAAGTTACCCTGGCCTTACTTCTAAGCATTTTTGCATTTAAGAGTCTGAATTTTCAAACTGATTCACCAGTGGCAAATTATTAATATTAATCTAAAGCTAACTGTCAAGACTGTTATTCCTGGACCCAAGTGCAAAAGAATTGCCGGGTCTAATTTAAGAACAAGAACTCATCTTTTTGCCTAAATGTAGTTTAACACAGTCAGCCCCTAACAGAACACGAGTCCATTTACCTTTTCAAACGCTTACTCCATTATACCAGCAGTAGACTATTGTATAAAGCAGGAAAAACTTACTAGTCTTTTGGTTTTCAACAAGCTAGAAATGGAGAGGTGAGGCTGCCGGACTGACGGCCAGGTAGAATTTGCTGAAAAGGTTTGCCAGATGCGTGGTATTTGGTTGGCAGAGGGGGGATGTAGTGGTTTTTTTCCTGCTTTTTATTTAGCCGAAGGCTGCTGAAACAAATGCTGAGTGTTCGGCTGCTGTTGTGGAGACAACGAGTAAGGTAAACAGCTGATTGACCAGAAATGTGCGGGCAGTTGAGGCAGCCACTGCTGATTGGTTAAGGTTGGAGAAGAGGCTGAGAAACAGCATGCTTGGGAACCAAAGGGCGGTGCAACCTGACGACTGGACATGCCTTGGTCATGTGATACCGACACCAGCCAAGCTGATTGGGGCGCGCTGGTCACATGACGCTGAAAGAGGGATAGTTGACTGGCTAATGTAGACTCGAAGGGCGGTGAGAAGAGGCATGATGGTGACTCTGCAAGGGGGGGGTTCATTTTTATTAATATATAAATGGATTAAAAAAAATGCATCTTTTAAAAAGAAATAGTTGCAACATTTAAGCCATCGGTAACGCCAGATTAAACACATTATCAACCATTAGTGATGAGTGACAACGCAAACAGCAATGCATAACTCCGCAACATCCTGTGTCAAAATGCAACAGACTAGAAAGCAGTAGCATGCTGTGCAACCTTTAGATATGCTAATCAGGGTTCCTTCTGAATGTTCCCGGTTAACAAGAAAAGGGCACTCACCTTCAATGATGCTCTTCGACTGAGATGGAAGAGGCTCCCTCTAGGGCAAGGTACCAGCATTTGCTGAGTTGGGTTTTATTGCACCATGGAGTCTGGGCTCCAAACTGAAAGAACTGCCCGATTTGCTGCATTATTTCAAAACCTTTCAAAGATGGGTAGCAGGAGGCAGGTGCCTGAGGTTATTACACTGGTAGCCCTTAGCGTCGAAGCCCTGTGACCTGCTACCAAACTCAACACAAGGCAGAAAGAAAAATGTACGCTTGGCACAAATTCATTCAACGAGCTAGCGGCAGAAGGAACCCTGGGGTTGAGTTGCAATAGGCTCAATGTAGCATCGGAGACCAAAATAGCCCAGACATCACTCAGACCTTCTACCTTCTACAAACGCCCACCAGTCATATGAGCACATCAGGATTCAGGTTAAGTCAAAATGGGGCCCAGTTTAAGAATTGAGCGCCAACATTAGGTTTAGATGTCAAGGTCCTGACACTGGTACAAATTTAAGTCGCTACCTAAACCCCTGGCAGCTCAATGGTATCTTTCTCCCCTCAAGATGCATTTCTCTGCAAATAAAGCTCACTGATCACCAAGAATTAAGCTTCATATCTGCTCAACATTTAGCCAGTTACGTGAAGTCAATGCTGGGAGTCCAGTCAAATCCTTGACAGCAGTGCTAAAATATCAATTGCTGAAGTACAAATGTAGCATGGCTGAACTGCTACATAAATCGGAAAGAACTTGGCTGCTCCAACAGCATGCTTTTTACCTCACCCCACTGACATTAAGCCAAAATGAAAGCGAAGTGTAGATAATTCTGTATAGCAGAGAATTTTCTTAATTGAGTGCAAATAAGCAGTATTTCAGACATTTCAGTCTGAATTCAAAGAGTTGTTTTTTTTCTTATATATAACCATATAAAGTTTCCTTCTACACCTAGCATCACCAAATGGTTGAGATAATATTGATTTTCCCCACAAATGGCCAATTCTGAACTTCAGTGCGGTATTTTAGCACTGCAACCCTATAGGTTTATAAAACTGCAATAAGCTACATGTGAAAGCTCCCACTTGCAGGGCAGGACTCAGAGAAGAACACCACAATGTAGCACATACACGATGTGCTTCTCATATGGTGCTCAGTAAAAGAAACTAAAAGGTTAAGGGCCTGAAAACTAGGGTAGTCATGATACATTTCTTACACAAAACAAGGTCAGAATACAAGAAGCAACTCAAGAGCCCTTTCATTCGGTTAAAAGTGCCAGACTGTTTGTGAAAGTTGCATACCCACACCCCCATCTACCACTGCAATCTGATGCCCTTGAAGGACAAAGCCATTCAGAGCCTTTTTTAAAAAAAGGAGTCAAGAACAGTTACTGATTGAACAGATTATATTGCAGCATACACAAAGAAACATTGCCTTAGATTCTGGGAATTCGACTGGCTTTAGCAGTCATCAACAGTGAAAACTAAAATTCAAAATCATGACATCCCTAATGGCCCTCAAAATCAAATGGAATCCTATATAACAACACACTAAACATTATAGCACTGTCACGAGATATCAGGCTGTTATTAAAATCAATGTCACCCATCACTAGTAGTTATTGAGCAGAAAACAGCTCAATACAACTTACAGACGGAATCACAGAAATTTAACGGTTTTAGCATCACACAGCACATTTTTGCAGCTATCGTTACCTGCGCCTTGCTGGGGGGCTTCTCCGGCGATAGTCATCACGAGAGCGTCTGGTCCATTGTTGAGCGGGGGGACGAGCACGACGCCTCTCACCATTGGAGAGTTCTACACGAACACGGCAGCCACAAAGACTCCTGCAACCAGAGTATGATTAAATATTACTCCACAGCCTGCACACCTATTTCAACAGGTTCCACAATCAACTAAATTGAAAATAAAATAAATTTCCACTGCAGATCGAAACCTCATGAATGATCACCATTTCTCTCCCTCCATCAGGTGGTGATTTTGTTCACCACCTCTAACTCTGGGGGCACAAACTGCACCCATTCCAAGAGATGGTAATGCAGTCCAGTATCTTGCAATCGATCAACAATCCTTGGGAAAATGTGGGAACCTAAATATCCGTCAGAAATTTTCTAACAGCTACAGGTTGAAATATAAAACCTGCACACAAGTCTTCCCTGTTTCAGCAGCTAACTCATTGGAATCATTCATAAAATCCAACTTGTACTTTTAGGGCACTGAAAGGGATCTACTACAATGCAAATTTACATTTAAATAACATCTGTCACACTGGGAGGACATCCTAAAATACTAATACTCATTCCTAGATTATAACACAACAGGAAATCTCAGTGATGCCAAACAAACTCTTGAACTAAGGAACTGGTCCTGAGGTGTATAAGTGAAACATTGTTTATGCAACCATTTGGAGGCTTGTAGTGACATTTCATAACAATGAACTCCTCTCTTTCAGTGTCAAAACAATGGCCCGTTATTACTCAAAATGCATCCAACAATTTCTGATGAGTGCTGTGAAGATTTCACCAAGGAGATGGAAGCTGCAGAGATGAATACTTTCAATATCTGCACTAGCATCCCACGCCTGGTGGTATTGTATACGAGCTACTGGGACGCAACCCTGCGTGAGCGGTGCTATACAAATGTAAGTTGTTGTTGTAGCTACCACACTATTAATGTAGGATTCTTGCATTTCACTTCACACTCGAATCAAGGCCAGTGTTTCAAGGGCTTGACACAATTGAGATTGCCCACTGTGGTGCAATTTGGAATTAAGTGCATTAGACACCTATCAGTGTCATGGCAATACAAATTGGGTTTTACCAAAAGCAGTCTTCTTACCTGCAAGACCATAATCTGCCCTCAGTTAGCAACCAACAAAAGATAACTAGTTTAGTAAAACTAATTAACCATTTTGCTAATACAGCCTAGTAAGGTGGTCAAGTCTGAAATGTGTGTCACACCATAAAGCACTTTGATAGTGATTTATAAAGAGCTGATAACTGAGTGCAACAATTATTATTCCACAGAAGGAATACTGAAACTACTACCAAGCAAGCAATTCCAGACCAGTATCTGTGGAAATCTAATTAGAAACACCAGGTCCTTCAATACTAATGATATTAATGATTCTTTTTCAGCCAAAAACTTATTGCAAATGTGAAAAGTGTAAACTCTAAAGTCATCTTGATGTATAAAGAATGCAAGATACCTAGTGTAGCACAATTCCTCGGATAAAACTTAGCGAACCTCAGCCAAGAGTTCTGAGCATTTGCAAGAGGTGCAAGCCCAGCAATAAAAGTGACAAAACTGCCCAAAACACAAGATTGGATCCCCACGCCAAAACAAAACTAACTATAATCCTTGTTTTATACCTCATCCACTGCACAGCAACTGCCTAGCAATTTGAGGCAACACTTTCTGCTTAACTCACTTAGGCTGTGGCATACATGATAACCAACTGCACTTCTGGTTTTTGAAAGGCATAATTGTAGATGTAGCCCAAGGGAACCACCAAGCACAAGACAAGCAAGCGTGCATATAGATATCACAGAAAAGTTAGAATATAAAGTTACAAGTGTAGGCACAAGGGCAGCAAAGAGAACCGGTGAAGGGATGCGAGGCAAAAGTATATAATTATATTATTGGCCATTAATATCAGGTTACTTATTATTGTAAATAATGTCAGCATCAATGTGTGAATTTCCATTCACTAAATGGCACTGAGCCCCAGAATCTGTTGCCACCATGACACATTTAATAATCCTTGCATTTATTATTATATCCATTACAATATTAATCGTCCAATCAAATCCATTTTGTACGTTCCCTGCTGTGAGCCATTCTGGAACTAGCATTGTAAAATGGCTTCCTGAAGCAGCTCAGCAGCACTCAGTTGGTCACAGGTTGAATCTCAGCATGGCGTAGCAAGGTTTGAGTCTCAGCGTGGCCACTAGATGGTGAACTTGCAGAAAGCAAAGCTATTAACAAGGAACCAGTGTCCAAATTAACCAAAAGGCTGCAGAAAGTAGCACGTTACTAGAAAACTTAATCAGTACCTTCCATCAAGTTCTCTAACCGCATCCGAAGCATCACGGGGATCTTCAAATTCAACGAATGCAAAGCCGGGGGGGTTCCGGGCAACCCACACACTGCGAAGTGGCCCGTAATACCCAAAGGCTCTTTCCAGTTCTGTCTTGTTCCCATTATTCCCAAGGTTTCCAACGTACACCTTGCAGTCTAATGGGCACGAACCATGATTCATGGCTGAAACAAGGTGCACAAGCAAGTTTAACTCCAAATTCTTTTAACATGCAGAATTGCTGGAATTCATTCACAACCCAAGCTTTAGGCTTTGTGGACTCAAGGCGCCCTTTGAAATGCCAGCAAGTAATGCCGTAATTATAAATATAAACGATAATACAGAGAAAATTACCAGATACTATGCATTTTATGATTGCAAGTCAGGTTAATCATAGAAAAAATATGCGCCCACAAGTCCTGTAGCCTCTCATGGGGCGTGGGTGGGGGGGCATAGGACTATAACCCTTAAATACACAGATTGAAACCCCAAATTCACAGACAACTCGGTTAACAAATACAATGCCCCCTCCCCACTAAATTATTGTACTATACTACAGTAGAACAGGAGCAGCGAGAAAATCCAGAGGAAATAAATCAGAGGGGGAAAAAAAACCGCACCATCGTTTCAGAAAATGGCCGCGCCCTCGTTGGAGCAGTGCAGAGACCCTGTGCGCTCAACACTATCAGCATGCAGACCACAGCACCTTAAATTAGATTAATCCCCACACACACACAGCTCTCTCTGACACCCCGAGGCCCGGCTCCTCACCCCCCCAACTGCTCACTCTCCTCACCCCCCAACTGCTCACTCTCCTCAGCCCCCCAACTGCTCACTCTCCTCAGCCCCCCAACTGCTCACTCTCCTCAGCCCCCCAACTGCTCACTCTCCTCACCCCCCCCCAACTGCTCACTCTCCTCACCCCCCCTCAACTGCTCACTCTCCTCACCCCCCCCCCAACTGCTCACTCTCCTCACCCCCCCCAACTGCTCACTCTCCTCACCCCCCTCAACTGCTCACTCTCCTCACCCCCCCCTCAACTGCTCACTCTCCTCACCCCCCCCCAACTGCTCACTCTCCTCACTTCCCCCCCAACTGCTCACTCTCCTCACCCCACCCCACAACTGCTCACTCTCCTCACCCCCACCCCCAACTGCTCACTCTCCTCACCCCCACCCCCCAACTGCTCACTCTCCTCACCCCCACCCCCAACTGCTCACTCTCCTCACTTCCCCCCAACTGCTCACTCTCCTCACCCCCCCAACTGCTCCCTCTCCTCATCCTCACCCCCCAACTGCTCACTCTCCTCACTTCCCCAACTCCTCACTCTCCTCACCCTCCCCCCAACTCCTCACTCTCCTCATCCTCCCCCAACTGCTCACTCTCCTCACCCCCCCAACTACTCACTCTCCTCACTTCCCCCCCAACTGCTCACTCTCCTCACTCCCCCCCCACTGCTCACTCTCCTCACTCCCCCCCACTGCTCACTCTCCTCACTCCCCCCCCCACTGCTCACTCTCCTCACTCCCCCCCCACTGCTCACTCTCCTCACTCCCCCCCCCACTGCTCACTCTCCTCACTCCCCCCCGCCCACTGCTCACTCTCCTCACTCCCCCCCCACCAACTGCTCACTCTCCTCACTCCCCCCCCAACTGCTCACTCTCCTCACTCCCCCCCAACTGCTCACTCGCCTCACTCCCCCCCAACTGCTCACTCTCCTCACTCCCCCCAACTGCTCACTCCCCCACAACTGCTCACTCTCCTCACTCCCCTCCCCCAACTGCTCACTCTCCTCACTCCCCCCCAACTGCTCACTCTCCTCACTCCCCCCCAACTGCTCACCCCCCCCAACTGCTGACTCTCCTCACCCCCCCAACTGCTGACTCTCCTCACTCCCCCAACTGCTGACTCTCCTCACTCCCCCAACTGCCCACTCCCCCCAACTGCTCACTCCCCCCAACTGCTCACTCCCCCCCAACTGCTCACTCCCCCCCAACTGCTCACTCTCCTCCCCCTCCCCCGGCTCCCTCACTTCGCTCTCCTTCCCCCCCCCCAACCCCACCCCGCAGGGTCCAGCTCATCTGCCTGTACCGCCATGGCCTGATCTCTCTCTCCCTCTCTTTCGTCTCCTCTCTCACTCAGTCAAGTCAATCAGTGCAGCAAATGGCGCCTCCCGCCCTCCCAATCCTAAGGCCCCGCCGCTCGGAGAAGAAGCAAAACCGCGCGAAACGCGGCGGCCTCGTGGTCGCAGCCCGAACCCACCGGGCTCCATACGGTGGGGAGTCGGACTCTGCAGCGACTCCAGGCCGGTCGGTCGATCGGTCGGTCAGTCGGTCGGGCGGGCGGGCACGTGGCGGCAGTTACCTGCTCCTGTGCTGCTCTCTCGGAGGCGCCGCTGTGAATCGGTCGCGGACAAAAGCAAAATGGCTGCCGCCGCCTCGCGCCGTTAACCGCCGGAAATAGCCGACAGCCGCGGTCACGTGCCCCGCAGCCGCCCCCTGTCATTGGCTGGAGTGGGAGCGGCGCTCCTCAGCCCCTGTCACTCACAGCAACTCCAGGCCCCGCCCCCGGTAACTACCCCTCCCCGCCCCCCCGTAACTGCCCCCCCGCCCCCCCGTAACTACCCCCACCGCCCCCCGTAACTACCCTCCCCGCCCCCCCGTAACTACCCCCCCCGCCCCCCCCGTAACTACCCCCCCCCGCCCCCCCGTAACTACCCCCCCACCGCCCCCCGTAACTACCCCCCGCCCCCCCGTAACTACCCCCCGCCCCCCGTAACTACCCCCCCGCCCCCCGTAACTACCCCCCGCCACTACCCCCTCGCCCCCCCGTAACTACCCCCACCGCCCCCCCGTAACTACCCCCCCGCCCCCCCGTAACTACCCCCCGCCCCCCGTAACTACCCCTCCCCGCCCCCCCGTAACTACCCCCCACCGCCCCCCCGTAACTACCCCCGCCCCCCCCCGTAATTACCCCCCGCCCCCCGTAACTACCCCCCACCGCCCCCCCGCAACTACCCCCCCGCCCCCCGTAACTACCCCCCACCGCCCCCCCGTAACTACCCCCCCCGCCCCCCCGTAACTACCCCCCGCCCCCCCGTAACTACCCCCCGCCCCCATAACTACCCCCCCGCCCCCCGTAACTACCCCCCCACCGCCCCCCGCAACTACCCCCGCCCCCCGTAACTACCCCCCACCGCCCCCCCCGTAACTACCCCCGCCCCCCCATAACTACTTCCCGCCCCCCGTAACTACCCCCCGCCCCCCGCAACTACCCCCGCCCCCCGCAACTACCCCCCCCGCCCCCCCGTAACTACCCCCCCCGCCCCCCGTAACTACCCCCCCCCCGCCCCCCATAACTACTTCCCGCCCCCCCCGTAACTACCCCCCCGCCCCCCCCGCAACTACCCCCCGCCCCCCGCAACTACCCCCCCCCGCCCCCCGTAACTACCCCCCCCGCCCCCCCGTAACTACCACCCCCCGCCGCCCCCGTAACTACCACTCCCCCCGCCGCCCCGTAACTACCCCCCGCCCCCCATAACTACCCCCCGCCCCCCATAACTACCCCCCGCCGCCCTCCCCGAAACTGACTAGCACCAACCTCCCTCCCCTGTAACTAATTAGCCCCCCCCCCGCCCTCCCCAGAACTAACCCGCACCCCCGCCTGCCCTCCCGAAACTAACTCGCGCCCCCAGCCCGCTGCGTAACTAACCCGCCCCCCTGCCCTCCCCGAAACTAACTACCCCCCCCTTGCCCTCCCCATAACTAACTACCCCCCCTTGCCCTCCCCATAACTAACTAGCCCCCACCCCCAGCCCGCCCCGTAACTAACTAGCAACCCCCGCCCTCCCTGTAACTAGCACCCACCGCCCTCTCTGTAACTAGCACCCACCGTCCTCCCTGTAACTAGCACCCACCGCCCTCCCTGTAACTAGCACCCACCGCCCTCTCTGTAACTAGCACCCACCGCCCTCTCTGTAACTAGCACCCACCGCCCTCCCTGTAACTAGCACCCACCGCCCTCTCTGTAACTAGCACCCACCGCCCTCCCTGTAACTAGCACCCACCGCCCTCCCTGTAACTAGCACCCACCGCCCTCTCTGTAACTAGCACCCACCGCCCTGGTATGCACTCTGCTCAAATGCATATCAGGTAATTGTATAGTTCGCTTAATTGCATGAAAGATGGCCATTCGATTTCATTTACACCTGTATAATTAGCTCAAAATAATTGCATTGGTTGAGGAGTTGCCTAAATGACCACAAACAATTTGACTTGCAGTTATGGTGACTTCTATGAAGAGATATACTACGCTTACATTTTAGTAGTCACTATAAATAGTGAACGTGTGGAACAGTCTAGTGAACCCGTATAGTGACTGTCGAATAGTGAACGTGTGGAACAGTCTAGTGAACCCGTATAGTGACTGTCGAATAGTGAACGTGTGGAACAGTCTAGTGAACCCGTATAGTGACTGTCGAATAGTGAACGTGTGGAACAGTCTCGTGAACCCGTATAGTGACTGTCGAATAGTGAACGTGTGGAACAGTCTCGTGAACCCATATAGTGACTGTCGAATAGTGAACGCGTGGAACAGTCTCGTGAACCCGTATAGTGACTGTCGAATAGTGAACGTGTGGAACAGTCTCGTGAACCCGTATAGTGACTGTCGAATAGTGAACGTGTGGAACAGGCTCCCGAGGGAGATGGTTGAAGCAGGCAGTGTCGATTCTTTCAAACGCAGATTGGATCATTTTTGTTTAGGAAATAACGTTATGGGATATAGAACGTAGGTAGTTTGGGATATGTGCATGCGACCACCAGGAAGGCGTAAGGCGAAGTAGATGTACCTTGGTCTTTTTTCGTCTAGTATTTCTTATGTTCTTATGCAAACGCTGATATATACTGTGATCCTGAAGTAATAAACACAGTACAATAAATAAATACAGTAAACCTCGCAGAAGTCTGATCTGTATAAATCGTATATTTGCCTTATTGTACAAGATACATAGTCACTGCACTTTACAGTCCAGTGCTTTTGTCCTTTTGATTTGTAAAGTGCAATATTAAATGTAAGTATTGTTATTATTATCACTGCCCTGCAACTCACTGTCAGTGCCTGCAACTAGCTCACGGTTAATAGCGCCTTGAAACTAGTAATTACTGCCCTGGAATCATCGCACTGTATCCAGCACATAGCACAGCAATCACTGGAACCAGCATCCTGGAATAGCATATACCATTGAAGCACTCTGGGATACTATCCTGCTTGAGGGGCACGTTATAAATGCAAGTTGTTGTTGTTAATCCTGGTACTTGAGCTCTACACCCAGTATCCTGAATCAGTAACTTACCTATGCTCTGCAAATTCACAACCAGCATCCTGCAACTAACATAAGGACTTTACTGAGGTGGTACATAGACATGTCACCCATGAGTGTAGTAGTACACAGGAAAGAGTCGGGCAGAAGACAAGGTACCATTGCAGGAATAAAGGAACATAATAATAATAATAATAATCCTTGCATTTGATGTAGCGCTTTTCACGTCGGGAGGACGTCCTAAAGCGCTTCACAGAACACACTGTAAAGTGAATTGACTGTATATTTGTGGGCGAACGATGCAGTCAATTGCGCACAGCAATGTCCCACAAACAGTCGTAGTTTGAAAATGACCAATTTATTATTGTTTTTGGTTTTGGAGGGATTATTGGAGGGAACATCTAAACAACCAATTTCAAATTCCATCCATCCAAACGGCAGCGTTGAGACTGAATCTGAGGCCACAGTTAGAAAAGTCTGCTGGAAAACCAATCACCACTAACAGAGAGAGCCCCCATCTAGTGTAAAGTTTCCTCTCCTCTATCCCTACCTTCTTCTTACTTCCCATCCACCTCCTCCCAGTGCTCAAACGTTCTTGGGATGTCCTCCTGACTTCAAAGGCGCTATATATAAGCAATTTGTTTGTTTGTTTATTCTATCCGCATTACTTAATTTAGCCGGGGCAGCAGTCAGGGCCACAATTGACCCCAATGCTCCTAGGTTAAGGAGGAGAGAAATCACCTTGTGCCTTGCTCCTGAACACAGTCCATCCAGAATTCTGCAGTCCATGTGTTTTGCCACATGAGGATCCCAAAGCTTTTCAGCCCCAACCTCACTCAGCTCTACTGGATCCTCACCCTTAGTGGATTGAAGTCAAGATTCAACTCCCTCAACGGCCTCGCACAACCCAACCGCACCGGCAGCTCACTCAGCTAGCACTGACCAGATGGTGGGACACATCATGCAGAGTGCATCCCACCATCTGGTCAGTGTTAGCTGAGTGAGCGTCCTGATGCATCCCACCATTGATGGGTGAGCTTCCAGGCATTCTGCATACACTCTCTGAGTTCCCCCCTCCCCACCTTTAAAGCCTGCCTAATGACCAATATTTTCGCTTGCAACTTTGGTGTTTTTTCTGTCCAACCACTCCTACCCTCCTCAACTGCCCCCTACCCAGCTCAGATCCGAGTTAGCTGTACGAAGCACTTTGAGACATCCTCCTAACCTGAAAGTCGCTATATAATTAATAATAATAATAATACTACACAGCAATCCTTGCACTTGATATCGCGCCTTATCATGCTGTTGAGACGTCCCAAAGTGCTTCACAGAATTTGTATTGTAAAGTGGATTGACTGTATTTTGTGGGCAAAACGTGGCAGCCAATTGAAGACAGCAGTGTCCCACAAACAGTCGTGGATTGAGTGGCCAAATATTTTTTTTGGGGGGATGGATTATTACCCCCGGAAAGCGATCTGCCAATCAACTCACAACCGGGTTCCTATTTACTGTTGGTAAACAGAGATGTGTGGAGTAAGGAAAGTTGCCTGAGGTTTCGCCCTGCCTGGGAATCAAATCCATGGCCTCTTACTTGCGAGGCAAGTGTGTTAACCACTACGCCAACGGACTCCACAATCTAAATTGTTCTTGCTGTTTTATCGAGAGGTGGACCTGCTGTGTGTGGAGGTCTGGTGAGAACAGGATTGGGCTGCGATGGGCCTATGTTCAAATATCCTACCAATTTTCTGGGGTTGGATATCTAGAATGTACTTGTGGGAGAGGTGATTATGAAACCATCCCCCAGGGCAAATCAACACTCAAAGGAAGCAAGAACACTGGAGACGATACATGCGTTCAGAGAGGAAGAAAGAAAATCAGCGTAAATTATGGTTGTGTAGGGCATGAATGTGGCTCCCTTTTGTACTTTTCAATAATTCATTTATTTATAGAGAAGTTGTGATGTACGTAAAACCAATAATTTATTGGAGAACAATCTGCAATGAGGAGGCAGCAATAATAGTCCACATAGCTCATCACCTCCACAAGACGCCTGGTGCTCATTAAGCAGCCTGGTTGTCAAGGCTTGAAAAATGCCTCAAGACGTTGTGCAACTGCATTTATTGTTCCAGCAGTCAATTGATTCTGATTGATTGTAGCTTCCCCTCACCACTTGGGCGCTGGCATTCCATTTAACGCGAGTCTGTAGCCTGAGACATGGTTCAATGGCTGTTTCTGTATCCAGGAAGGTGTCAGGCAGCAATCAACCCATTAACTCTCAATTCTCAAAGCAGCACAGGAATCCACAAAGTTATCCTCTTGGGAAAGTAAACCCCCTCGGACTAGTTACCTCCCCTCCGGCAAGTTACCCTATCACCTAGTTATGCGCTTTGAGCTACTTATTTCCTCCTCAGAAAGTTATTTTCCCCTGCCAAGTTATTCAATTCCTCCAGCTGGGTGGAATGGGTAGGGGGTAAGAGATAAGGATTGAGTGGGAACACTGGCAATTTTTCCCCAACTTAATGATATAATAATAATTATCCTTGCATTTGATATAGCACCTTATCATATCATTTAGATGTCTCGAAGCACTTAACAAGATACACTGTAAAGTGTTTTTTTTTAAGGAAGAAAAATCTTCCTCTTCCATTCCCGAATTGCTGCCCTGGGTCAGATCTGGCTGGAGACCTGCATATGACTGAAAGCAGGGAAAGCAGCCCAAGTTGGCTTGATCATCTGTCAAGCACTTCACAGGATCTTCACATCGGACTGCAAAATGTCCGCTCCCTCTGCAACAAGGCCCTGGTCATCAACGATCTCATCCTTGATGAGAACGTTGATATCATGGCCTTAACAGAAACCTAGCTCACCCCAGGCGACACCTTCCCCCTCACGGAGGCCACACCACCCGGCTACACCTCCCACCACATCCCCCGCCCCAACCGCCGTGGCGGTGGTGTTGCCCTTATCTCAAGGACACCACTTGCCCTATCCCCTACTCCACTGGCTCTTTCCCCTCCTTTGAGCACCTCACCCTCTCCCACCCCTCATTCCTCTCCCTTAAAATCCTCCTCCTCTACCGGCCCCCTAAAACCTCTCCCACCTTCATCTCTGACATTTCAACACTCCTCACATCTCTTTGCCTCTGCTCTGATCGCCTCATCATCCTGGGCGACTTTAACCTACACTTCACCCCCTCCTGCTCCATCTCCACAGACTTCTCTTCCCTGCTCTCCTCACTCAACCTCTCCTTACACATAAACTCCCCCACTCACAGTCACGGCCACCCACTCGATTTGGTGATCACCCGGGGCCTCAGTGTCTCGGATGTCACTATTACCGACAAGGCCATCTCTGACCACTACTTCATCTCCTTCACCACCTCCACCCCCCTCCCCACCTCCACCAGACCCACCACCATCTTCTACCGCCCTTGGAAGAAGTTACCCCCACAATCCCTAACCGATGCCTTGGAGTCCTCTGAACTCCTCTCCCTCTGGCCTTCAACCCTCACCGACCCCTCTTCTCCTCTCTCCCTCCTCCACAATACCCTCTCCTCCACACTCGATACTCTTGCCCCCATCACTTCCCGCACTGTCTCCTACTCCCGCTCCTCCCCCTGGTACACCACCCACCTCCGCTCACTGAAAAGCCAGGTGCGGGCTGCTGAACGCACCTGTGTCAAATCTGGCCTAACGGTCCACCGACAAATCTGGCTGGACCTCCTCAAAATTTACCGCTCCACTCTAGCCTCGGCCAAGTCGTCCTTCTACTCCAGGATAATCCTGGAGGCGAAGAACAACCCCAGGCTACTGTTTTCCACCACAACCCGACTCCTCCGTCCCCCCCGCCACCCCGCGCAGGTCATCTCCTCCAACCTTCACTGCGAGGAGATGCTGGATTTCCTTGAATCCAAGATCAAGGGAATCCGCTCCGCGGTCACTTCCCCTCCAACATCCACCAACCCCCCACCCCTTCACTCCCACACTCCGACTCCTACCCATCCTCCCCTACACACTTTCGTACCCGTTTCCCCACCCTCTGTCACTAAACTCATCCTATCCCTAAAACCAACCACCTGCTCCCTTGACCCCATCCCCACTCCACTCCTTATCTCCCAGCTCCACTTTCTTGCCCCACATATCACTGACATCATCAACCTGTCCCTCTCCTCTGGCTCTGTCCCCATTCCATTAAAAACTGCCACCATCACGCCCACCCTGAAAAAACCCTCCCTTGATGCGTCGCAGCTATCAAGCTACCGGCCCATCTCCAACCTCCCCTTTCTCTCCAAGGTCTTGGAAAGAGTTGTCGCCTCCCAACTGCGCTCTTTCCTTTCCACCCATTCTCTTTTTGAACCCCTTCAGTCAGGTTTCCGTGCTGCCCATAGCACAGAAACTGCCCTGGTCAAGGTCACCAATGATATCCTGACCATCTGTGACCAGGGCTCCCTCTGTCTCCTCGTCCTCCTCGACCTATCGGCAGCATTCGATACGGTCGACCACGCTATCCTACTCCACCGCTTGTCCTCCCACCTCAACCTTCAAGGCACTGTCCTTGAATGGTTTAGGTCGTACCTTTCTCACCGTCTTCACTTTGTCTCGACGAATGGCTTCTCCTCCACCCCCCGTACTGTCTCATGTGGTGTCCCTCAGGGCTCTGTCCTCGGTCCCCTCCTCTTCACCCTCTATATGCTCCCCTCGGTGACATCATCCGCAGACATGGAGTTAACTTCCACATGTATGCGGATGACACCCAACTCTACCTTTCCTCCTCTACTCTCAACTCCACGACCACCGATGTCCTGACAGCTGCCTGTCCGACATCGAGTCCTGGACGAGAGACAACTTTCTTCAGCTCAACGTGCGAAAAACCGAGGCCCTCCTGATTGGCTCACGTCAGCGCCTCCGCACCTCAGGCGCTGACACCATCAGCATCCAAGGCTGCACTCTCCACCTCTCAAAGCCAGTCAGGAACCTCGGCGTTTTGTTCGACCCTGAGCTGTCCTTTCTCCCTCACATCCGCACCACAACTGGCACCGCCTTCCATCACCTCCGGAACATCGCCAGACTACGGCACTACCTCACCCCTCACGCTGCTGAAACCCTGGTTCACGCCTTTGTCACCTCAAGGCTGGACTATGGGAACTCTCTCCTCGCCGGCCTTCCCGCCACCTCCCTCCACAAGCTGCAGGTCATTCAGAACTCTGCAGCTCGTGTACTGTCCCGCACCAGGCTTCGCGACCACATCACTCCCACCCTCGCCCTCGCTCGCCTCCACTGGCTCCCCATCCCCCAGAGGATTGATTTCAAGATCCTCATCCTCACCTACAAGGCCATTCACGGCCTTGCTCCCTCCTACCTCTCCAACCTACTATCCCCCTACCTACCTGCCCGTACCCTCCGTTCCTCTGGCTCCGGTCTGCTCCACGTCCCCCGCCCCAATCGCCCTACCATCGGTGGTCGGGCTTTCAGCCTCTCAGCCCCCAGGCTCTGGAACTCTATCCCCCAGTGCCTTCGCCGCCTCCTCCCTTTCCTCCTTCAAGGCCGGTCTCAAAACCTTTCTCTTTGACCGAGCCTTCAGCTCCCCTCTCGACTCTCTTCCCCCTCCTCGCTCCCTCCCTTCCCTCCCCTCACCCTGACCATTTCCCCCCACCTCGCTCCCTCCCTTCCCTCCCCTCACCCTGACCATTTCCCCCCTCCTCGGGTCATGACCCAACTGTGCAGCGCCTTGGGACGTCCTCCTGACGTGAAAGGCGCTTTATAAATGGAATCTTGTAGTTGTTGTTGTTGTTCACTAAAGTGTAGTGACTGTGTTTTTGCAGCCAAAGGTAATCAATTTTACCCACATAAATGAATCATGACCCATAAACAGTCATGAAGTGGATGACAAATATTATGTGGGAGATTGTTGGCCAGGATACCAGGAGGAAATCCCTTCTCACAGGTTAGATGCAGATTATAGCTTCATCTATCCCAGATACAGTGAGAGGAATAATGAAATGTAGCCGCCTAGGAATTTACCCAAGGAGAGACAGAGAGGCAGCCAGTGTGGAGATGTGCCTAACAAAATGGCTCAAGCTACTTGCACAGAATGAAGAAATGCATTTCATCTCATGCTGAAGGTATGTCTCAGATATTCTAATAAGTCACCTAGAAGGTAATGGTGCCTGAGACACACTTGCTGTGAAAGTATCTGATTAGTGGCTGCCTTACTCAGATTATTATTATTTTCAAGTATTATTATTGTTATTTATTATTATTTATGGGAATTTCCACACCAGTAAAATAACCTGCGTATGGTGGAGGATCTCAGGAGCCTTTGCTTCTTTGTTCCATCTATAAACTAGAATATTACTGCCAGCCTCAGCTGCCCAGGTGTGAATAATTGTGAAGATTGACCTCTTTAATATTTCAAAGTACATTTGTGAGTGGGATGTTCAAATTAACCCTTAACCTCCCTGGGCGTAGAATCTCAGGGTGTGGAATCCTGTAGTACAGTGGTTATCGCGCTTGCCTTGCAAGCAAGAGAACACGGGTTCAATTCCTGGGTGGGGGCGAAACCTTAGGCAAGTTTCCTTCTTTGAAGAAACAAAAACATATTAGTAAATGTGGTTTTATAATAATGCTGTCAGCCTGGCGCAGTGGAACCACTTTCGCCTGTGAATCAGAAAGTTGTGGGTTCAAGCCGCATATCAGGACTTGGAGTCATACAGCCTAAACTGAATCTCCACTGCAGTGCTGGCAGAGAGGTGTTGCATTGTCAGAGGTGACATCCTTCAGATGAAATGTAAAACCGAAGTCCTGTCTGTCTATTCAGGTGGATGTTATCTTTAATGGCACAACTGTATTTGGAAAGAGAATAATAATCCTTAATAATCCTTGCATTTGATATAGAGCCTTATCACGCCTTTGATAAGTCTCAAAGCGCTTCACGGTATAATGATTTGACTGTATATCTTGTGGTGAAAATTCAGCAGCCAATTGCATACAGCGGTGTCCTACAAACAGTCTTGGATTGAGTGACCAGATTATTATTCTTTTTGAAGGGATTATTATCCCCAGAAAAGCAATCCGACAATCGACTAACAACCGGGTTCCTACTTACTGTTAGGTAAATAGAGGTGTGTGGAGTAAGGAAACTTGTCCAACATTTCTTCCTGCCGGGATTCGAACCCGGGTCCTCTCACTTGCCTAGAAGGAAGTATCTCCCGGTGTCCTGGCCAACAATCCCCCAAATAAAATTGGTCATTAATTTCATGGTTGTTTGTGGGACATTGATGTGCGCAGCTGGCTGCCATGTTTGGCCCAGAAAATACATAGTCGCTCCACTTTACAGTTTATTATGTGAAGCGCTTTGAGACGTCTCAATGACATGATATTGACATGACACTGTATTAAATATAAGGATTATTATTATCCTAGATATAGTACCTTTTATGTTGGGAGGAAGTATCACTTTTTGAGTAGTGCCTTGGGATCTTTAACGTCCACCTGAAGGGGCAGACGGGACCTTGGTTTAATGTTTCATCTGTTTTTTCTATTGTCCAAGCCAGCCTGAGTTTATCATCTTATACCAACAGGAAATCAGTGCACATCACACGGACTCCAGAGAATGCATTTTGTGGGTATTCCTGGAAAAGGCAGTGAATCCGTTAAAGAAAGGAAACAACCAATGAGGGCGTTCAATAAGATGAAAGCAGTCATTATTAAAAAATCGTGAGTCTTTTATAGTGTTCTCTCTATACTAATCCCTATAACTTTATCACTTCACTAAATCCCAGCATCTCGTACCATCTCCCTTTTTCTCACTGTGAAGACTGAAGCACAATATTCTTGTAACAATTCTGCCATGTGCTTATTCTCTCCCACTTTATTACCCAATCCATTGTCTAATAGACCACATCCTCCTCTGCACTTTCATTTTCTTTGTGTTAATAAACTACTGTGAGAAACATTAGATTGGTGGAAATGAGAAAGATATTTCTCCCATCATTCCAGATAGCAATCCTCCAGATAATTACTTCATTCATTTCTAACAGTCTGTAGGACTGTTCTGTGAGCAAATTGGCTGCTGCATTTGCTTACAAACACATGGTCACTACACTTGACAGCAATTACCTGTGTGTCACTCTGAGATGTTTTGGACATTATAGGCATTTTAGGACTAAAATGGACTAATATTATTATTATTATCACAGTAACAGGTGGAAGATTTTTTCTGAACCTTAGAAATCTCCGAAGTCCATCGCTGCTCCCTGGAGGGAGGCTTTATTTGAACCACATTGGGTAAGACTACTGTGTGTGAGGCAATGAGGAGCAGGGACCTAAGGACATATTAAGTTATCACTGTAGGGCTCAGAAACCTTTACGATGTGATAAAGCATCGATGTTGCCCCCTGAACGAGAGACATTCCCAGTGTGGCTGTAGACAAGGCTCCTCATTTGTCCTTCGGCTCACTGACGTGCGACTCCGTTCTTTAAGAACCTATTTAAATGTGGAGGTTGCAGGAGGGAGGTTAGTGCTGACTTCCTGATGCACTCAGCTCCTCACAGACTCCTGCTGTGTGACGTGTTTAACAGCAACACTTTCTTCGGGCAGAGCACACGGTTGCTGAGCAAGGCGTTGCAAACAGCAATCTCCAGCGACCGTCAGGAGACAACAAACTTCTGCAATTTATTCGCAAAGTTTTTTGTTTGCGTATGTATCATCTTTTTTTCCAGCTTATATTATTATGTCTTGCCTTGTTTCTTCTCTATCACCGTTTTCTCCTTTCTTTTGCTAATCGTTTGGTGCATTTGGCTCTGCACATCTTCCACTTTTTATCTCTTCTGTTAATAATAATAATAATTATCCCTGCATTGCCTTATCGCGTCGTTGAGATGTCTAAAGTGCTTCACAGAATATACTCTAAAGTAAATTGACTGAATATTTTGTGGGCAAAATGTGGCAGCCAATAGCGCAGCAGTGTCCCTCAAACAGTTGTGGATTGAGTGACTAAATTACTATTTAAATTACTATTTTAAATTACTCTTACTATTTTGTTCCTCTTTCGTTGGACAGCATGTGTGTCTGTGACTGCCTCTGCATCTATAAATCTATGACTGTTCAGTCTGGTTCAGTCCTCATTTATACCTTCTGCATCATATCTGGTCCCTGACCAAAAGAGTTTTCCTTCACCTCCACCATGTCATCTGCCTCCACCACCATCTCACACCCAATACCACTGAAACACTCAGTGTTACATCCCGTTTAGATTTTTCTAATTCCTCGCTGCTTTCCCTAGCTTCACCATTCACAAGCTGGAACTCGTGCAAATAGTTATCCACACCAAATTCCGCATCCATATCAACCCAGTCCTTGCCAGGCTCCACTGTCTGCCAGTAGATCGATTTCAAGGTCTTCACCCTCACCTACAAATCCATCCACACCTTGGCATCTCCTGATTTCTGTGATCTTCTCCTGTCTTACTCTGTTTGTCCCATCCAATCACTCACCCTCTCTATATCACTCTTAGTGGACAAGCCTTCAGTCGAGATACTCCTAAGATCTGGAACTCCTTCCTTCTACCTTGTCTTCAGTCTTTAAGTCTCACCTAAAAATCTATTTCTTCAAAACCACCTCCCCCTCCCCACCTTCCCCCTCTCCCTTGCTTGACGTGTGACCCAGTAGGTGTGAAGCATTCTGAGACACTGTAAGTTGTGCTGTTGTTGATTGTTTGTCTGTGCGTATGCATATGTGTGTGTATTTGTGTCTCTCTGTATGTATAAACATTTGTGTGTTATGTGTGCCTGTGACTGTGTGCCTGTGTGTGTCTACGAGTATGTATGTGGGTATGTGCGTCTGTGCTCGTGTATTTATATGTTTGTCTGCGTGAGTGTACATTTCAGGAAAGTAATAGGGAGAATAACCATGAAAAATAACTTAAAAGATAACTCACTTGGAGTAAAGTAGAAGCATCTGGGTACCAATACATAATTAAATGTGGGACAGAGAGTAAACAAAGCTATCAGATTCACAAGGATGATTCGGGCTGTGAGACAATATAGATATGAAGAAAGGTTAGAAATTGGGCCTTTTTCCACTGGAACAGAGGAAACTGAGAGGGGATATGAGAAAGGTCTTTAAGATAATGGAAAAGCATGACAGGGAGGATAGGGAAAAATATTTATTTTAATTGAGGAACTGGTGACGGGGGCATGAAGGTTGAGGTGAAAGAAGAGTCAGCGGAGGAGGATGGAATGGTCGACAGTGTCAAAGGCAGCAGAAAGGTCAAGGACTTGCTCGAGAGTCCGGTATCTCCCTTTCTTTTCCAAGGTTCGGGAATGAGTTGTTGCTTTCCAGCTGGACTCCTTCCTCTCCTGTTACTCCCTCAATGAACCCCTCCAATCAGGTTTCCGTGCTGCCCACAGCACAGAAACAGCCCTGGTCAAAGTGACAAATGACATTCTGTCCATCTGGTCACTCTCGAGCAAGTCCAGTGTCTCCTCACGGTTGGAGTTGGAAAGATAAAGAGAGAGATTAGAAGGAATTTCTTCACTCAGAGGGTTGTTAGAATGTGGAATTCATTGCAAGTGACAATGTGAATGTGTCAGTGGTATGTAATAATAATATATAATAATCCTTGCATTTGATATAGCGCCTTATCACGTCTTCTCGACGTCTCAAAGCGCTTCACGGAATATGCTGTAAAGTGAATTGATTTATATTTGTGGGTGAAAGCCATGTGTGAGGTGTGGGTCACCCGTTCACTAACTCTGCTTCTCTCCGCCTTGCACCAGGCTACGGGAGTGATGATTCCTAATCACGCTCTGCGTTTTGCAGCTATTCTCCTGCTCTGCTCTTCAGTCACAGCCCAGAATCCATTGGAGATGTGAGTCCTGCCTTTTCTCTCTCTGGTGTAGTATTGTCAGTGTTCATCGTGTGAATGCTATTTGACCTGTGTCCACACCAAGTACACGCCAGTGTATTGGTTAGAGAACTCGCCTCGCCAGTGTGAGGGTTCGATTCCTGGGCAGGGAAGTTTCCTTACCCCACACGTCTCTATTTGCCTAGCAGTAAGTAAGAACCCGGTTATTAGTTAATTGGCGGATCGCTTTCTGGGGGTAATAATCCCTTAAAAAAATTGGACACTCAATCCACGATCGTTTATACAACACTGCTGTGCACAATTGGCTGCCGTGTTTCGCCCACAAAATATAGAGTCAATTCACTTTTCAGCTCTTTGAGACATCTCAATGATGTGATATTGCGCTACATCAAATGCAAGGATTATTAGTATTATAATTATTATTACATTTATGAGACGTGATCTACCTTTCAGAGACCAGGCTGAGTGTCCCTTTCCCTGTCCCTAATGATGGATTCCAGTAATCTCCCTATACCTGTTAAGCCCACAGCCCTAGAGTTACTTGTTTTTTTTACTTGGTCTTTTCCTCCGTTCTTGAATACTGTTGTCACATTTACTATCTTCCAATTTCGGGTATAACTATTGTGGATTGAAAGCGCTGATCTCATCTCGATTAATTTACCACTATTTTGTGAGATCTTACAGTTTAATATAATGGTCTTGGGCGTAATTCGGTGACAGATTCGGGTTCTCAGGTGTTTGGGGCTGAATTACACCTTCTCTCCTGCTCTGGTCTGTAGGAAGCGGACGGTTACAGAGCACCAGCTGATGCACGACAAGGGAAGAGCGAGAGAGGGGCTCAAGCGTCTCCTGTGGCTGCATGGAGCCATGAAGGGGTCCACACTGCGACCAGGAGGGACCACACAACTGTGCAACAACGGACGCCCCTAGTAAACCGCAGCGGCACTCAGCTCATTGCCAATAACACAAGAGATTGGAAAGCAGTGCAACTCCTGCACCTCAACCATGCAACCATCCCGCCCAGGACTAACCCTGACCCACAGAGCTGGGGGTATGCTCTGCGCTGGAAAATGCAAGCGCTGGCCGCACTGAGAGGAGAGAGCCAAAGGTTCATCTAACCTGGAGCCACATTGCAAACCAGAAGCAAAGTCTAAAGAAGAAAGTCCAGAGGGAGAGAGAGAGAGGATAAGTCGAGGATGAAGAGTGGATGAAGAGTGAAAGTGTTGCCTGCACTGTTATAATCTGAAATGATCCCAATTAAAGGTTAATATGTGCTTTACGAAATAGCTCTGCCTTGTCATATTTTGTGCTCCCCCTCCCCCCCCACCCTAATAGTGCAGTTGACTTTTGTGGTGATTTGTGAGAGATGTAATAATAATATAATAATCCCTGCATTTGCTTTATCACATTGTTGAGACGTCTCAAAGACGTAGCTTCAAAAATATTTGCAGCAGCATGCAAACAAATTGCATTCTATATCTGCACGGTTTGTCTGTTACAAAGGGACTTAGGCAGATTAAGTGAGTGGGCAAAGCTATGGCAGACGGAGTTCAATGTAGGGAAGTGTGAGGTCATCCACTATGGACCGAAAAAGGATAAAGCAGAATATTTTCTTAATGGGGAGAAATTAAGAACTATGGAGGACCAAACACATTTGCGTGTCTATATCCACAAATCACTAAAAACTAGTTCCCAGGTGCAAAAAGTAATCAAAAAGGCGAATGGAATGTCGGCCTTTACCTCAAGGGCCTGGAATACAAAGGGGAAGAAATGATGCTTCGGCTGTATAGAGCGTTAGTCAGATCCCCATCTGGAATACTGCGTTCATATTTGGGTACCACACCTCAGGAAAGATATATTGGCTCTGGAGGGGGTGCAGCGCAGGTTCCACAGAACCAGGCCTAAAAGGGTTAAGTTACGAGGAAAGGCTGCGTAAACTTGGATTATTTTTCCTTGAGTTTAGAAGGTTGAGGGGTGATTTGATTGAGGTATTTAAGAGAATAAAGGGATTCGATCGGGTAGATACAGATATGTTATTTCCTCTGGTGGAGGAATCCAAAGCAAGGGGGCATAGTTTTAAAATTAGAACCAGGCCATTTAAGAGTGATTTAAGCATTTTTTCACTCAAAGGGTGGTAGAAATCTGAAATTCTCTCCCCCAAAAGGCCATGAATGCTGGATCCATCCACACCTTCAAGAGTGAGGTTGATTTTTGGTAGGTCAGGATATTAAGGAATATGGGGAGAAAGTGGAAAAATTAGAATTGAAAGGATTCGTTGAGGTAAAGATCAGCCATGATCTAATTAAATAGTGGAACAGGCTCGAAGGGCTGAATAGCCAACTTCTGTTCCTATGTTCCTATGTCTGGTTTTGGACCATCAGGAATAGAAGGGGTGGAATCAATATGGAGCATAAATACTGGCAGGGACAATTTGGGCCGAGTGGCCTGTTTCCGTGCATATCGTTCTATGTAATTCTATGTAAAATATTGGGAAGGTTCCACTTGTGTTCCATTTAACTCTGGTAAATCAGGTAAATGGACTGAGATGGAGGTGGATTAGTACCCTGCCCAATACTGATCCTCTGTTGTCTGTCTGGAGATGATCTCCAATCCGGGTGACACTGTGTCACCAAAGGGTTTGTTGCATTTCCATGGCTACTGACAACCACAACAACAAAATTACATTTGTATAGCGCCTTTCACGTCAGGAGGATGTTCCAAGGCTCTGGACAGTCAATGTTCCGGACCCAACCTGGGGGTCGGATTGTGGAGGGTGGAGGGCAGGGTGGGAAGAAGGGTGATCAAAAGCACAGTTGAAGAGGAGGGTCTTGAGATGGGTCTTGAAGGAGGCAAGGGAGGTGGCGAGGTGGAGGGACTGCTGGATGGAGTTCCAGAAGGTGGAAGTAGGTTGGTAGGGGGTTAGGAGGGGACCAAGGCCAGAGACGGTGCGGGGCTAGGCGAGAAACTGTTTGTGGAGATAAAGTGGAGGCGGTGTGAGAGGTACGATCTGAACCAGTCAAGGGCAGAACCATGAAGGTTGAGGCGAGAGGAGAGACGGTGGATGAGGATAGAGTGGTCAATGGTGTCGAAGGCAGCAGCAGCAGCAACGACAACAAAATACATTTATATCGCGCCTTTCACATTGGAAGGGCGGCCCAAGGCACTGACTCCTAATGGGGGAAAGGTTTTAGCACTGTGTAAAAACAAACTCTAAGAAGCAGCTGTTTGATATGTTTACTATCTCCTATTTGCCTTTTTACAACTTTGAATCCCTGAGTTTTAGCTTCTTCCCTGATTGCTCTTGTTGTTGTCATATTGACAGAATAATAATAATCCTTGAATTTGATATGGCGCTTTATCACATTATTGAGACATCTCAAAGCACTTCACAGAAATACTGTAAAGCCAATTGACCGTATATTTTGTGGGCGAAACACAGCAGCCAATTGTGCACAATAGTGTCCCACAAACACAGTCGTGGATTGAGTGACAAAATTGTTATTATTTTATATATTTTTGATTATTACCCCCGGAAAGCGATCGAGTTCCTACTTACTGCTAGGGTAAACAGATATGTGGAGTAAGGAATCCTGCCAAAGGTTTTGTCCTGCCCGGGGAATCGAACCTGGGTCCTCTCGCTCGCTGTTGTCAAAATTGGGCAAGTCTGTGGGTAGCAAGAAAGGAGCCTGAGGTCAGGCAGTGATGTTGTGACCTCACAGAGGGAGCCCTGGCAGCTATAGGGGCCGAGTAGGGCTGCGGCAGCTCTCCTCCCTGTAACATGATGCAGAGACCTACAGACGCCAGGGATCGCTGGGGACCTACATGGTGAGCTGGATGCCTGAGACTGACACAGCCCTGCAGGAGAGGTAATGCGATACAATGTGAGGCAGGCTTTAAAGGTGAGGAGGGAGGGAGGGAGGGAGGGAGGGAGAGCGAGGCGGTGTGACTCCGCGACGGAGTTCCAGGGAGTGTGGGCAGAATGGCTGAAAGCTCGTGCCCATACGCTGGAGCAGATAGAGCGGGGGATATAAATCAAGTCAGTGTTCACTGAGCGGAGGGAATGGAGGGAACTCACCAAGTAAAACAATATAAAGCAATAGAAGCAGAGAACTCATCAGCACAGAGAAAGTCCTCAGGTCATCGTGCTAGACTGCCTCTCTTTAAGAGCTATCGTCTGTTCAGTATCCCCCTCCCCTGCCCTTGCCCTTAATAGTAATCCTTGCATTTGATATAGTCACGGCACGTCTCAAAGCGCTTCACAGGATATATTTAAGACAGTAGCCAGGGATCCCACAATTTTTTTTATATATAGGCTTGCTATATCCAACAGCCTTGCTCAGTTGGTAACGCTCTTGTCTCTGAGTCAGTTGTGGGTTCAAATCCCAAGTTCAAACTTTAAGCTTATAGCCTAGACTAACACTCCAGTTCAGTCCTGGGGAGCACCTGCATTGCTGAAGTTACTATCCTTGGAGATGTTAAACCAAGGTGCTTATCTATCTTTTCCGAGCTTTACTCTATATCTCTCCTTGCTGTAGCTGACCTGGGAGTGCTGGTTAGGGTAGTGGTCAGGGATGGACCGAGGAATGGGCCAGAGTTTGGGGCAGAATATGGGCTGCAAAAGAGCTAGGTCTCAGGTTCTCTTGCAGGTGCCGGGCTCGAGTACTAAGGCTGCCAGGTGGCTGCAGTCACAACATGAGTCAACATGTTGCTGGGGCAGGAAACGCTGGGATTCGCGACCGAGATCCATTCATCCCCGAGCAGAGCGGAGATGCCCCCTATGAACGGGAAGAAAACCATTTGCTGCCATGTATTCGCAATGCAACCTCGGCAGCCAGGCCCCAAGTCTTCGGTGAGTGAGTGCTCCTGACCCCAACCCTGGCCCCTACCTCTGACCATGACCCCTGATCCCAGCCTTATAATCTTTGACCTCGATCCAGACACTTGACCCCAACCATAATTCCCAACACTGATCCTGACCCCAAGCCCCCCAATCTTTACCGTGAATGCTGACAAGTGAACCTAACCTTGACCCTCAACTCTAACAATGACTCCTGATTCTAAACTCCAACTCCACCAAGACTGCACACCCCAACGCAGTCTGTGACCCCATGACTCCAGCTCTCAATTTGAACATGATCCTTACCCCAGACCCTGACCTCAAGCTTGACCATTATCCAAACACCATCTCTGACCAGAACCCTGACTCCAACCCCCAACTCCAACCACGATCCCTACCATTATTCAGGCCCCCTCATCACTAATTCTAAAAGTACCAGTGCTCATCAGGGTGGGGTGGGGGAGTGCAGGGCCCTCAGGGAGAGGGAATAGGAACCCTCGGAGAGAGGGAGTGAGAAGAGTGATCATATTTTGTAAACCAAATCCAGTCACACATTAAAAAAAATGAACATACCACAACTCATGATGCTGGCAATCACTGGAGAAGCTTGCTTAATTGTTTAATGGCTGTGTTTCTGTGATGACTATATCTGTTTTGGAATTTTATTGTTCTTGCTCAGTTTGTTGCTAAACCCATGACTGGGCCAATTTCATCCGGAAGACTGTCCCTGGAAATCGGGGACGTACGGTCAGCCTAGCTGTGGGGGTGGTCAACAACAACAACAACTTGCATTTATGTAGTGCCCTTCATGGAGAGCTTAAGTGACACCAGCTTCCCCAGCTGCAATCTCAACCCTCTTATCGGTCCCAACCCTAATCCCAATCCCTGCCCTAACTGCAGCCGTAGCACAGTGGAGGGCGGGGTGGGGGGGGGGGGGGGATGGGGGTGGGAGAATGTCGTCAAGCTATGCAGTGGGTGGGCTACACCTCGTGTTATTGCTGGTCTTTCCCCAGATGTTGATCAGGGCCGTTCGGCACAAGGCATCCCCGCTCGCTGCTCCCGCAGCACCCCCTCCAGCTGTGGCACTGCCCAGGAGGTGGGGGGCACAGCGCTGTGCCTGGATCAAAACCCACCCAGTGAGGAGCCGGACCACAGAATGCAGCCGGAGTCCACTGCACCCGCCCCCACTCCCGCCTCGGAGAGAATCGTCCTCATTGTCGACAATACCCGATTCGTGATGGATCCTGCAATCTTTGCCGTTCACCCTGACACCATGCTGGGGAGGTAGGTGTCTCGCACACGCACCCTGACACCATGCTGGGGAGGTAGGTGTCTCGCACACGCACCCTGACACCATGCTGGGGAGGTAGGTGTCTCGTACACGCACCCTGACACCATGCTGGGGAGGTAGGTGTCTCGCACACGCACCCTGACACCATGCTGGGGAGGTAGGTGTCTCGTACACGCACCCTGACACCATGCTGGGGAGGTAGGTGTCTCGCACACGCACCCTGACACCATGCTGGGGAGGTACGTGTCTCGCACACGCACCCTGACACCATGCTGGGGAGGTAGGTGTCTCGCACACTCACCCTGACTAACACTCAGGAGGTGCGACATCCTCCCGACGTGAAAGGCGCTATACAAATGTAATTTTGTATTGTAATGTATTGCATGTGTCTCGCGCACTCAGCCTGACTCACACTCAGGAGGTAAGTGTCTTACACATTCACCCTTACACCAACCTCTACTAGGGTGGAATGAAGAGGGATATGGTGAAGACTGCCGGAGTTAGTAGAGAGGAATGCAGGGGCTATAATAATAATAATAATCCATGCATTTGAGATATTATGCCATTGAGATGTCTCAAAGCACTTCACAGAATATACTGTAAAGTGAATTCACTGTACATTTTGTGGGTGAAACACGGCAGCCAATTGCCCACAACAGTCATGAATTGAATGACCAAATAATTATCATTATTTATTTATTTTGAAGGGATTATTACCCATGGAAAGTGATCTTCCAATCGACTACCAACCGGGTTATAGAGTGGAACCGAGGGGGTTAAAGGATAGGAGTGTAGGGCGATATGGTGAGGAGTGCAGTAGTTGTGGAGTGTGAAGGTTAGGGTGGTACCTTGTGGTTATAGGGTACAACCGAGGTGGGTAACGAACGGAGTGGAGGGATTTGTAGGGAGAAGTGCGGTTGAGAAGGGCAGTCACAATGCAGATGGGCTACTCTGACTTTTGTGTGATGGCTTCTGCAGGATGTTCACCTCTGGGCGGGAACACAACGTCACTCGTGCAAACGAGAAAGGAGAGTACGAGATCGCTGAGGGCATCTCCTCCACCGTATTCCGGGCAACACTGGTACGTTTACACCACCGGGATATACATTCATGATCAGTTACCCGTTCACACAAGGCCAGAGTATCACAATAATAATCTAATAATAATCCTTGCATTTTATATAGCGCCTTATCACGTCATTGAGACGTCTCAAAGCACTGCACAGGATATATTGTAAAGTGGATTGACTGTGTATGTTTTGTGGGCGAAATGCGGCAGCCAATTGCACACAGCAGTGTCCCACAAATAGTCGTGGATTGAGTGACCAAATTATTATTTTTTATTTTTTGAGGAAGAGATCATTACCCCCGGAAAGCGATCTGCCAATTGACTAACAATCGGGTTGCTACTTACTACCAGGTAAACAGGGGCGTGTGGAGTACGGAAACTTGCCTAGAGTTTTGCCCAGCCTGGGAATTGAACCTGGGTCCTTTCGCTTGTGAGGCGAGTGCTCTAATCACTAGGCTACAGTTCACTGATGAAGCAGCTGAAGATGGTTGTGGGCAAGGGCACTGCTCTGAGGAACTCCCACAGTAATTTCCTGGTCCATCAGCATCCAAGGCTGCACTCTCCACCTCTCAAAGCCAGTCAGGAACCTCGGCGTTTTGTTCGACCCTGAGCTGTCCTTTCTCCCTCACATCCGCACCACAACTGGCACCGCCTTCCATCACCTCCGGAACATCGCCAGACTATGGCATTACCTCACCCCTCACGCTGCTGAAACCCTGGTCCACGCCTTTGTCACCTCAAGGCTGGACTACGGGAACTCTCTCCTCGCCGGCCTTCCCGCCACCTCCCTCCACACTGCAGGTCATTCAGAACTCTGCAGCTCGTGCACTGTCCCGCACCAGGCCTCGGCACCACATCACTCCCACCCTCGCTCGCCTCCACTGGCTCCCCATCCCCCAGAGGATTGATTTCAAGATCCTCATCCTCACCTACAAGGCCATTCACGGCCTTGCTCCCTCCTACCTCTCCAACCTACTATCCCCCTACCTATCTGCCCGTACCCTCCGTTCCTCTGGCTCCGGTCTGCTCTACGTCCCCCGCCCCAACCACCCTACCATCGGTGGTCGGGCCTTCAGCCTCTCAGCCCCCAGGCTCTGGAACTCCATCCCCCAGTGCCTTCGCCGCTTCCTCCCTTTCCTCCTTCAAGGCCGGTCTCAAAACCTTTCTCTTTGACCGTGCCTTCAGCTCCCCTCTCGACTCTCTTCCCCCTCCTCGCTCCCTCCCTTCCCTCCCCTCACCCTGACCATTTCCCCCCTCCTCGCTCCCTCCCTTCCCTCCCCTCACCCTGACCATTTCCCCCCAATGCTCGGGTCATGACCCAACTGTGCAGTGCCTTGGGACGTCCTCCTGACGTGAAAGGCGCTTTATAAATGGAATCTTGTTGTTGTTGTTGTCCTTCCACAACAACACTCATGTGTTCACTACATGTGACTCCAGCCACTGGAGAGGTTTTCCCCTGACCCAAATTGACCCATTTTCTAAGGACTGTACAAGTCATCATGACGAACTCCCAGACACTGAGCCAATGACTGAACATGACTCTTGTGATTCAGTGGATTTTGGGTCAGCTCAGCTTTGTCATTTCATTCTGCAGATCCGTCTCCCCCTCTCTGTCCACCAGAATTTCTGCGCAAACTCTAGATGTGTTGTGTAACTGTGCCTCTGCCATCACAGGAGTATTACACCAGTGGTATCATCCAGTGCCCCGACGGGACCCAGATCCCTGAGCTGCGGGATGCGTGTGATTACCTCTGCATCAATTTCAATCACAACACCATCCATTGTCGAGACCTCAGTAAGTACAGTATAAAGCGAGGCGTGAGTGTGTAACAGTCCAAGTGTCATTGGGTGACAGTGCCGGTGTGAATGTGTTGGAGACCAGGTGTGAGTTTACTCTGGTCTCACTGCGCCTGCTCATTCCTCCCAGGTGCTCTGCTGCATGAGTTGTCCAACGAGGGAGCCAGGCAGCAGTTCCAGAGCACGTTGGAGGAGGTGCTGCTGCCCCTGATGGTGACCAGTGCCCAGAAAGGGGAGCGCGAGTGTCACATTGTGGTGCTGACCGAGGAGGACACCGTGGACTGGGACGAGGAGCATCCGCCCCAAATGGGAGAGGAGTATTCACAGAGTAAGAGAGCGTCGCAGAGTGAGGATGGGAGAGGGAGAGAGAGCGCGCTTATACAGTAAGGAGTTAATCAGTGTGTCAGTCCGTGCAGGTGGTTTGAAGCTGTGCTGTGGCAGATGGTCGCTCAAAAGCGAGGATTCCCCAATTCTGGTCCTTCAAAAGCAGGTGCTGAGTGGAGATCTCTTCCCGCAGAGTGTGAGCTGCAGTGAAGTGTCTAAGTTCTTCTCTGTCCAAGTCACACAGCGCAGGGAATACCGTCGGCTCAGGGATAAAGCATTAGGCAGGGTAGCGGAAGAGATGTTAAACCAAGGTCTCGTCTTCCTGTTCAGGTGAACGTTAAAGAACCCATTCGAAAACTCTCCTGGTGTCCAGGCCAACAATCCCCCAAATTAAATTAGTCACTCTCGCCATGGCTATTTGTGGGACGTCGCTGTGCACAAAACTGACTGCCGGGTTTGCCCACAAAATACAGTCAAACCACTTTACAGTAAATACTGTGCAGCGCTTTAAGATGTCTCGATGATGTGAAAGGCCGAAACGCAAGGATTAGCATTACTGTATTAAGATGTCTAACGCTGCCCCCTCACTTCTCAGTTATTTATAGCACCAGATTGTACAAATTCTTTAAATACATTGAGAACCGGGATGTAGCAAAGGCGGTGCTGAGAGATCGTGGGCTGAAGAACATTCGCATTGGAATTGAAGGTAGGAGGGAACAGTGTGAGCAGGAGTTTTGAGTGCAAGTTCTCTCTGACCGTGAGTGTTGGCAGCACATGCCCCAGTCCTACACAGGAGCGCTCCAGGACGCTATCCCGCGTGAAGTGCGCTATATAAATGCAAGTTGTTGTTGTTGGGAGTTTTAGCTTAAGTTGAGCTCAAATCCTGACACGGATCTTGAACCCACGACCTCCCGACCCAGAGACCGGAGTTTTGTGTGGGAATCGAACACACCAAGACGCTACCCCACACATTACCAAGACTCTCTCTCTCTCTGCCTAGGTTACCCCACGTGTAAGGAGAAAGTGAAAACGCGTCCAGGAGGCCGCTCCGAGGTCATCTACAACTATGTCCAGCGCCCGTTCATCCACACGTCCTGGGAGAAGGAGGAGGGGAAGAGCCGGCACGTGGACTTCCAGTGTGTCCGGAGCAAATCCATCACCAACCTGGCAGCGGCGGCGGCTGATGTGCCCCGAGACCAGTACGGGATCACGTGCCTCCCCCCGCAGGTGGACGAGCTGGATATTCTGCGCGTCTCCCCCGGCACGCGCTGCGGCCCACAGTCTCCGCGAGTGATCTGTCCATCGCAGTCTGGACCCGAGCCCGTGGGGACTGCCGGCGATCGGACATTCTAGAGGGCAAACTCTGAACTTTAAATAACTGCAAATAAACAGGCAGGCGTGACATTCCCAAACACTGGACCGTGCAGCATCCACGTAACTGCCAGTAACTGCGCAGCAATTCGCCACACACCTCATCTTATTGGAAGCAGTGCAGCTCTGCAGGAGAGCAAGTGTGTGCGCGCATGTGTGTGTGTGTGGACGTGAACTGAATTTGAGTGTGCACGTGCGTTGTCTATGTAGTGGTGTAGCACAGTGGTAAGCACACTCGCCTCGCGAGAGGACCCGGGTTCGATTCCCGTGAGAGGCGAAACCCGAGGCACGTTTCCTTACTCCAAACACCTGGCTACCTGGAGTTAAGTAGGAACCCGATTTTTAGTCGATTGGCAGATCACTTTCTAGAGGTAATGATCACTCAATTCATGACTGTTTGTGGGACATTGCTGTACACAATTAGCTGACGCATTTCAGCCACAAAATAGAGTCAATCCACTTTGCAATATATTCTGTAAAGCGTTTTGAGATGTATCAACGTGATGAGGCGCTAAATCAAATACTAGATTATTAATATTTTTACTTGTGAATCTGCACATCGCCTGCGTCAAGTAAAGTGGCAGATGGATCAAATCACTGCTGATAGGCTTTCTTCCCATATGTGGAGTCCTGTAGCTTAGTGGTTAGAGCAGTCGCCTCTCAGGCGGAGCGAAACATTAGGCAAGTTTCCTTATTCCATACGCCTCTTTTTACCTAGCAGTAAGTAGGAACCTGGTTAAAAAAAATTAAAAATATAATTTGGTCACTCAATCCACGACTGTTTGTGGGACACAGCTTGCCCACAAAATAGTCAATAGAACACTCGCCTCGCAAGCAAGAGACCTGGCAGGGTGGAACCTTGGGCAAGTTTCCTTACTCCACACACCTGATAATAATCCCTCAAGAAAAAAAAACGATAATAAATTGGTCACTTCAATCCATGACTGTTTGTGGGACACTGCTGTGCGCAATTGGCTGCCGCGTTTCACCCACAAATATAATCAATGCACTTCACAGTATATTCTGTGAAGCGCTTTGAGACGTCTCGAAGACATGAAAAGCGCTATATCAAATGCAAGGATTATTATCATTATTATTATTATTGTAATTCACTTTATTTTGTGAAGCACTTTGAGACATATTGAATACGTGATAAGGCGTTATATCAAATGCAAGGATTATTATATACACACCAGTCACACATTTGAAATGGAATCTTCTAAAAGGAATGCTACACTTCTATTTTACAGAAATTGCCAAAAATGTAATAAAGATGGTGTAGATAAATCTATATCATGCATCATGGAGTTAGACCTTGTAAAAGCTCCCCAAGGATGGCATCTTTAAAGGATGGAAAAGGTGCAGTGCAGATTCACTAGAATATCACCAGGAATGAGAGGTTTGTTATGAAGAGAATTAAGACGTTTAGGCTTTTTTTTTCCAATGGGAAGAGGACCTGGGTCTGATTCCTGGGCAGGGCAAAACCTTAGGCAAGTTTCCTTACCCCTCACACCTCTAGTTATCTAGCAGTAAATATTAGTCGATTAGTAGATCGCAATTCAGTCCCTTCAAAAAAAAAATTAATAAATAATTTGGTCACTCAGTCCATGACTGTTTGTGGGACGCTGCTGTGCACAATTGGCGGCCACATTCACCCACAAGATATAGTCAATTCACTTTACAGCATGTTCTGTGAAGCGCTTTGAGAAGTCCAGAAGATGTGATAAGGCGCGATATCAAATGCAAGGATTATTATTATTGTTAGGACAAAATGTTTCTAAACAGAAGTTGGATGGAATTTGGAATTTCCTGTCCCAAATCATCAGCAATGAATTCTTTTAAAATGGAATCGGATAGATACTTGACGAAGAGGAATAAAGGTTATAGGGAGCGATCATAAGAGTGGGATTAGATTAACATGGATAGGAATAACAATGTAGACTCACTGGTCTAATGGCCAGTTTTTTGATTGTGCTTACGGACACCTCCCTCCTCCCTCTCCCCCCGGCTCGTTGTCAGACTCCGCCACAGTAAAGCGCTCCGGGATGCTGCCCCGGGTGAAGAGAGCTATATAAATGCAAGTTGTTATTGTTGTTTCTGTCCTGGAACGTTCTGCTTCCCGTCCTCTTGCCACTTTGTGCACAGGCCTCAATCTAGCAAGCTTTACAAAGCCTTTTGCTGTGTGGGTGCAGTGCTGCAGATGTGTAACGTGTTACTTTATTAGTTGTATTAAAAACTCCTGTCTGTCTGTAAATGAGATGGAAAAGCAGCTTCACACAATGGTTGAAGAGAGCCGGAAACAGACATTCACAGAGAGATTTATTCACTTAAGGTGCAGGAAGTTGCTCCCAAACAATGTAAACAAAAACCTCCATAGAAAGTTCAAAAGAGTTGACTATAAGAAAAAGGTTTATAATACATAAAATACTGGGCTGTGTGGGGATGAGACACAGGAGCACCTCAACTCCCCAATGTTTACACTGGAATGTGCAGCCTCCGAACAGAAGATGAGAGAAGTCTATCATCAGCTGCAACAGTCCATCTCCACTGACAGAGCTAGAGCCAGAGCTGTTTGGGCAGTGCAAGGACCAGAGACTGAGATAAGGCACAGGACATCTCCTGATTGAGGAAAAACAGAAGCAGCAAATTCCAGTCGTCTCAAGCTTTCAACAGCTGCCTCAACAGGTTTTGCCCACCACACTGTCCAACCTGGAGCTCACAGTGTAGTGCCCATACAATGGTGAGGACTGTGCCTGCTGGGTGTCTATCGTGCCCCCAAATTGCTGAGCAGGTTCTCTCCTCTGTATCTATGCAGTAAAATTACTATCTGAGTAGATAGCTGCTGGCTAAGGCTTCAGTCACCCCCGAACGTCTCATGATTAAAGCTCAGGCCAAAAGCATTGACTGACCCTGTGAGGTCAGACAGTGAGGTGCTAGCTTCACAGTCAGCTTTCACACTTAACATCCAAGTTCAGGAATGCAGTTGTCAAAGCCTTGCTAAAACTCTGGGGATGGTGATCTCGCTGTGCTCTCTTCCCGCAAGCGATTGCAGTGACACTAACAGCAACCAGACCATCGCAGCATTGATGTAAATCTCTCAAGAGATGAAAGAGCAAATCACATAGGCAACCTGCCTGGCAGTTTGCAATGTGAGCCTCATCCCCTTCCTTTCATAGACTGAGACTGCTTGTTACTAATTTCTAATATTTATTAACTTTCATTCATAAAATTACACTGAAAAAAAGTGCAACTGACGTAAGATTCCAGCATTTGCATTTCGGATATAAAAGTGGGGTGTTCTGCCATCCTGGGTTTTGGACTGAGACCAGCAGAAAGAAAATTCTCTTTAAAGGGAGGGAACACACTGAGTTCTCAGCATGAGAAAACGCTGCACCTGGAAAGTGTGTATTAGCAGCTACAGTTGACAGGAGGCACTGTTGCATCTGCAGCTACCGTGGCCTGACCAGCACCACGAACAGGTGAAAGACTTCACTTTGACACTGATTATACACTTCCACCAGAACACAGAGCTTTTCAATGAAAATGCTAAAGACAAAATTAAAACGAGAATTATTATACAGGGTGACTGCGTCGCTCCAGGAATGGTTAGTTGTGCACCTGTACGCACACACCACTTTACAGCATATTCTGTGAAACGCTTTAAGACGTCTCAAAGACGTGATGAGGCGCTATATCAAATGCAAATCATTATTATCATCCCTCACTGCCACCTCCAGCACCTCTCTTCTCTGAGCCGCAGCCTGTGAACTCCTGTCCCAGTACTTCTCCCCAGCTTCTGTAGCCTCCCCATGTCCTAGGCCCTCCACCGCCACAGTCAGTGCTCAGTCTCTGTGTTTGGGGGAAGCACTGTTTATACCTGGCAGCTCCAGTGTTTGAGTGTCAGGTAGTATTATACAGGAGAGGGAGAGACAGAGATTGACACTCTTTTATACAAATAGACAGTTGATATTTACAGATCCGGAAAAAAATGGCTGCAATGTTGCTGGAAAAGCTGTGAATTAAAACTGCGTGTGGTTAGATGAAGGGTGAAAGCAGCATTCAGCCTCATTACAAATCTCACCCAAATAATATCAGATCGAACACAGATACACACATGATAAGAGCAGTACCATGATGTTTACATGACGCAGACGTATGCAATCACTGGCAGTTGGCTCTGACAGCCTCAATACTAAAGCTAATATTTGTAATGCGGCATTTCATAGCCGTACACTGAGAGCTGATTAAACCAACCTTTAATCATGAGAGGAATTGTGAACCTGATTATTACACCCACGTCTGCCCCAATTGTCTATCTCTCTCACTGCGGGTGGGAAACTGACACAAATCAAAAGTATTTTGTATTTGTGTTTGCTATATACATCAAGATTCCTCGGAAAAGTAAATGGCAAAAAGAGCACACGGCCCTCTGACTGGGAAAAGCACGGAGAGGAGCCGGATATAGGAGCCTGATTGACTGCATTGTTGAAAAGGGCCAGACTGCTCCTACAGTGGGAATGCGAGGAATTAACACACATCTTGTCTGGCAGTGCAGGTCCATGCAGACGAGTGAGGAGTGATCCGAGACAGTCAGAATCCATCAGCTCCTCGTAAGGAGAACATCCCTGGTGCTTGAACCCAACACTGCTTCGAACCACTCAGTGAGAGAGATAGCAGCTTGTATTACTGGAAAAATCTCGAGTCATTTGTGTCTTTCGCACAGTCAGTCACTATCCAGGGCAGAAGTGGCTAATAAATACCAAAGACCTTTCAATGTGCTTCTGTGGAAGAAATAGGCACTAAAGCAGTGAGGTGAGCCCTAGTCCCGGCTCCATCACTTCCCTGATTTCATGTAGGAGGGGATGGCTCCGCGGGCAGTCAGCCCCTCAAACCGCTTGTAGGTGTAGTTGATGAAAACCCAGTCTTTGTTCTTGTAGTCGGTCTCAGGATGGTTACTCACTGCAACTGGCGGAGAAGCAGAGAGAAAGGAACAATTTAGCTCCACACAATTCAGGCACAGCATAAACCCAGAGACTCCAGGAATTCGGGACAATCTTATCTCGATTGTCCTGCTGTGATAACACATTTACACTGCCCTTCACCCTCCTCTCTGCTCGTGTGACTCTGGCCCCAGGTCACAGTGCTCAAGGGCAGGACCCTTGGATGTGTCACATGATTGCAGTAAGTTATATACAATGGGAATTGTAGTGATTCCACCCGTAGACACATTTAAGAGGCATTTTACAAACAGCAAGATAACAACAATAATAAAAATCCTGCATTTGATACAGCGCCTTACCATGTTGTTGAGACGTCTCAAAGCGCTTCACAGGATATACTGATAAGTGAGCTGACTGTATATTTGGTGGGCAAATCCCATAAACAACCCTGAAGCGAGTGATCAATTTATCTCGAGGACTGTTGGCCAAGACATTGGAATAAACTCCCTTTTTTCCAAAACTGGCACGTAGGCAGAAGGTACCTCGGTTTATATCTCAACCCAAAGGACGACATCTTCTACAACGCAGTGTTCCCCCAGTCGTGTGCTGGAGTGTCAGTCTAGACTACGACTAAGGGCTGAAGTGTCAAACGTGGGGTTTGAACCTCTAGGCTTCCGACCAGAACAAGTGTACTCGCAACTTAGCCAAGTCCATTCCCAATTAGCACAGCTATAGATTTGTGAGAAGGAAAAGCAACAGTTACCTGTCTTAGAGGACAGGCACTTCTTGCCACTGCTCTCCAGTCCCGCCTGTGCCGCTCCTGCAGGAGAATAAACAAAAGTCGCAACATCAGGTAATAATCCTGGATTTCATATAGCACATAATTAATCCATTGAGACTTCTCAAAGTTATACTGTGAAGTGGATTCGCTGTGTATTTTGTGGGTGAAACGGAGCAGTCAATTGTACACAGCAAGTGCACTGTATGTGATACCGTGATGCTGTACAGAGCATACGAGTCACACTGTGAGATGATAGCACTGACCAAAGCTCTTCCTGGACAATGTGGGAAAAAAAATCAGCTGCACCGTCCTCAGTTCTGCTCCGTATTTCTAACACAGGGCACAGAAGCACTGACCCTAATAATTATGCTTTGAGTTGGGTTTAGGAACTAATTGCTGCCGAATAATGAAATTGGCTGGGAAACGAGCAAGAAGGGGGAGGGGCGGGGTCCAGAGAGGAGAGGCGGGTTCCGGGGAAGAGGGACGGGGTCCGGGGAAGAGGGACGGGGTCCGGGGAAGAGGGACGGGGTCCGGGGAAGGGACGGGGTCCGGGGAAGAGGGACGGGGTCCGGGGAAGAGGGACGGGGTCCGGGGAAGAGGGACGGGGTCCGGGGAAGAGGGACGGGGTCCGGGGAAGAGGGACGGGGTCAGAGCCGCACAGCTGCCGTCTCTGGCGTGGCCACCAACCTGGCTGCAGGATGTCGGAATCGGGGAACTCATCAAAATTGGAGGTGTCATCGATGCTCTTTATTTCAATCGAGATGGCAGCCGGTCTCTCCCTGCAGAGAGGAGAGTGGGTCAGGAATGGGCACCGTAAACGTGCCAGATACATAGAGGAACATAGCGAGGTGGAGCGCAGCTGTGCAGAGTCCTCCACATCTGAGGCTCAGAGGACCACTCCCTCAACGTGCTTCATCTCCTCCCTGATGTGTCCCAGTTGCCGGCCCCTACCTGATATGCTCCCAGTCAACTGCTTCAAAGAATGGGTTGCTTTTGATGTCCTCCACACCGTTGGCGCCAATTCTGGTCTCGGACTCGCAGCAGAACCTGAGGGTGACACTCAGAGGTGAGTGTACAAAGCACCAGGCACGGCCCCTGCACCGTTAAAACAGTCTTTGCATTTGACGCCTATATAATGTTGACACATTTCAAAAATTTCACAAGGAATTTCTGTCAAGTGTACTGACTGCACATGTATGGACAAATGCAACAACCAATTTGCATACAGTCAAGACCCACGTACAGCCATGAAGTGAATGACCAGATTTGTTGGACTGTTGGCCAGAACGGCAGGAAAAACTCCCTTTTCTTTTCAACTGGTGTCGCAGCATCTTTTACATCCATCTTAACAGGTAGGAGTGGCCTTGACTTGACATTTCATCTGAAGGAAGGCACCTCTGACAATGCAATGCATGGCATTAGAACTGTGGCTCCTTATGTGGACTTGAACCTCTGCCTTACCCTGACTGTCCGTCTCCTCCCCATGACCATCTTCTCCATTGGAACCCGTGTATAAAGAGATGATCGCGGTGAGCAGGATCACAGGAGACCCCCACCCCCCCCAGGTCAGACAGTAGAGGACAGGGTCCCAGTGTGCTGCCCTGTGTCCACAGGCTGCCCTAGCTACTCTGTTAGCAATGGGGTCTGGGTGAGATTGGACTCGAATGTAGACACATACGCTGGGAATAAGGTGATTATGTGAGAACTCGTAATCCTCCAGTGTAAAGGGCTGGATATAATTAAGCCGCCAGAATCAGTCCTCAAGGTAGCGTGAGGAGCCGATAGCCAGAACACAGGTCTGTCTGCAGCCCCAATCTTACCTCAGGATGAGGTCCTTCGCTTTCTCTGAAATGGGAACCTCCGGTGGGAAGATGAGGGTCTCCCTCCAATTCATCACTTTCTTGTATGTTTCTTGAGGGGTCTCAGAACAGAAGGGGGGATAACCTGCAGTGGGGAGAAAAGTTCAGCACCCTGACTGTGAGTAGAACCGCAACTGATTGCAGAGGAGTGGGTACAATCCCAGACCTGATGAGCAGCTGTGACAATATTCAGAGTGCGAGGTGAGAAAGGTGACTGAGAGCTCAACCGAACAGATATATTTAGGCTTTCAAGGTGGGCAGGGAAGGAGTCAAGGCGGAGGGTCTCCCGGACGGAGTTCCAGAGAGCAGGGGCAGAATAGATGAAAGCTCGCTCACCGAGCTCTCTAAGAGACAAGGCTGGAGGGCATCCCCACAAGCCCTCTCTGAGAGCTCAGTCACTGTAGAGTTCGGGCTACTCCATGTGCTCTCATTATACCAAGGCTTGCTGCAGATGCTGCAATGAGTTTCCATTTTCTGCAATGAGGGATGAATGGAACCAGCACACAGCGTTTGTGTCAGGGTGGGGGAATAATAATAATCCTCGCATGTGATATAGTGCCTTATCACACCGTTAAGACGTCTCAAAGCGCTTCACAGAATATACTGCAAAGTGGATTGACTGTATTTTGGGAGTGAAACGTGGAATGGAGTGATGCCCAGAGAGAATCAGCAGTGGCTGTTGTCAAAGGTGATGTGCATTGCAGACGTCTCAGTGCACTACAGACTGGCTGCTGGTGATACAGTGGACAGCCTTGGTATACTCACCAATTAACATCTCATACATGATAACCCCCAGTGACCACCAATCGCAGAGTTTGTTGTAACCAGTCTGCATGAAGACTTCAGGTGCAATGTAATCGGGCGTCCCCACAGTTGAGAAAGCCTGTAAAATACCCAGAAGTGAACGATCAGAAGCCACGTGTTAGAGTAATGTTTGAAGTTTTGATCATCTCATTATAGAAAATGATACACAAGCAATGGAAAAGGTTCACTAGGATATTACCAGGAGCTGGAGAAATTCAGTTGCAAAGAGAGCCTTTGGCAGTTGGGGCTTTTTTCACTAGAGTTGATAAGGTTAAGGAGTGACCTGACATAGTCCTTTTCAGATTACAGCAGAGAGATGTTTATTGCACTGATTGGGACCACCTTCACTGTGGGTAAGGAATAATTGGTGCTACCATTGTAAAATAAATCCAATTGCACACATAGGAGGTCACTACACCCGCGATTGCCTGTCCAAGTGACCATCTTTGGCTCAGTAATTCTGCATGCATGCAGCGATTGGAAAGTGGACGTATGGATGCAGGGGTCAATGTAAGAGTCAGTTTCTTGGAATCTATTTGCAGAGGCACTTAACCCACATTACAAAAGAGAAAGTAGTGGGTCACCACTGTCACAGCTTGTAAGCAACTGCTCACATACTTGGCACTCAAGCTCCTGCTGTGATACGCAGACCGCCCTCAGGTCCACTTCCCTTCACACTCACCAGCTGCCGTCGATTCCTTTTCCATGTCTCTGCTTTCCGCTTGGAGTTCATGTTCTGAAACGCTGAAATGGAGCCACTGTTTAGTTCACAGATCACAACAGCTCCAAGCACGCAAACCGTAGTGCGTTAACTAATCTGCTCTGTGTGCCTGCTCCCAGGCACATATCAGCTGAACAGCAGGTACAGCATTAAACAAAAGTCAGGGGCAAAGCCTGTATATAAAACAGTAATAATAAAATCTGTATATTTGATACAGGGCTTTTCATGTCGGGAGGAGGTCTCAAAGCGCTTCACTAAACAGAATTTACTGTGAAGTGTAATGACCGTATTATGTAGGCGACCGGCACACATGTCAATGCCCCACAAAAGGCCTTATTAACAATGAATTGATTCCAGCAACAGGTCTTCTTCACAACCTTCAACAACAAGTTACATTAATATAGCACCTTTCAGGTCCAGAGGGCCATCATTAGGGAGGGAGCTGCCACATGTATGCAGCAGCCTCACAGGTTAGAGGCTAATTAAACAGGAACTTACTGAAGTCGCTGGGCAGGCTGTGACTCAGGTTGCGGTAGAACTCAGTCCTGTGAGCTTTCTTTAGACCCGTGCACAATCCAAAATCAGACAGCTTCACGTGGCCCTGAAAACAAGGCGGCACATGTCAGAAACAAATGTGTTCAATATTATTGGGCGAGAGGGCAGCTGCAAGAAGCACACACAAGAGGGGAAGACAGGGCTGTATGGACACAGGTGGAACAGAGCTGCACAGACACAGGTGAACAGAGCTGCACAGACACAGGTAGGCCAGCTCTGCACAGACACAGGTAGGCCAGCTCTGTACAGACACAGGTGGGAGAGAGCTGCGTGGAACCATTAAGCAGCACTAACCTTGCTGTCCAGGAGCAGGTTGTCTGGTTTGATGTCCCTGTGAATGAAGCTCATCTGGTGGATGGAGTCGATGGCTAGCACAGTCTCTGCGATGTAGAACTGCGTCTCCTCCTCACTCAGTGTGTCCTTCTTCATCAGTAGCGTCATCATGTCACCTGCAGTCACACAGCAGCATCTCATCAACCACACGTCACTAGGTAATAACTCTTGGGAATCCCCAGCATCAACACTCCTGGCACCTGCCCAGCCCCTGGCTCCTTTAATGCAAGTGCTGGATGGGACAACGTGGAGAGAACGATGGAGCTCAACTATATAGCTAGCGCTGTGGCTGACCTGGGAGTGCTGGTTGGAAAAATGTCTCCTCCTGATTCCCACCTGTTTTCTTAAAGCTCTCCATGGCCTTTTTGCTTCCTACCTCTGTGACCTGCTAACTCCGTACAGACCTGACTGCTCCCTCCTCTCAACAGGCTCAGGCCTGCTCCATGTCCCCCACCCGGCCTGGCCCACCATCGGCAATGGGGTTTTCAGCCTTTCTGCCCCACCCTTTGGAACTCCATCCCAACAGTCCCTTCACCTTGCTCCATCCTTTGCCTCATTCAAGGCACGTCTGAAGACCTTCCTCTTTCCCCACGGCTTTGGTCACCCTCCTACCCCCACCTACCCTCCACCCATCCTAATCCCCTACCCCCAGCTCGGGTCTAAATCCTTGACTGTCCAGCGTCTTGGGATGTCCTCTCGCAGTGAAAAGCATTATACAAATGTAATTTGTTGTTATTGTTGTTGTACAGGGAGCTTTATTCTAGGTCTAACCTGTACTGTAGCTGAGCTGGAAGTGCTGGGTGTTGACTTTGGTGCCTGAAAGGGGAAGATATCCAGATACAGAAAGTTACCCGTCACAGGCTATAAAATCCACATTGTGGTCCGCCTGCTATATTAGCTCAGATGTGGGATAGGAAGGACAGCTGTGAGGAGCAAGCACTGCACGAGCCTCAGCCCTACTGACCTCCTGGCAGGAACTCCATGATCAAGTACAGGTTCAGCTTGTCTTGGAAGCTGTAGAACATCTTCACCACCCACTGGCTGTCTGCTTCCACCAGGATGTCTCGCTCTGCCCGGATGTGGCCAACCTATGGATGGAAGAGATGAAAACCACGGTAAGAGTTGTTGAAGGACACGTTTTCCTCCTGGTCTGTGGGAGGAAGTTTGTTGTTCCAATCAGCCCCGCCTCGCGCACCAGTCCTATAAGCGTTGACCAGCCTTCACATCCGGACCCAATCCTACCGTCACCTGAAGACCAGAAGTGCATTCACGCACACCAACACATTCACTGGGACAAGATTCGCCCGCAAAATACAGCCAATTCACTTTACAGTATATCCTGTGAACCGCTTTGAGACATCTCAAAGACGTGATAAGGCGCTACATCAAATGCAAGGATTATTGTTGTTATAAGATCAGACGGTCAATCTGCAGCAGTTACCGCTCCTCGTACCTGCTCTTTCTCCAGCATGTCTGACTTGCGCAGGATCTTCATGGCGTAGATGTGCCCTGTGTCTTTTTTCTGTACGAGCCGCACCTGGAAGCAGCAGAGAACTTGAGGCGTCAGCTTAAATCTGTACAGCATTTCTTTAAGAAAGTTGCAGAGCGAGTGCAATGAGTGATACAGTGGAAGTTATTAATGTAGAAAGTCATATGACACTGCTCCCCGCAATAAATGACTGCACGGGTTTCCGGTCCATGATATTAAATTGGAACCTCAAATGGCTAATTGTTAGAAAGCACTGACTCATGGTGTATGGGGTCAAGTACAGCTGGAGCTATTTTGTGTTGTGCCACATGGGGCCAGTATTGATCATTTTTAAAACTGATTTGGAGGCTTCCTCCTCATCAAAGGGACCCAGTTTTGCAGATGGAACCGCTTTTGAAGGATTTGAAGAAGCCTGGAACGTGGCAGAAGGAGTTTAACACACAGAAATGTAGGACACCTGCAGAAGAAAGGTTTGTAATAGAATATGCATTCAAACTACGCTCATCAAATGTACTTGATGAACCAAAACAGAAGACCTTAGGGTTTCAGTCACTAATAGCTATTCTCTTAGTTCTGGAATGAAACGAGCTACGCTCCAGGGCCCTCTCTCTAACAACTTAGCATCTGTGAAATAGAGAGATCAAAACATCACACTATCATCCATGGCATCACCAAAGTTTGATATGATTACAAAATCACTTCTTGATTTACTTTACCCATATTTTGCTCATTCACTACACAATTGTTTGTGGGACATTGCTGTGCGCTAATTGGTTGCCGCGTTCATCCACAAAGTACACAGTCACCGCACTTTACATTATGAAACGCTTTACATTCCTCCCGAATGCTTTCCCAAATGTAATGATTAGTATTATTATCTTAACATTTTGTTAAGATTTCTTGCAACTCCTACTGATGGCTTTAGCAAACAGACAGAGTAGAAGACACTTTTATGAGGACAATAAGGACAGCGTGGATCTTATTAATGTCCCTGAATCAGACAGTTCTTTCCAGTGGTCAGTATATTTTACACATTCTGTCTTACCTCCCCAAATGCACCTCGACCAATGACCTTGAGAGATTCAAAATCATCCAGTCCGAGTCTGGTCCTCTTCAGTCGCAGGAACTCAGTCTCTTTCCTGGCGTGCTGAGACCGTCTCATCCGCTTCTGAAATTATAATTGTATATAGTCAGGGAGACACAGATTAAGCCAGACTGCATCCAACACCCATCAAGCGGAGTCCTGTAGCCTAGTGGTTAGAGCACTCGCCTTGCAAGCGAGGGGACCTGGGTTTGATTCCCAGCAGGGCGAAACTTTGGACAAGTTTCCTTACTCCACACGCCTCTGTTTACCTTGCAGCAAGTAGGACCCGGTTGTTAGTCGATTGGCGGATCGCTTTTCTGGGGATAATAATTCCTCAAAAATTTTGGTCATTTAATCTACGACTGTTTGTGGGATACTGCTGCGCAATTAGCTGCTGCATTTCACCCATAAAACAACAATTTTACAGTATATCCTGGGAAACGCTTTGGGACGCCTAGAAGACGTGATAAGGTGCTATATCAAATACAAAGATTATTATTATCAAACTAGACCGCATCATCACTTGTTTGGAGTGGCCCTGGTTGAATACATACACCACGCTGCTCGGCTGTGAGTAAAAGCTCAGAACTGCATTGACACATTGCATGCTATTTACAAAGAGGCCTCTAGGAAGCAAATGCACAACCATAGAAAAGTCTAGTATTGGACAGGGACGTGATCAGATGACAACTGGTTTCCGTGCCAGTAACAGGGGAAGTGTGCATTTGCTGCAGGGTCTAACTTTTCATGTGTGAAAACCTCAGTCAGTCCAAGTCTAAAGACAAACCTCGTCATCTCCGAGCCCTTCTTCGTCCATTACTTTTTCTAACTTTCTTTGTCTAAAGAAAAAGAAATAAAGTTGAGTTAAATGAAGAAATGCTGCTTCCAGCAATTCACATTTCAAACACTCTGAACTCTCAGCACCAGAGATCCAGGTGTTCGTTCGGGCAGTCACCGGGGACCTGGTCGGTTGCTGTGCTGTGCTGCTCTACCAGCGCTCACTACCAGAGGGAGCATAACTGCACCTCTCACTGGTTTGGTGTGGCCCTGGGACAGATTGAACACAAACTACAAACTATAACCAGCACCCAGGAGTCAATACACCTCTGTTACACACCTCTGTGCTGAGGTTAATTTAGTTTTGTATAGTTTTAAAAGTGCACTAAAAGCAATGGCCTCTTCCCCACATCCACTCCTAGCCTAGAACTCACCTCTCCCTCCCTCTGAAGAGCAGCACAGCTTGACAATTGGGTGGAGACATGGAGCTGACTTCTGAAGCGCATTAAGCGGTCAGACACTACGTGTGGGGTTACTTACCTCATCTCACGCTCCTCGTGCTGTGCGATCAAGTTACTGTAGAAGTTCTCCAGCGTCACCTTGGTGATGGTGACGCGCTCCTTGGTGTGGTTGCTCATGGAGGGGTAGAAGGCCGCCTGTCCCGTCATCGCCATGCTGCGATTCAGTGGGAAAAGCAGACATTACTCACACTGCTCACAACAACTCTTCACAGACTTGTATATAATAATCCTTGCATTTGATATGTGGGCAGCCGCTGGCAAACACCGCCTCCTGCTGGCGGAGCCTCGGTTATTGTCCCAATTATCAACTGACTAATCTAAGCTAGTGGTGGAGTCAGAGCAACCGCAACCTGAGCTTCAGTGGTGCCCATCAGACCTGCTCACACTGGTGCGCTCTGCGCCCTGGGACTTTACTCTGCGTAAGGGGCACTATACAAATGCAAGTTGTTGTTGTTGGTCGTGGCGCCACAAAGCTAATGCTCTGGCGGGACATTATTGGAACTGAGATCCCCATAATCCACAAACCTCAGGCTTTTGTTTAGCCGCTAGTTCTGAAGAAGTGGCTAAAACTGCATTAGCCCAATAGCAACATGGACCTGGAATCTACAATTGGGAAGGGGGAGGAGAGGGAGATTCCAGGGTTGGGTACAGGAGCTGAGAGACACATTGCATCAGGAAGTGGGGTCATTCCCAGGACCTGGGAAGCTTTGTTCGGAAATGAGTGGTGAAACATGTTTGTCTTTGGCAGGAGCTGTGTGCATGGAGTCACTCACAGTCAGCCTATGTAACAACCAAAACCAGCGAGGCTGACTGCGACGGGTGAAGACCATTTGCTGCATGCAATTGGCTGCCACAAAATCTCACAAAATACAGTCAATCCACTTTACAGTATATTCTGAGAAGCGCTTTGAGACATCTCAATGACACAATAAGGCGCTATATCCATTGAAAGGATTGTTACCATTAAGGTACTGTAATGTTAGTTTCATGAGTGTACGCGTGATTTGGTCCCGAGCAGGGGTTCGGGATTAGGGAGGGTGGAGGGCAGGGAGGGGTAGGAGGGGTGAAGAAGAGGGTGTTGAGACGTGCCTCGAAGGAAGCAAGGGAACGAGCGAGGCAAAGGGAATGTGGGATGGAATTCCAAAGGAAAAAGGTAAAATTGTGGGTGGTGGTGGGGGGGGGGGTTAAACTGAACGGCGAGATTCATTGAAAATAAAACAGCAAAATAAATCAGTTAAAAAGATGATTTCATGATCCTTAACTGTGGGGCAGGATTTACACAGGGTGTCAGCCAGTGCATACTAACTAATCCAACTACTGGCTGATGTAGAAAGGTCCCGGGGTGCTGATGGAGCTGGCAGTGCCCGCAGCAAGGCTCTCTCACACAGCATTGAATCGGAAGTTCTCAGATTTGAAACACGGGCTGCTTTTGGCAGAGTACCACTGTTAGAATAGGCGCTACTAGTGAGGAATTCTGAGCCTTGGAACTCCATTGTGTGACAACGCGTCTGCTCACTGACTAAATTGCGAGCTGCCGAGAGGAAGGCCTCACCCCTCACAGCTCCTACGCAGGAGACAGAACGCACTTTGACTGCCAACCCGTCACTGATACACAATTCAGATTACCTTTATGTTAAAGAACGATTTAAAATAATTTGGTCACTCAATCCATGATTGTTTGTGGGACCCTGCTGTGCGCAATTGGCTGCCACTTTCGCCCACACTCAATTCACTTTACAGTATATTCTGTGAAGCGGTCGGTTTGAGACGTCTAGAAGACGTGATAAGGTGCTATATCAAATGCAAGGATTATTATTTCTTTGCACTGAGGATGGTGGTGAAATATGGATTCTCTGCCATAAATCATGGTTAACAGCAGAGTCCATCAATTCTTTTGAAAGGATAGATAAACAGCAAAATAAATTTCCTGCACTGGAAGATCCATGGTACTATTTTCCCTGATTTTCTAAATCTCCCTTTTTTCTTTCATTAGTCCACTTTTGTGTTATTTCCCCCATATTTCCCCGTGGAGTCCTGTAGCTCAGTGGTTAGAGCACTCGCTTTGCAAGCGAGACACCTGGGTTCAATTCCAGGCAGAGGGCGAAACCTTGAGCAAGTTTCCTTACTCCACACAGAGCCTAATAATAATCCCTCCAAAAAACAAAACAATAATAAATTGGTCATTTTTAATCCACGACTGTTTGTGGGAAACTGCTGTGTGCAATTGGCTGCTGCGTTTCACCCACAAATAAGCAGTCAATTCACTTTACAGCATATTCTGTGAAGCGCTTGGAGACGTCTAGAACACGTGAAAACCGCTATATCAAATGCAAGGATTATTATTATATTTTAGTGTTTTTACTGCTCAGGTGCCTATATAGTTCTGTTCCTTTCCCTCCCTCCCCCAAACTACCTTGTTACTCTTCAGGATCTTAAACACCTCTATTGCCTTGAACCTGGTATCATCCCAGTGAATGTGCACTGTGCTCTCTCTAAGATATTGTCCCTGTAATGAGGAGTCCAAAACTGAACACAATATTCCAAATATGGCCTATACAATTGCAACACAACTTCTCTACTTTTATATTCAATGTTCCCCTATTTATCAGGGTATTCTGTACACTCTGCCCCATATTTAGTGATTTATGTGATTTGCTCCTTCACTTTCTGAGTGTTTACCCTTCAGGCTTTACTTTCATTCCCTATTCTTTTTCCTGAACGTAGCATCTCACATTTCCCTGCATTACACTTCACCTGCCACTTTCCACCCATTTCTCTATTCTATAGAACCTTGGTTGAACTTCCTCCTGCTTGGCTCCCGGCAGCGCCTCCTCACCTCAGCTGCTGACACTATCACCATTCAAGGTTGCACTCTTCACCTCACCAATCCGAAACTTTGGTGTCCTTTTCAACCTTCAGCTATCCTTCAAATCCCACATTCGTGCCATGACCCATTCCGCCATTCCACACCTCCGCAACATTGCCAGTCTCCGCCACTGCTTCTCACCGCAGGTCGCCAAGACCCTGATCCATGGTTTCATTACTTCCAGGCTTGCCTAGGTCAACTGCCTGCTCACTGGACTTCCCAACTTTTCCTTCCACAAGCTGCAGATTATTCAGAACTCTGCTGCTCATGCCCTCTCTCGCACCAGGTGCTGGGAACCTATCACCCTTGTTTTTGCCCAGCTTCACTGGCTCCCCATTCCTCAGAGAATAGAGTACAAAACCCTTGTTCTTACCTTCAAGACCTTCCATGGTCTTGCTCCCACTATCTCTCTGAACTCATAACCCCATATCAGCCTGTCCACTCCCTTCGCTCGGCGGACACCAGCCAGCTTCAGGTCCCTCGCACTTCCAGCCCCACCATTAACAGTGGGGCATTCAGCATCTCTGCCCCCACCCTCTGGAACTCTATCTCGCAATCCCTCCACCTCACCTTCTCTCTTACCTCCTTCAAGTCCTGTCTGAAGACCTTCCCTTTCAAGTGTGCCTTCGGCCACCCTCCCATGCCCACCCTCACACTTTCCTCCCCTTCTAACCCCAACTCCCAGCTTGGGTCCAAAACCCCTGACTTTCCAGCGCCCTGGGACGCCCTTCTGAAGTGATACCATACAAGTGTAATTTGTTGTTGCTGGTTTGAGCACGTTTGGAGTCCTGCATACAAATCTGGTTGCCGTATGAAAGAAAGAATATATTAGGAATGGAGAACAGTACAATATAGATGAACAAGGACGTTACCAGGGATGAGTGGATTCAACTATCAGGAAAGATTGGAGCTATTCTCTCTAGCGATTGGATGATTGAGAGGGGTTCTGATTATGTGTAAGATTATGAAGGGTTTCAAAAAAGGTGAATTTTAATAGGCTGTTTCCACTAGTTCTTTGACTGCAAATCAAGGAGCACAAATAGAAGGGAGCCAGTAACAGATCGTCATATAGGAGGAACTTTCACAGAGAGGGGGGTGCAGTGAGAATGTGGAACTCGCTAAACGGAAGCTGTGGATGAACCAAAAAGCAACACTATCTCAAAGATGAATTTGATGCATACATGAGATTGTATGAAGGCTGAAGATGCATATGGCAGAGGGGAGGAGGCTCGCATGTAGAATAAACACCGGCACGGACTAGTTGGGCTGAAAGGCTTATTTCTGTGCTGTTTCATTTTATGTGTCTTCTTGCAGTGTTCTAAATCATTCTCACAATTTGACCTAATTTCCTAGATGTTTGGAGAGGAGGAATATTAAAGGGTAGAGGGAGTAAGTGCGATCAGATTAGATGGTTCACATAAACAACACCAGCACAGACCTGACACGCCGAATGGCTTGTTTCTGAGCTGTAACATTCCAATATTCTCTTCCCTTCCTGCAATTCAGAACTGCTGTCCTACATTTAGTGATTTATGTATTTGTACCCCCAAATCCCTCAGTCTCACAATAAAGCTGTTCTGTTTTATTAAAGCTTTAGCGTTCAGTGACTAGCTTTCTAGACTTAATTTAGCTGCCAGCGGGCAGGAACGGAAAGAAAATTTGATGACAGCAGAACTGAGGGCTTGAGGGCACCTTCACATTCAACCTCCACGTTAACAACAAATTACATTTGTAATTTCAGGAGGACGCCCCAAAGCGCTGGAAAATCAGGGATCTACACCCGAGCTGACGGATGGGATAGGAGGGGTAGGGGCAGGGAGGGTAGAGGTAGGAGGATGAAGGCACGGTCGAAAAGGAGGGTCTTGAGACGGTCTTGAAGGAAGCAAGGAAGGGGTGAGGCGGAGGGACTGTGGGATGGAGTTCCAGAGGGAGAGGGCAGAGTGGTTGAAGGCCTGCCCGGCAATGGTAAGGCAGGCAAGGCAGGGGACATGAAGCAGGATGGAGCCCACTAAGTGGAGGGAGTGGAAGGTTTCTAGGGGGTTAGGAGGTCACAGTGGTAGGGTGGAGCAAGGTCTTGGAGACTTATGAAGGTGAGGACCAGGATCTTGAACTGTTTCCTCTGTAAGATGAGAGAACTCTGCATGTTCTTGTGTGGAGAAGGCTGTACCAATATGTTACGCATAAGTTAAGCTAGCAGCGGGGAGCCCCTGTGTGAGACTGAGTCCCTATCATACTGCCAAGTGCATCTCACCCCCGCTGTTTCTTTCTGCCTGACTTTCCCCACTTTGAGTCAGAATAAAAAAAAGACTAGTGTCAAATCCAATTCTTATCTGCGGAAATGTTGCTGCATACTGTTGGGTCATCGGGCTTCACCACCATATCCTGGCACAGCAGTCAAAAACTAACTGAAACCCCAAGCCAAACCCCTCAGCTTCCTGCTTTGCAATGAGACATTATTTGTGTTGATCCAGAAAAAGAGAGTCTGCCACAGCCAGGGAGGGGAAAATCATACACTGACTGCTATTTTTAGAGATCATTGGTGGATCCTAACATCAACGGCACATTTTTGTGTGCATTGCTATTTTTGGATTAATTCTTACTGGCACATTTATACACAATCCAAGCTTAGGACTCTGTACACCATGATAGGACTTTGGGCTCGCAGACTAGGCTGACAAAAAGGATCGTTGGATGGTCAGAGGTGCTAGCCAAATAAGACATTAAAGTGAGATCCTGCTCCGATTGGCTCAAACTCAAGACACGAAGTGGTGAGGACAATAAAAACGAAAGAAAATCTGACTTGTGGCGGAAGGTAGAGAGTTAAGGTACAGAATGTAAGAGAGTGGCAGCATTCCAACTGGTTCTATACTGAAGTGATTCCGCAAACCCACACCGCACACTGCAAAAGCAGCTTCCAGTTTGGACATTCCAGATGTTAGCAACATCCGCATTTGTGGGTGTGGTTTTCTAAGTATTTTTACTCTCAGAATGCCCACAGCCTAATTCCCTCATCGAAGGTTCAAAAAGCATCAGTGCTATGAATGCTCAACTGACGCAAGCCAGTTACAGTTAATAAAAGTAATAATCCTTGTATTTGATACAGCGCCTTATGACGTCGTTGAGACGTCTCAAAGCAATTCGCAAGGATATCCTGTAAAGTGAATTGACTGTATTTTGTGGGTGAAACTCAGCAGCCAATTGCACACAGCAGAGTTCCATAAACAATCGTGGATTGAGTGACCAATTTTTAATTTTTTTTTGAAGGAATCATTACCCCCAGAAAAGTGATCCACCGATCGACTAACAACTGAGTTCCTAATTACTGCTAGGTAAATAGAGGTGTGTGGATAAGGAAACTTCCCCAACATTTCACCCTGCCGGGAATCAAACCCAAGTCTCTCGCTTGCGAGGCGAGTGCTCTAACCACTGAGTATTATTAGTATTATCGGAGTCCTGTAGCTCAGTGGTTAGAGCACTCGCTTTGCAAGCGAGAGACCTGAGTTCATTTCCAGGCAGAGGGCGAAACCTTGGGCAAGTTTCCTTACTCCACACAGAGCCTAATAATAATCACTCCAAAACCAAAAACAATAATAAATTGGTCATTTTCAATCCATGACTGTTTGTGGGACATTGCTGTGCGCAATTGGCTGCCGCGTTCGCCCACAAATATACAGTCAATTCACTTTACAGTGTGTTCTGTGAAGCGCTTTGGGACGTCCTCCCGACGTGAAAAGCGCTATATCAAATACAAGGATTATTATTATTATTATTAATATTATTGATTCAGGAGTTGCAAAGCTAGATATCTGGCATAGTTTCAACATTTTGGGTTTAATTTTCCCATGAATGCACCAATGACTCCCTCCCTATACTTCAACTTGCTCTGATCCCTTACACAGTGTAATTGATGACGTTCTCTGCTTCACTCTGCACCAAGACACACCCCTCCCTTTGTATAGGTAGCAACCTCAGTGCATTGCTCAATGCATAGTTACAGCTTTTACTTTTGATTACACAACAATGGCAATATTCATCGTCTGGATTTCGCACGGCATTGCCTTACAAGCCTTGAGGAAGTGAATGATCAAGTTTAGCTTTGCTCAACTCCAGTGGCTTCCCATCCCCAACAGATTCAAATCAACTCGTTCTTATATTCAAAACCCTCCATGGACTCGCGCCATCTCCCTCCATGACCTTCTTCAACCCTACTGACCCTGCCAGCGAGCACCGCCTGCTTCATGACCGACCCCACCACCCCACCCCATTGGCCTCTCTGGAAAGGTGCCAGTTGCATACCTCCCGACACAGTTTTAAAAACTGCCTCCAGCAACCTGGAGTCATGTTAAGGAGACGTCTATAGCCATGTCTGCACGTGCCCCAACATCAAACACATTGAGCTAATTTTTCGCTGGTGATGTGGGAGAGGCGGGAGAGAGGATTGGCAGATGGAGCAGCAACACAACTCTGACGTAGAGGAAATTTACATGAATGATGCGCTGAACTGAGCTTGAGGTCTGCTTGGCTAGTGGTTTACACTGAATGTTTTAGATGGAAACACCTTCCATCAAGTAGACTGAGCCCCAGCAGGAGCTGAAACAGATTTGTGTGGCTTGAATTTGGAGTTTGAGTTTCGCTGCTTTTATAACAGTAATCCTTGCATTTGATATAGCGCCTTATCACATCTTCGAGACGTCTCAAAACGCTTCACAGAGTATAAATGTAAAATGAATTGACTGTATATTTTGTGGGCGAAACGCAACAGCCAATTGCGCACAGCAGCATCCCACAAACAGTCATGGATTGAAGTGACCATTCTTAAAAGGAATTATTACCCCAGGAAAAACTAACCGTCAATCGACTAATAACTAGGTGGATTCCTACTTACTGCTAGGTAAACAGAGGTGCCTGGAGTAAGGAAACTTGCCGAACATTTCACCCAACGGGAATCGAATCCAGGTCTCTTGCTTGCAAGGCGAGTGCTCTAACCACTTTATACATCACCATCGGCGGGTGGGTTATCAGCCATTCTGCCCCCGCTCTTGAGAACACGATCCTAGATTCCCTCGGACTCCCTCCCTCCCTCACCTCTTTCGAGGTCCGTCTAAAGACGCACCCCTTTGACTGCACCTTCGATCATCTTTTCCCCTACTCACCGCCTTCACTGTGTGTCTCTCTATGTGTATGTGAGTGTCTGTGTGTGTCTCTCTCTCTCTCTGCTGTTTGTGTGTATCACTCTCTCTGTCTGAGTCTCTCCCTGGGTCTCTATGTCTGTGTGCGGTGCTGGCCCTGAGAGGCAGGAGGTGGTGTTCACCACCCGCCCCCTCTCACACCAAAAAAAATACAGAATTTATGTTAAACAAGCAATTAATACTTTTTTTGAAACAATCTAATGCGTTATTTGCTTATGTTTAGCTTTCATCAATAAAGTGAAAAAATGTAGGTTGGTAGTAAAATGTACCACAATAGCACCAATCAATTCCCTACAACTTTCTGCAAAACCTCCCCCGCATTCCCTAAAAATGTCCCCATAGTTTTTGGCAAATATTTCCGCACTTTTCTATTGGCCCAGGCGATAATCCAGAATTGAGACATTAGATTTCAAAGCTTTGCTTCATTTGCCGAACTGGAGACTCATTCACGTGCTGATGTTCTGTAATGAATCTTTAATAATCTCCTGGGGAAAACACAATATTCCCCACGGTGTCAGACTCTAACATAAACTTTGGTAAAATATCTGACTGTCTCAGAGGCACCTGACATCTCTGACAACGGAGCACAGCATTGGATTGTCAGCCCGGAATACAGCTTCTTAACGCATGAGGAGCAGTAACCTGGGGATATGGGATGCATGCGACATGGGAGATGTTAGTGACATAAACATATTAAAAACACCCTGAAATCATGTTAAAGAGATGTCTGCAGCCATGTAGGCACCTGTCCCAACATCAAAACAGATTGATCTTATTTTCCGTTGGTGACCTGGGAGAGGGGGAAACGAGATTGGCAGATGGAACAGCAACACAACTCTGATGTGGGGAGAGTTAGACAGTAAAACAGGAATAATGCACTGAACTGAGCTTGAGGTCTGCTTGGCTTGTGGTTTACACTGTACATTTCAAATGTAGCTTGTTGTTATTAGCACAGAACACAGTGCTGGAGCCAGGATACACTGTGTCCCACTCTTTCTTTAGCCACTATTTTCATATTTTGTGTTAGTTCTGCTTTGAAAGTTGTCTATTTACATGTGTCTTCCGACGCAGTAAAATGCTCTGAGACGCTGTGCTGAATGAGGGGCACTATATAAATGCAAGTTGTTGTTGCTGGTGGTGCCTGTCTATGTGCACGTCTGCATGCAGGTATCTAAATAGGTTGACAGAAGGATGCAGGGGTTATCAGCTGATGAAACAGATACATCAAAAGAATCGTTTGAGAAGTTGTATGGATAGCTTGGTGGACCATTGACCTACTCCTGCCTTGGCAGTCCAACCTGTCAGTCTCTGTGTTTGATACGCACCATCCTTGCATTTGGTATAGCACTTTTCACGCCAAGAGGAAGTGTGAAAGCGCTTCACAGAATTTACTGTGAAGTGTAGCGACTGTGTATTTCCAGGCGAACATGGCAAGACATTTATTTTCCTTGCGAAGGGCTGCAGAGACAACATCAACTCCTTGGAGCAGAGCCAGTCAATGCACAAATCAACTTTCAAAGCAGAACTAACACAAAATGTTAATATTAGGATTATGAGCACAGCCTCTCTGAATAGGAAGACATTTCATCAGTGAGTCATTCCATATCCTTCAACAGCATCATGGTTGCCAAAGTTATCAAGCAAGCTGCTGTATTTGAGTAACCTACACTGGGCAACAGAAACCCACCCATTTCCACCAAACCAGCAGTAAGGTATATGCTCCACAAACCCATGCAAGTTCAGTCTGTCCACACACAGAGCATGCACACACGCTAGATACAAAAACATACCACAATCATGCATCTCTGTAGACATGCATGTACACAAATATACAATAATAATCATCCTTGCATTTTGTACATCATGCCACAAGGAATTCTTAAATGCTTCACAGGATTTATTGTAAAGTGTAGTGACTGTATTTTCTAGTGAATGGGACAGCCCAATCGCACAGCAATGTCCCACAAACAGCCATGGAGTGAAAGACCAATTTTATTTGGGAGATTGTTGGCCAGAACACTGGGAGAAACTCCCTTTGATTTACTAATTGTTCCATGCGATTTTTAATGTACATCTGAACAGCCAGACAGGTCTCAGTTTAACATCCTATCCAAAGGATGACAATGGAGCACCCCCCATCCAGCACTACACTGGATAGTCAGCCTAGAGTGTATGAATTCAAAGCGCCAACGTGGGGCTTGAAATCTCAACCTTCATGACTCGGAGGGGAGAGTGGTACCACTGAGCCAGTGATACCACTCTCATGACTTACATGAAAATACCCACATGCAGGTGTGCACACAGACAGGCATCAACAACAACAACTTGCATTTATATAGAGCCTCTCATTCAGCGCAGCAGAGCATTTTACTGCATTGGAAGACACACATGTATATAGGCAAGCAACATGCTCAGACTATCTTATGATGACAATCCTTACATATGATCTACCATCTCTTCACATTGGGAGGCCATCTTCAACCGCTTAAGAAACTATACTATAAAGTGTGGTGACTGTATATTTTGTAGGCAAATTCCTTGTTGAATAACATTTGTCCCATTATCAGACAATGTGTCACAATAATTCCAAGGCAGCCTCCTCCACAGAGCCACTAGTTCAAGAGTTATTCTCAGCTTTTCTCCCCATTGCCCCTTCTGACCTACCTTCTGTCCTTTCCAAGGTATCAATTAAGCTGGCGACTCCCTGAGCTGCAGCGTATCAAGCCATAGAACAGACCTTCCTCACGACTGGGAACGTTTAGGACACCAGCTACAAGAGAAAAACAAGTTGAAGAACTTCCGTGATTTGTGCAATTAATTGTTTCTGATTGCACAGTAGATATCTCTCTGCATCTGTTTCTCGCTCTACGCCCTTCACTCTCTCACTGCACCAATCTCTCTTCCTGAACGTGTGTGTTTGTCTATCCTGCGGTGTCTGTTTCACCCACTCCAACTGTGTTTCCCTCCCTCCCTCTCTGTCTAACTGTGTCCCTCTCCCTCTCTGTCTAACTGTGTCTCTCTCCCTCTCTCTCTGTCTAACTGTGTCTCTCTCTCTCCCTCTCTGTCTGTCTCCCTCTCTTTCTAACTGTGTCTCTCTCTCTGTCTAACTGTGTCTCTCTCCCTCCCTCTCTCTCTGTGTCTCTCTCCCTCCCTCTCTCTGTCTAACTGTGTCTCTCTCCCTCCCTCTCTCTCTGTGTCTCTCTCCCTCCCTCGCTCTGTCTAACTGTGTCTCCCTCCCTCTCTGTCTCTCTCCCTCCCTCTCTCTCTGTGTCTCTCTCCTCCCTCTCTCTGTCTAACTGTGTCTCTCTCCCTCCCTCTCTCTGTGTCTCTCTCCCTCTCTCTCTGTGTCTCTCTCCTCCCTCTCTCTGTCTAACTGTGTCTCTCTCCCTCCCTCTGTGTCTCTCCCTCCCTCTCTCTGTCTAACTGTGTCTCTCTCCCTCTCTCTCTGTGTCTCTCTCCCGCTCTCTCTCTCCCACGCTCTCTGTCTAACTGTGTCCCTCTCCCTCTCTCTCTAACTGTGTCTCTCTCCCTCTGTCTAACTGTGTCCCTCTCCCTCTATAATAATAATAATCCTTGCATTTGATATAGCGCTTTTCACGTCGGAAGGACGTCCCAAAGCGCTTCACAGAACACACTGTCAATGTCCTACAACCAGTCGTAGATTGAAAATGACCAATTTATAATTGTTTTGTTTTGGAGGGATTATTATTAGGCTCTGTGTGGAGTAAGGAAACTTGCCCAAGGTTTCGCCCTCTGCCTGGGATTGAACTCAGGTCTCTCACTTGCAAAGCGAGTGCTCTAACCACTGACCTACAGGACTCCTCTCTCTCTGTCTCTCTCCCTCTCTCTCTGTCTAACTGTGTCCCTCTCCCTCTCTCTGTCTAACTGTGTCCCTCTCCCTCTCTCCCTGTTCTGACTCTGTCTCCCTCCCTCTCCCTGTCCCTCTCCCCCTCTCCCTGTCTGTCTGTGGCCTCTATGTCTGGGTTCCGAGGCCTGGAGCCGCGCCCCGGCTTTACCTGTGCACGACCCGCCGCCTTTGAGCCCCGGGGGTGCGACTGGGTGTGAGGCCCGGGCCTCGCGCTCCAACCCCCGGTTGAGTACCTGGCAGCCGCGGCCTGGCCCTGGGCTCGAGCTCCGGACTCTCCCCGGCGACGGCCCCGCGCTCACTTCCGGTGCCCAGGCCACCGTCTCCCACCACAGCGCCACCGCGCGGCACTGACCGACAGCGGCCGCCCCGCACTGAGCCTCCCTGTAGCAGGTGGTGGGGGGTGTGGGGGGGGGGGGGGGGGAGGAGTGTCCTGGGCACTCCTCCTCAGTGTGTCCCCGACCCCCAGTGCAGAGGTCAAGGTCTCCAAATGGAAGGGAACAAAATAATAATAATAATATTTTTTCCGCGTCTTCGAGGCGTCTCAAGAGCGTTTCGCACAACATGCAGCAAAGTGTAGTGACTGTGCATTGTGTGGGCGAAACGCTGCGGCCGATCGCTCATATTAATGTCCCACAAACAGTCATGGATTGAGTAACCAAATTACTTATTCATTCATTTTTTTTTGAAGGCATGTGTTCCCCCTGGAAATGCCGTCCACCAATCCACTAATGACCGGGTTACTTACTTAACTGCCGGATAACCAGAGGCGTGAGGAATAAGGAAACTTGCCTAGGGTTTCGCCCCCGCCCAGGAATCGAACCCCGGTCCTCTCGCTTGCTTGAGAGGCAATCTCTCTAATTAATACGTTACAGAACTCCCAAGGCGCTAGACAGTGAAGGATTTGCGCTCGAATTTTTTTATTAAAAGGGATTATTACCTCCGGAATTAGGTATAATCAGAATACATCCTGACAGGGAGAATGCCCCATAAACAGTTGTGGATTGAAGTGACCAATTATTATTTTTTGAAGGAATTATTTACCCCTGGAAAAGCAATCCGCCCATCGACTAACAATCAGGTTCCTATTTACTGCGAGGTAAACAGGAGGATGGAAACTTGTCCAACGTTTCGTACTTTTCTTTACATTTATTTAACATCTTTCAAACCAGGGGGCTGTCGCAAAACACTTCATAATTAAAAAGTTAAAGAATTGATGAGTTTAAAAAAAATATGAATGGTGTAGTGAATAACCAGAGCAAAATTATTAGTGTGGGGCAGAGCACAACTCGCATTCCTGTAGTGCCCTTCACGCTGGGCAGCATATCAGAGTGTTTGAGAAGGATTCCAAAGGAATGATCCTACACCAATTTTATCACATGGCTTATCCTGTGTGCAGAAGATAGGGAAATGAAATCATGAATAAAATCATCTAACCCATTGGTAGCAGCTGAGAATCATTCCAAATATGGTGCATATTTACAGGAGTCAAACACAGACAAAGTAAGGTTATGAAAGGCAAGATTTATTGTCATATTAAAATCTGTAAACATGTTATATTAGATTAAATGTTTTGTGTGTGGTCCTAATACTGCGTAGTATCACTGACTGAAAAATGTGAACAGCATAAAGGATTGTTTCATGTAAACCATTCAATGTTACAGGAGGCAGAGAAGGCACTATACATATAGTTACAAGCATTGACCAGAGGTAATCATTTGATAATGTTTCAAATGTTTACAGTAAAGCACCATGGGACACTAAGAATCGACCACAAAATACAGCACTTCTCTAACTCTCACAACCCAGATGAGAAAGTATAGCAATCTGCTCCTCAATGCACACTTAATTCAAGTAGGACAGATAGTAGTATTTCCTCAAACTCAAGGAATAACCTTAACCTTATCATTAAGGATCCTAAGTGAGTTCAGCAAGTTTTGAGCTTACTTATGGTTGCATAAAAAACATGCAGGACTGCTCAGATAGTTTATAATGGAATGCAATCACAGTGGCTGGTTTCAAACAACCAAAGCAGATGTCACATCAACAAACTTTCGACTCAGGAGATTTTAATCAGTTAATTGTTTCACCTGGTAGCCGCTGGGAAAACAAGCACCGTGTTGGACTGTGCCACAATATAAGAATTTAATGCTCCAGAATGGAAGAGGGTGGGGGTTGGGTGGGGAAGGCAGAGGGAGAAACAAAACACAATGATTAGTGTCTGTGACCCACAGATGCTTAAAATTCCTGTGCCCTTTACAGTATTTCAGAAGGCTACAGATCAAAGTGGTGCCTTTACGTAAGTGTTTTAGAACTACACACAGCAATATGCCTGAGCGAGTCAAGGCTTGCTCCAAATCAATTAAGTTAGATCTTTGGAATGTATAAGTTCCATGTATGCTATACTTTTCACAAGTTGTAGTGGTGAATATTCAGTTATTTTAACACAAGGATTGACAAACAACATGCATTTATATAGTGCTCTTCAAACAGGGTAACATGTCAGAGAGCCTAACAGTGGTAGAGCTTGACACCGAGCCAGGGAGAGGTGGGAGGTGACCATAGACACAGTAAAAGAGGAAGATCTTCAGGTGTGATCTGAAGACGGACGAGGAGGGGGCAAAGCAGAGGAATTGAAGCAGAGTTCCAGAGTCAAGGCTAAGAGCACTGATCGTGGAGTGGATAGGACAGGGATGTGCACGAGGCTGGAGCCAGCTGAGTGAAGGGATCAAATAGAAGAGTGGTGTGTAAGCAAGTCGGAGAGGTAGGGTGATGCCAGGGCATGAAGTGATTTGTACGAGTGTGAGGATCTTGAAATTGATCCATTCTTCAATAGGGAGCCTGTCAAGGTTTGAAAAGTGATAGAACGGGTCAGAATTGGGAGATTCCTCCAGTCCACAAAGCTTACAAGAATAAGTGCTCTTGAATTTAATTCCCATTATTTATTTAATGTGCAAATACAACAAGGGATTGCTTTTCTGAACTGAAGCCTCTCACTTGCTTGGAGTGATATTAGTTCTGACATCCCTTCCAGTGTTTCCAAACTGCATTACTGTAAACATATTGATTGGCTCAGAACCATTGACAGACGTTTGACAAATAAAAAAAAGTGAAATCTTTGTAACTTCTCTCGCAATTCTTCACAGGTTCACAAGTATACATAAACATCACAATATAGCTGCAGAAGAAAATATCAGTTTGGCCCCTTCAGCTTAAGCAATCATCTCACTTACATTTCAAGACAAGCATTCCACAACCATCTCAAAGATATCTACCTCTCTAAAACAAAAAGGAGGTGCCCAACCAATCATTTTCCTCCCCATCACACAGTAGTCAGTCTAGAAATGTCAAAGGCAACACAGACACAAGTTGACCTTTTCCTCCACAGCTGCAGCTCAGCTTTGTTCCTTTTCCAGAAGTTTTCTTCATACAGTTTTGATTTTCTCACAGTGGGCACAAAGCCTGCCTCAGGAATGGATGGACGCTTTGCCATTAATACTTTTCGAACAGTGAAAAACCTAAAACAAACTCTCCGACTCCCACAAAGTAAATGACTTGTGCAATGCCAAAGAGAGGTGCGATGACCAAGGCTCGACAGACAGAGCCCTTCAGGAACGCAGAAGGACCCTCATTCTTCCAGATTTTCCTACACAGAAAGAGCAGGCGTTAAACTCAAAGCCAACCAATAACAATAATAATCCTTGCATTTGATATAGCATCTTATCACGTTTTCAAGACATCTCAGAGCAATTCACAGAATATACTGTAAAGTGATTTGACTATGTTTTGTGGGCAAAACACAGCAGTCAATTGCACACAGCAGTGTCCCACAAAATTCATGGATTGAGTGATCAAATTATTATTTATTTATGAATGAAGGGATTATTACCACTGGAAAAGCAATCCGCTAATTGACTTAACAACCAGGTTCCTACATACTGCTAGGCAAACAGAGGTTTGTGGAGTAAGGAAACTTGCCCAACAAATCACTTGAAGCAAGAGAGCAAATGCCTAATTACCTCAAAACTAAAAGTCTGCCTTATCTTAAAACTAATGTCTTTATGGACAAGTGAATCAATGCATTTAGATCACTGACTATCTAAAGCAGAACAGATTTGGGTTGAGATTTTAATGCCTTTAAACAGGAGATAGATGAAAGGGGCCTTTTTTCCTGAAGTTTAACATGCAAATTAAGCGGAAATTCCATTTACAGTAAGACCGATAATAGCAGTTTCAGTTTGGACTGTCACCAAATCAGTTCTTCCTCAGCTCAATAATGCCTCCAAAGAAACCTGTTCTGAATCAGTCTGCAGGTTCCACCTAGTACTGAGCAGTCTCTTTCTTTGGTTAGCACCGTACATCACCACTATTCTCCAAGAACACCTATTGCTACTCTCCAGCCCCACTAGATGTTTTTGGACAGCAAATATTACATAGACACCTGATTCCCCCCCAATAGTCTAATTCTCAGTTAAACTTTTTATTCTCTGATGTGATTACAACCCATTCCTCCATCTGGCTTGTTCCTTTCTCACCTTGCACAATCCACAATTCCACTATAGGTTTCTTCATTTGCACCTCTATGTAGTGATTGGAACCTTGTCTTGATCACTGTAACATAAAACCACAAGTAAACTCATATGCAATGTCAGCATTTAGATTTAACAAGACAGTTTCACAAGTAGCAGCGTAACTTCCGCTCCAAATCTTATCAGGTAAGTTTCCGTGAATATTAATGTTATTCAGGAAACAAGTCATTTGTGTAGTGTAATAAGCAAGGCACTTACGGTATCTTGCCAAATGCTGCTTTACAGCCTATTAAAATGGTAGTTTTCACTATCAAGGAACTTTATCTAACATCATAACAGCAATTTATTTACACGCCAGAAGGAATGTTTAACCCATTAGGACAGTCATTTAATGATCTACCAGTCAACACACAAAAAATGTTACTTACTAATATTGTAAATGCTGAGTGAAAATCTTTAAGTGAATTAACTATTACTGAAACATGTTTGCTTAAGACCAAGGCTGTTTTTCTGTAAAGTACACTTTACAATCCCTGCTACAGCACTTCCCTCTTTACCCCATTCCAAAGAAAGTAACAGCTAGGAGGATGCACTTTGCACCTACATCCTACCCCCTACATATTCCCTCTGAAATCTCACTGTGCAGCCTGTGAAATATTCACCAATTTGCCCAGTGTACTTATAATTCTGGTGGAAAATGTTCAACGAGTCATTTGAGATTGTGTTTTACTTACCATCACAAGGATTGACAGCAACAGCAGACACAGAACCAGCTAGGCACCCAGATAAAAATGAATGGTAGAATGAAGCCTTCTCATCAGGAGATTTTTGTCCAAGTTTGTTCAAATTAGCGAATAATGGGAAATAAATAATGGAAAACGGAACATCCCTGTGAATAAAAGGAACACCTTATAGATTAAGATGTTTATTTTTGAAAATTAAAAGATCACAAGTTATAATAATAATGATCCTTGAATTTGATATCATGCCTTTCACATCAGGAGGCCTCAAATGACTTCCAAGGATACTGTAATGTGTAGTGACCGTAATTTATAAGCAAACAAAACTAATTTAAGCGTAACAATGTCTCACAAACAGTCACAAAATTAATAAATAAATTTATCTGGGCGATTGTTGGCCAGGACACCAGGAGAAACTCCCTTCTGTTTTCAAATAGTGCCATGGAAACTTTATTTTACATCTGAACAAGCAGACATTCTCAATTAACTGATGGCACCTCTGACAATGCAGCACACCCAAGCATTGAATTAGTGTCAACATGGTCCATACTATAAAAGTTCCAAGTCCTGCCGTGGGGCTTGAACTTACAACCTTCTGACTCGAGGTGAGAGTGTGATCAGGCTGACACCCCGCTTACCAAAATTTAGACATAAATGCTCAAGTGAACCCTTATTTACCTTAGAATAGTGGCTCCTAATCCCTTATACAGGCCTCGAAGTCCCTGGGTGTAAAATAAATCCTTGGCAATTTGAGTAGCAGACACGTGAGTGGTGAGAGCAGCAGGTCCAGCATTGTAAGCCCGGCTCAAAACTGGATTGGTGGCAACAAGCTTAGTGCAAGTGCTTGGAGGCAGCACCACCCTTTGCTGAGCTGCAGCAAAAAAGAATAAAACAATCAGCATTCTCAGCAAATACTTATTTTGTTATAAAAGTATATTCATTTAATCCGTCTGAAAATGCTCAGCATTCATTTGTACTCTCACATCAAGTGGTTAATTTATTATTATAGCAGAAGTATTGATTAAAAAGAATCAGTTACCTAGTCTACCAGCATCTTGGAGCTGAATTTTCAGCATCTCCATGGGAGTAGTGACAACAACCTGGCACATGCCTGCACCGCAGCCAGCCATCATCTCTTTAAACACGTTCAAGCCCTTCCTGAAACAGAGAAAGGACATTATACATGATCATGGAACAGAAATAAGGGTGTTGGGCTTTGCCCAAAGTCTTAAAAAGATTGTCTACTTGATTAAAACCCTGATCCATTTGACCTCATGTAGCAGCCATTTTGCAAAGACATGGTAGCCATTTTGTATTACACATACATGAGAATATAGAATTACATACGGTATAGCACCATAACAAGCCATTTGGCACAGCTAGTGCCGGTGCTTATACCAGGGGTGGGCAATTATTTTGACTGGCAGGCCACTTCATGAGTTTTGGTAAGCTTCGCAGACCACATTTAATATAGAGGCAAATGCCTTTATTTTTGGAAAGGTATATTCATTAAGAGAGGCGTAAAAACTGGGAACCGGCACTGATTTGAATTGCTCCGAAAGCAATGGATCACATTGCAGGTCAATAAGCTCGAGTTGGAGGTCAAATGAGGCTTTGTCAACATCAAATGAGAAAGGCGAAGAGACCAAAGACAGGTCATTTTCGATCAAATTGAAATCCTGGAATCAGCGAGAAAATTCAAAGTATGTAAGTCAAGTAGTGACGAAGTATACTTTTTAAGGCTTTGATCGCAAACAGTAATCTGCTGCAAAGTTGGAAAGTGGGCGAACTGCCCGTTTCCTATCTGACGCGATAAAATAAATAATTGTCATAAATGACTTGACACTGCAATACAAATCGTGCACAAAGGCCCCCTTCCGTTGCAGTTTTGAATTCAGTTTGTTCATGTGGCCCATGATATCAACGGCAAATGCGAAATCAGAGCCAATTCAAACCATTCAGCTGTGGGAAATCCGAATCTTTTTGTTTCATGTCCAAAAATAAATCGATCTCTGCTCTCAGTTCCCACACTCTTTTCAAGACCCTTCCTAAACTAAGCCATCTTACATCCGTGTGCTCAGATTCCAATTCCTCAAGCAGAGTGACAAATTGCTTGTGGTTTAATCCTCTTGCTCGAATGTAGTTGGATCACTTTCATAACTGTGACATTGCTTAGTTTTAGAACACTCTTACAGAGGACCTCTTGGTGGATAATGCAATGTAGAAAAACAATATTCTGTTCTGGATTTGTTTCTTTGACTTAATCTTGAATTCTTTTCAGTAACCCAACACTTTTGCCCGTCAGGTTTGGGCTTCCATCGGTGGTCACATTCACCAATTTTTTCCACTCCACTCCTAATTTTAAGATACACTTATTTACTGCCTTCAAAAAGTCTTCTCCAGTCGTCGTATCTTTCACCGACTGTATTGATGCCAATTCTTCTGTGAGCTCAAAATGTTTGGTGATACCTCGAATAAAAATTATCAACTGGGCTGTGTCTTTGACATCTCTCTCTCGAATGTCAGTGAAAAACATGCAAAATTGCTTACTTTATTTTTTAACTGCAGATACAGGTTCTCAGAGACATCCTCGACACGTCTCAACACATAATTCACCTTGACAAGCTAATGTTCTTAAACTATTTTTTCTTGTCTGGGCATAAAATCGAGGCAGAGTCAACCATACATTCCTTTATAAATTCTCCTTCAGAGAATGGTGTGCTGTTCTTGGCGATTTTGTGTGCAATCACATAACTCACTCATTCTGGGAACCAAATTGTTTTGTGAAAATGCTTTAACATAACATGCAGGAGCAGGCCATCCAGCCCTTTGAGCCTGCCTCGCCATTCAATCATGGCTGATCCAGCTAATAACCTGACCCTGCCTTATCCCCATATCCTTTAATCCCTTTTGCAATAAGAAATCTATCTATCTCAGTCTTGAATATGTTCAAGGACTGAGCGTCAACAGCCCTTTGGGGTAGTGAGTTCCATACATTCACCACCCTTTGAGTGAAGAAGTTCTTCCTCAGAGAACGGTGTGCTGTTCAGTGCGAAAGGGCTGGCCTCTGATTTTAAGGCTGTGACCCCTGGTTTTAGTTTCTCCAACCAGGGGAAACAATCTACAATCCCACTATCTACTCTATCGTGCCCTTTGATAATCTTATCGGTTTCTATAAGATCTCCTCTAATTCTTCTACATTCTAGAGAACATAAGCCCAAATTGGTCAGCCTATCCTCATAACTCAACCCCTTCATCCCTGGTACTAACCTAGTAAAGCTACCTGCCTTCCTAATTGCTGCTGCACCTGCAGACTAACTTTCTGTGATTGGTGTACAAGGACACCCAAGTCCCTCTGGACGCTAACACATTCCAATCTCTCCCCTTCTAAAAAAATAACCCGCTCTACTGTTTTTGCTACTTAGGTGGATGACTTCGCACTTCCCTACATTATACTTCATCTGCCACTTACCTGCCCAATCACCTAACCTATCTATGTCTTGCTGCATTTTTTTTAATGTCGTCCTCTGGGTTGACACTTCCTCCTAGTTTTGTGTCACCTGTGAATTAGGATATATTAACTTCAATGTCCTCATCCAGATCGTTGATGTAGATGGTAAATAGCTGAGCCCCAAGGACTGAACCTTGTGGCACTCCACTACTCACATCCCGCCAATCTGAAAAGGACCCATTTATCCCTACTCTTTGTTTCTATCCGTTAACCATTCCCCAATCCACATTAATATGCTCCCCACAATTCCATGGGCTATCTTTTGGACTAACCTTTTATGTGGCACCTTATCAAATGCCTTCTGGAAGTCCAAATAGACCACATCCACTGATTCACCCTTATCTAGTTTACTGGAAATATCCTCAAAAAACTTTGAGATTTGTCAAACATGACTTCCCTTTTGTAAAGCCATGTTGACTTGGCCTAATTATCTTGTGCTCCCCTAAATACCGCACTTTGCTCTTTTTGCATTCGAACAACCATCTCATCAGCATTTTTTTCCTTTCTCTTCAGCAGAAACTATCTTATATTTGCAAGCATGTTTGCTCTCAAAATGACGATTCAAGTTGCAGTCTTTGAGCACTGCCACACTTTCTTTGCAAATTAAGCACACAGCTTTTCCACTCACACTGGTAAAAAAAATATTTAGAAGTCCATTTTTTGTTGAATATTCGGCCTTCAGCGTCCATGTTCCGCTTCTTTGATGAACTCATTTGTCCTTTTCAGTGAAAAGTATTGCTGCGGTTGTCGTGCGCGCATTTGAAAATTTGCTGATCCATACATTTCTGACAGCAGTCTGATTCAACAATTAAGGGAGTGTGCACACAACTAAGCAGTGTGACTTTCTGGTACTGAACAAACCATAATTTTTTATTGCTAGATACAATGACGGGCCGGATAGAATCATTTGGCAGACCAGATATGGTCTGGGTGCCGTATTTTGCCCACCCCTGGTTATACTCTACAAAATGTATGGTATATGACATTATAAATGCAATACAAGTATATTGTAATAACCGGTGTATTTTATATAGCACCTTATCACGTCATTTATTGTTCATGAATCAGCCCCGACTAATTTCAAAGTCCTGACATCAGGCTTGATCCAACAACCTTCCGGTTTAAGAGGCGAGAGTGCTACTAAATGGGCCAACATGATACCTTTAAGCATAAAAAGAAAATGAAGCTCCACCGTAAGCAATTATATTGATATGACATGGTGGAAAAGCAATTTCTTTAAGAAAAAACCCTTAAAACAGAGCACACAATGAGAAGCGTTGGGAGGATGCCCAAGGTGTTGGTCAGTCAGGGATTTGGACCCAAGCAGGAACTATATAAAACAGTACTATATACACACACACACACACGTACCCATCTTTAGACAACCATTGCCGAAAAAAGTCATTTGCAGCGAGTTTAATTGCTTTCTCAGGGGTTACCAATGTCAGGTTCACAGCCGCACCTACAGGAGAAAAACGAACCTCATGATATTGCTGCTCATCAGATTCTATAGCTATGCAAAATATTAAAGGTTTTGACAATAAAACAGTACTATACATATTTTTAAAGATCCTTTTTTCCTGGTCTCAGCATACTAGATTGACCTTTTGCAGCTTTATTATCACTGCAAGAATTTGCGGGAACTTCACAGCCCTACATTAGGGAGAATAACTCACAATGTCACAAATCACAACTCTTATAACAGATATTCTTCTAGGTGCAAAAAAAATACATGGCAAAGTGTTGACCCACTTTAGTTTGGACAAAATCACAACAAAAGAACTTGTCTCTAACAAGACTCATTGAAAGGTAATTTTGGGGCAAATTTATCTTCAATAAAATGTGAAGTGCGCACACAAGATTTAGAGAAAAATAAAATATTCCTGTACTGGTTGCAAAATAAATTAACAGTCAAATCAAATGTACTTTGCTTCTCACCTAACAGCTCAGTCAATGTAGCACTCAGGCAAAGTTAATCAAGCTGTGCTGAAATAGCTGGATTTGGGTCAGGATAGCAGTAGGGAAGACTAGTTTTCCGGAAACCCTTTATCCGGGGAAAGAAAAAGCCGAGTTTCTGCTCCTAATCACGAATTTAAGTCTTCCTTGTAAGATGGCGAGTACTGGGCTCAGCTATTAAAAAAACAGCCTCTGTTAATTCAAATAGGTCTAACATCTGTAGAACAAACATCCCCTTCAGCTGAAAATGTGTATTTTCAGTGGATAGAGAGGAAGATTATAGGGCAAATCGGGATATTTAATGTGGATATTCCCACGATTTCTAGAGAATGCCTGGAATTATTGAGGAACTCTGGATGATCAGACTGGACATCTGGGCAACATCAAATTAAACAGACTTGTAACTCAAAGCACAGCTCCTTCAAAAGTGATGAATTTCAGGGGTTTTTTTTTTGCAAAAGACCAATCGTTAAGCTAAACCAGGTTAAAAAAAGGATAGATTTAAAATAAAATATTTACCACAAATTAAGAATGAAAATTTATAAGACGGAGGAAATTCTACAACAGGAGAACAGAGGGCAGAAAAGGGTTGTGAGAGGTAATGGAATGTATTATAAACAATACTACATGCAGATTTAAAATGTGCACCATTTTGAGAATTGCATCCATTAAGCAGAATGTTAAGAGCTAAGCAAGTTGACAGCACTAAAGAAAGGGAACACCACTACTGAAATAAACGATGACTCCATGAAATTTAGACTTGGAAAGTTCAACCCACTTAGCTTTTTTTTATGGCTTTCCAATGAAAAACAAGGCTTCAGTGTTAAGATCGTTCTGATGAAACTGAACACAAACTAAAGTAACCCCTGAGAAACTAATCCAAGAAGCATAATCAAACATTCTTATCAATTTGAAGATACCTGCATAGCACTCAGAATAAAGAAGTTTGGCCTTTACACATAACCTTTATTTTAGACTAAAAAGTTGCAGTGCTTTTTTAATAAAGGTTTATAACCACACCTTCAATATGTCCAGGCTTGATCATTCTAATTGCTATAATCCCCAACTTCTCCCTACACAAATTGCAGACTATCCAGAACATACCCTCTCCCATGCAAGGAGCCGCAAACCATCCCTGGCTTTCTCACTCGGCTCCACTGGCTCCCATCCCCAAGCAGACTGAATTCAAGGTCCCGGTCTTCACTTTCAAATCACTCCACTGCCTCAGCCATCTCCTACAGCTCTACCACCTCTGCCTCTCCCTCTGTTCACCAGTCCATTGTATAACTTCCACCCGATTCACCTCATCATCGACGATGAGCTTTCAGCCATTCTGCCTTTGATCTCTGGTCCCCCTGCCTTGTCCTTCTATCCGTACCTTTAAATCCAGCCTTTAAAGATCTTTTCAATTGCTCTTTTGGTTTCCTTGCCCCCTCACCCCCCCTTCCGCCCACCGCCCCAGTAAGCTGTGTGAAGTGCTTAAGGCATCATATAAGTGCAAACTGTGATATATCAGGTATTTCAAGTGAATTATGAATCTACAATTAACAGATATAAAATTTACAAATAGACTGACTTGCAAATCTCTAAAATGACAATTAACACAGCAAATTCTCAAGTTATGATTTGGATAAACCCCAAACATTCCACTCCAAATCTAAAACCACCTGCCAAACTCAAGAGTGGATTTAAGATTGTCAAAGATTTCAAGGAGTCTTCGCAGACTGAGAACATCAGAAAGGTACCTTCAGTCAGTACAGAGGTTATGATGAATGAAAGAACACCAAATAGAGAAAAATACAGTTCTTAGCAATGAGAAAAGCAAGTAGAGAGAGAATCCTTATTTTTTTTAAAAAAAGCAATACCGACAAAATAGATAAATGAAATTGATCCTAATTACAATAATAAGTAGTACTGTAAGAACCATTTAATGATTTGCTCCATCGTGGCTTCGCCAGATCGGCTAGCCCTCAATATCCAAGGCGACCGTCTGTAACATGAAAAACACAGATGCAAACAACAGCATTTCCTCCAAGAGTTTTTGCAGTGGACACTTGGTATTAATATCTGCAAAATTGTCTCCATTCCGTTTGCATTAAATTTAACATCGACAGGATATAATTTTCTAACTCCTAAACTCAACAAAACAGACGTGCCTTCTAGAGACTTCATATTCCTGGCCATGGTTGCTCGTGCTATTGATCTACAGTCAAATTGCTGAATTTCAGCAATATGCATCGAGGCAGGTGCAGACTTTCACAGAAGAAGTTAATAAAATAGCTGGCCCTTCATTTACAATCGGACAATCTATCTACATGTTGGACTAATCCCCATTAGGTTTGCACCATTCTATTATTTGAATAGGTTAATCATAAATTATTAGACCGTTCAAGAAATAAAAATATAACTTCAGAATTAAGATGAAGTGTAGTTTCAAGTGCCAGATAAGCACAAAATCCAGTGAGCTAATAAAAGCAGCAGACACCATACACCCAATGAATCTCTATACCCACCCCTTCCCTTCTTCAAGGACCTTTCTCTTTGACTGCAATTTTGGCTATGTTTTCCCCCACCTGCCCCCAGCTCAGGTGCAAACCCTAGACAGTCCAGCCACTTGGGAAATGGAACTCCCTTCTCTCACACTTGCAGTTTAAGTTGATATCAGTTTTATTCTGTACCAATGAATTCAAGGTAAATTTAATTCTATGTCACTGTTTTCGTACCACTTTTCAGACACCAATGGCTACTTCTCTAATGCCATTGGATATTACTGAAGCCAATATCACAATATCCTAGTTCCTGCTAACAGTATATGAAGCTAAAGCAAACTGAAGTACTGTGACTATCAAGCATCCTGGGATGTTCTTCCGATATGAGAATTACTATACAAGTGCAATTAGTTGCTGCTGCTGGTGGTGTTGTCTCAAAATGAAAGGCACTATACAAATGCTACCGCTCCTCACATACCAATGAAAGTAACCTGCTTAAGCTAAATTGGTGGCAATATGACTGAGAACAATACAACGCATTTAAGTTAAACAAAAGATACAAGAACATAATTATATCCATGACCAGGAACACTCATTTCATGAGAACACGTCTCTTACTATACAAATCTACCAGACCTCCAGGCTGAAGCTCACTACCTGCCCAAAACAGCAACGGATGGTGATGGCTGATGCTGCTATACCACATTAAACTGCCTTTTACAATTTTCTGGTGTTTTGTTAAAGATCCAATATATTTTTCATTTTGAAATTTGGGTTCCAAGAAGTAGGTAAAACTATAACCAAATCAAGACTGAAATTACAATGCTTGCTCGGTATGTTGCAAATGACTTAAACTTGGCAATGTATAATCCTCTCAAATACTCAAAACATTTCAATTTGGTTCTTAGTTTCGTATTTAGTTGTTTAATAGCATCTAATTCAGGATTTTCCATAAACTTTTGAATATGTGGAATTCTGGAATACCACATTCAAAACTAAAACCTAATTGCATAAATCTAATTAGATTGAGGGAAGCTAGATTAGTGACACTGTAGTAGCAACCATAAACAAGACAAACAAAATTAGGCATTTACAGACCGGTTTTATGTACATACTGCAGACTAGCACAAATGCTAGAGAGCAGAGGGGAACCTCAATTCTTACCTCGATACATTCCAAAATAGCCTTCGGAGCGCACAGTCTTAATCAAACAGTCCATCCTAAAATACAGGGATAAATAAAAGTCTGTTGAAAATATATACGTAGGAAGTGGAATAGGTTTGAAAGAATCTGGGTCAACAATTATGTACAAGTTAGCTCAATAATAGAATCACCCACATGCTGCTATACATGCGTTGCCCGTTTCTCTGGTTCTGAAGCCTCGTCTTGGCTAGATCAATGGGAAACACACATGTAACTCCAATCAGTCCGGCAACTCCACCATTGATGAGCTTGGCTGGAAGGCTGTGGAATAAATGAGTAATACTGTCAATTATAGAATAGATTGTACGCACTGAAAATCAGCTGCCTAATCCAGGCTTCAGAGCAACACTGAACAGAGTAATGTTGAAACTTTCCCACAAACTCGATTTCCATTCAACAAATTCCACAGCAGGGAGATCAAAGTCTTACTGAAGGCAAAGTCTTACTTAAATTCAGCTGTTACAAGGCAAACAACCACCTTCAGCAACAAAGGAGCAAGGTTACAGGAAGCTGACCCCACGCAAGTTACTAATCCAAGCAGCCTTCAAGGAGGAAAAAAATAGAAAGCACTTTCCATCTTTGAGTATAACAGTACAGTTCTTAATTCATATATTTTAGCCTGAAATTAACCTGGGATAAACCTTTGATACAAGCTGAAAATGTACCTGATGTGGCTGTTGGACATCTTCAAATTTCTTCAAAAATATGTAAAACCTAGGTGATCCTCAGGAGTTTTTATACGAGCTACACAAGTCAATGTTCACCTTTGATTCTGTAAGACAAAGTGAAACTTTTGATTATTGAGGTTGTTTTATATAGAGTGTGATGAGGTCATCGTCAGGGAGAGTCTCAGGCATATTACTAATCGGGTTTGAATCACCATTCACTCGATGGCTGCACGTGACAGAATACAGTAAAATTCCATTCTGAGTTAGCTCAATTTTTACAGAATGCCTGGAGCAAAAACATCTACCTGTGACAAGATCCTTAATCAACTACCAGCTCAGAGTTTAGCTGAAGGTTTAGTTATATTTTGAGATAGGTGCTTAAAAATAATTTTGCTTTTTTTCCTTAAAAACACTATCCTCTTGGCTTCAGCTATCACCTACACAAATTGTGAATCACTTTGCGTCAAGACACAACTGATCTTGGCCATTATATTTTGTGAATTTTAAGAGATGTAATTATTCAATTAAATTCTATGGTCAATTCCTGGGCTTTTATGAATCCTTGAACAATCTACATCATTAAACAAGACAGTAGCTCCCTTGAATAAACATTTACATACATTTCTCACGTCAACCATAGGTTCAGCTGAATAAAAGCTTTAAACAAATGTGGAGTAATTTGCCTACAGTTGCTCATGCTATTTATAACAGCTTTCAGTAAAATTTTGCAATTTGTAAACTATGTTCACACACAAAACAGAAAGAAACATTTTATTAAAAAGGAGCTATGGTTTAAAAATTTCTTAGGAGAAACAAAATAATTTAAGATTCGCCAGTACATTTTCCTTCTGCAACTTTTCTAAATTGGGTTGTTTATGTTCTATAGAGGCTATGGTCATAGGCCTCGCCACAGCAGAAAGCGAAACACACGCTACCAGTGTCAACAAGCAGAAATCATTGAATCTAATAATAATCTTGCATTTGATGTAGCGCTTTTCACGTCTTTGAGACGTCTCAAAGTGCTTCACAGAATATACTGTAAAGTGAATTGACTGTATATTTGTGAGTGAAACTCAGCAGCTAATTGCACACAACAGTGTCCCACAAACAGTCGTAGATTGAGTGACCACAATTATTAGTTTTCTTTGCTTTTTCTTGAGGGATTTGAGGCTGGACTTGAAGGAGGCTAAGGAGCGGGCAAGGCGGAGTGATTGGGGGATGGAATTCCAGAGGTTGGGGGCAGAGTGGCTGAAGGCTCTCCCACCAATAGTGGTGCGGGGGGGGGGACGTGGAGCAGGCCGGAGCCGGCTGAGTGGAGGGAGCGGGCGGGTTGGTTAGGAGATCACAGAGGTAGGGTGGAGCGAGGCCATGAAAGGCTTCAGGCATGTAGAATAAGGAAACTTGCCCAAGGTTTCGCCCTGCTGGGAATTGAACCAAGGCAAGTACAGGCAAGTGCAAGTGCTCTAACCACTGACGTACAGGACTCCACAAATCTATGAATGTTGTTGTAGATAATTGAATTGTGAAAAGCCTTCACAAAGATTTCAACCATACAATTATCAGAAGTAAAATAGCTAGAGTTTGAGGTGGCTCTACATTGCCAGACAAGTAAACATTTGTATCCTAACTGTTTCATAATAAACTGAATTATGTGGAAAATGAAGTACCTGGTTATAAATTATTTGTGTCAAAATTTTCCTATACTGATCTTTGTTAGTTAATCTAATCGTTAGAGAAGTTTCCAATTCAGGCATGAATGAATGAATACTGGCCTATGCAGTCAGAATCAGAAACCACACACTTCAGTTTGGTTCTTCACTTTTAAAACATATCTACAGACAGACGTGGCAATTGCATTTTATTCTGCATTTATTTTTGAGAATGTAAATGGGAAGGCCTGCAAATTTATAATATTTAGTCCTCTGGATCAATTTGCAGAAACATTATTTTACAAAAACAAAATGTGGCTCAAACAAAGTATAATCAATGTCCTCAGTTTTCTTTAAAACAGGATTATTCCAGGCAGCTCACAAAAGGTCATTTTTGGCATGGAGTCAGAACACATTAATTTGTTTTGGGAGTAGCAACATGGGGGAAGTGGTAATGTGGGCATGTTAATATTCCTATTCCATTTAAAGTACCGGATGAATTTTTCATGCTGTTGTACAAAAAGAATGCCAACATGTCCTGAAATGTTTTTGGAGGGATTATTATTAGGTGTGTGGAGTAAGGAAACTTGCCCAAGGTTTCGCCCTCTGCCTGGAATTGAACTCCGGTCTCTCACTTGCAAAGCGAGTGCTCTAACCACTGAGCTACAGGACTCCAAAATGCCCACAATAAGATTGGCCATACTACGTAAGCAGAGACTTTATTACTAATCTATTCTCTTATCACCACCAAACTTGTATTTATATAGCAGAGAGTGAATTCTCTCCCTCCCCTTGGTGTAGAGGAACATGAAACCCAACTTTTGATGTACTTGACATCCGACATCGCTGCTGAATCAGGGCAGGAAACGAAAACAGCAGACATGACCAAAAACAGGCGTTATCACCATAAAGTAAAAAGCACAGTGTAGTGCAAAATGTTAACGACAGGAGAGCAAAAGCACCAACCGCCTCTTGAAACCACTTCCACCAGATGATATCCAAGTAGGGCTTCAATGTACATCTACTACCTTTTATATCAAAAGCAAGGATTATTATTACCTTAGTCCTCCATCTCAACTGCAGACCTGGACCAACTTTCTGCTAAAATCTGATTCACTACTAAACTGAGAATAATCACAGAATATTTTAGATATTCCAATCTTAGATTCTTATGCATGTAACATTTTCTTACAACACAAAAATGTTAACTCACAATATTTAAAAGTACCATGAAATTATTATTTCAACTAATGCCAAAAACAAGTATGATGAAGCTCGGAATATACTGATTAAAACCAATCACTAAATTTGGTACATTCAAATTAAAGGGTTAATTCAAAGACTCAGGAGAGAAAATAAGGAATAAAAATTGAATAATAAAATCGGGTTTGGAGAGTAGTAGCTAATATGCGGAAGGAGTTAGAGCCCTACATCTGAGGTAGTCCATTTTTCTCTGGCTGAAAAAAATCTTCAGAAATAAATTATCTGTCCTTGACTGTAACAGTGGAAGTTACAACTGAGGAAACACTGAGCTCATTCAACAAGATAAAATACTCAAAGAAGCTCTTTTTCCTAAGAGTAACCTAACCCACCCACAAATTTTTTTGTTTTGTTACAAAACATTTCTAACAACACTGTATCGAAGCTTCCAGGATTAGTACACTGAATGCTGTGCCACAAGCCTATTAATGAAGTACACACTATTTATCCATGCATTTATAAACAAGCTTCTACTAAAACATTTACATCTATGGTCTGAAGAAAATGTCTCTTCAGTCTGTAATTTGGGAATCTGATGCCTAGGTTCATCAATAAAAATTAATAATAATACATGCATTTTATATAGTGCCTCATCATGTCTTTGAGACGTCTCAAAGCGCTTCACAATACTGTAAAATGGATCGACTGTGTACTTTGCTGGCAAAACGCGGCAGCCAATTGCACACAGCAGTGTCCCAAACCCGTCATGGATTGAGTGTCTAAATTATTATTAATTAATAATGATTATTTATGATCACACAGAATTGTGGAAAATTCAAAATTCTGAAGCCATTTTTATACGAGCTGTGGAAAAGTGGCTTCCAAACCAAGAGCAAATCAAAAAATGTTCCACTCGTCTATGTTCAACACCATGGTTCCACGGGCTAAAGCTGGGTGTAATTCTATGCCTCTGGAATGCTTTAAAAGTTCTTAAACAGGTTTCAGTCCATGGGAAACAGTGAGGAAGACATGCGAGTTCCCAACTACAATTTGATGCAAGGCTTTTTGTCCTTGAAGGGGTTTTCTGAAGATAAATAATATGAAGAAATAATAAGAAGAATGCCCACTTGGAAAGCAGCTGGCATCCTTACCCAAACACACGTCATCTCGTCAGAGTGGTTGGAGAAGGAATTGGTCCAGGCCTATTCCATAACACTTGTACATATCCCTTGGACTATTAATCCAAGAGCACCAATACTCCAGACATGAGGTCAGTTTTCAGCTCATTGTAACAATCAGCTCAAGGAAATAACTTAACATGAACCAGCCACTTATCAACCCACAGAATTGTTTTGTGCCAAAGCCAAGCCTACGCTTTTTATTTTAAATTAATCTTTGCTTCCTCGTGTCGCTGAATGACTGTGAATCGTGTCAGGGGAAATCTAATCAGGGGAAGTACAACAAAAACAAGTTATACTTGTATAGCGCCCTTCACGTCGGAAAGACGTCCCAGGGCATTGGACAATCAGTGGTTTTGGACCTGAGCTGGGAGTTGGGGTCAGAAGGGTAGGAGGACAAGGGGGTGGGAGGTGGCCGAAGGCATGATCAAAGAGGAAGGTCTTTAGGTAGGACTTGTAGGCGGCAAGAGAGGGAGATTAGGAAGTAAGCTGCTAATCGCATCTTCCTGAACAACAAGATTACTTTTGTATAGCACCTTTCACATCGGGAGGATGTCCCAAGGCACTGGACAGTGTACAGCATTTCAGAATTAAAGGAAATCTACAGGTTTTTTTCATGAATTAATTGAAGCTATTGCACAAAAACAATCTCATCTGGGAGATTATTCCATGTTCCCTCTTGAGTGAAATGCTTCTTCATATCCAGAAAATATTTTTCCTACTGTTTGATTATCAAAGGTATCCTTGCATGCAATATAATTGATGGCATCTCAGAGCTTCACCATGTTTCTATAAAGTGAAGCGACTATTTGTAAACAGGCATGAGATGAATAACCATTTTTATCTGGGAAATTGTTGACCAGGACATTAGGACTAACTCCCTTAAGTTTTCTAATAGCGCTATGGGATTTTTAACATTCATTTGAACAGGCAGACAAAATCGTGGCTTAATTTCTCATCTGAATTAAAGTACCTCTGACAATGCAACTCTCTCTCAACATTGCATCGGAATGTCAGCCTAGACTGTTAGTTTAAAGTCCCGACATGTGGCTTGAATTGATGGCCATCTGAATTAGGTTATGGATAAAAGGCAGGAATTAAAAGAACTGTCATTATCCATTTGGCAAAACAGTGTTAACAAGTTGAATGAGCTCTTCCTATTCCAGTACCACCATCTCTAAAGACACATTAAGATCCTAAACACTGAGGCAGTAGCTAGAATTCCTTCTGATCATTACATTATGGTAATTGTCACATGCTTAGAAGTTGTCATATTAAATACAATACCATTCCAGATAGTAAACTGAATATCAAAATGATAACTAAGCTCCAGCTTTCGTTTGAAGTCTAAAAATTTCCTATACGTCACTTAAAGCCATGATTCACCCTTAGCAATGCAACTATTGTTCAGAAATGCTCACTAGCCACTCCAAGAACACGCAAGTGTCAACTAATGTTTCAACTGTGCTAAACTTCTAGAAACACCCAATTTGTTTTACTAACCTATGAAATGTATTAATTATATCAAGCATGTCAAATGAGCAAATTACTCTATGCGAACATTATGCAAACTAATTCACCCTCAGTAGTGTTCACCACACAACAACTCTTATTTCCTTCTTCGGGTAGCTTAGTTCAAAGGGATTCTTCAGCAGGAACAAGAACCCTGGCTGAAGCCCAACAGTTTGAGCCAACTTCGGCTCACTCATATCTGTTAACTCCACCACAAACTCTGGACTTTTGTTCTCTAAAGCTTGGTGAAACTAAGAGCCACTAGGCGACAGAGCCTTTTTTTTAAAAAAAAATTCTGACCATGAAGTTTTATCATTCTGGGATAATTTTACAGTGGTAATATAATATACACTGAATGGAAGCAGCATCAAATTGAAACTGAAATTAGTCAAACTGCATTAAAATACATCTAATTGTTGGTAGAATGCTACAAACTGACATTGACCTTTCTCTCAATGGAAGTGTCTGCTTGAAGTTTGTCATTGTTGATGGGGCGTATCCAACCAAGAATGAAAGTTCACGACAGGCACAAACATGGCAGACAGTGGCATATCAAGCCCGAAACCTTATCCTCAAAGAATGTTGTACAATATATTCCAGTGACCACATGCAAATAAGTATCCTACTGTTGCATCACAATGTCTGACTACTGTCCATTCTTCTTCCTCACATCAGCTCTAATCTCACTCATATCAAGATTTACAATCCCAGTTCATGCTGAGTCTCGGAAATTCCATGCATGTTGTACTGACAACTGACTGATTTATCATTTGCCCTTGAGCTGAAATAGGTTTCTTTCCAGTGGAATAAATTTTGCCCACGAAACAAGCAATTCACTTTACAGTCGATTCTGTGAAGCACTTTGAGACATTACAATGATATAATAAGATGCTTTATCAAGTGCAAGGATTATTATTATATAAGTGGCCCATTAGAAACAGGAATATGTGGGACTCAAAAAGCTTCAAATCCCATCTCTGACCCCAGCTCATGTATTCCCAATCACTGCACAATCAAAAAGGGTACATTTCCCTCTTGAAATTACCCCAATATCTACTTCTACCTTGCTAAGAATAAATATCAATATCCAAATGACAATTGGTGTCACATTGGAATCACTATAGATCAGGTTGCTTGGCCTGGTTAGTGCCATGGAGTTAATTCAGGATTGCCGTCAGCTAAATCTAAGGAGACAAAAATATTGATTTTCACCAAGGTTATCTGGTGGAGGCAATAATGAATCTTCATCTAAAGTTTTGCCTCTAATCTTTGGAAGCAACCACAGGGAAGGTGAAGCACTTGATGCTTGAGATGACAGAGAGCAGAGTTTATTACATTCATTTGCAATATTAAGTCCTACTACATCCAGTATCCAGCTCGGGTGCAAATCCCTGACTGTCCAGTTCCTTGGGACATCCTCCCGACATGAAAGGTGCAATGCAAATGTAATTTGTTGTTGCATCCTGTTGAAAGTCTGAATGAGATTTGCAAACATTTGTACAGCCAGTCAATGGACAGTATAGGAAAGGCTAACACTTTTTAACACTGGGAACCAGATCATATAGATATCATTTTATGGGTATGTAGTATGTGAGTTTCTTGCAATGAACTGGAGCATTTTTGGTAAAGCAAATAATGTGGAAGTGGTGTGGCTCTTATTTTAAGATCCCTAGCTCAGATTATATTTAAGATAGAATAGGAAAAAAATCCCCAAATTAAACAAGTTTTTAATGTTTTGACTACAAGATCTACTGTTTACTAACCTGAACTGCATTCTCAAATTACTGCTCTTTGGCAGCTTCAGAGTTGGGCACAAACTGGCAACTATCTGAAACACAATATCAGCTCTAATAGGCTTTAACAATGTAGGGCCATTACCCTTCCCAAAGCCACTATCCTGTTCATGTGTCATGTTGAATTTAGTCCCCAAACAGGTTATAGTCAACATAGTGCTCAGTCTAATTATGAAGGGAATACTCTCCCATCAAGAAAATACTCAGGATTACTGAAAACCAAGTCATGAATTATGAAAATTTCCTTCCAATGTCCTAGCCAATATCCTCCCAGATAGATTTGGTTATTCACTTCAGGACATCGTTTGTAGAACATTGCTAAGTGTAAAATGACTGCTCGTTTGCCTACAAAATAATCACTATACTTTACAATAAAATCCTAAAGATGCTTTAACAAATGCAAGAATCATTTTATTACAAGTCATTTTCCCTTCCTTTGCAACTTACCCTTGAACCTTAATACAGCATTCTACTTTATTTCCCTTCTTCATCTGAAAAAATCCACTTTGCTGTCCCTTATCCCGTGCCAAATGTCAAGGCAACCCAGAACAAAGCCTGCAATTATTAAATGGCTGCTTAGGGCCAAACAATAACGTTCAACTGACGTGGCCAAAGTCTATCAATGTAGCTGAGAAGCGGCAACAACCTTCGCTGCCAGATTTAATCAACTGGAATAGAATCATAGAATCCTACAGCACAGAAGGAGCTCTGTAAGAGCCCTCCACTGAGACCTACAATACCTTTGTATTATCTGCCCTACAATATCTGCCCTCTCCCATACCTTTTTTTCCTTTTTGAAAAATGCGCCTAACCGCCTTTCAAAAGCTTTTGTGGATTCTATATTAATCACCATTTCGGTTCCAATAAAAAGAAACGTGGATCTTTCCTTTTTGGGGGCAACGACTGAAAATTTACCAAACCCCAGTTGCCAACTCATCAACGCGTGGAAGGCTTCTCCCCATTTACCCTCGTGTAATGTTGAGCACCTCGATTTCCAGTGAAAACAGCCTCAGCTCCTCCCGTCTCCCAACGAGAAATAAAACCTCTAACTATTGCATCACTTTATTGGAGGACCTCTGTACTACCTTCCCAAAGACGAGTCCCTTAAGAACTGGACACAAAACCCCGCAATACTCAAAAAAAANCAATTGCGCAGCTTGCCACTTAAACTAAAGAGAAAAAACACAAACACCAAAGAAGGAGCCTCGACACGGGACCGAGAAACACCACATCCTCGACGAGCTCATAGATTTTTGAACCCATGGGGCTCGGGGCGAGGAAGCGGTCGCAATTGTCGCGCGCACACAACCAAGTCCACTTCTCAAGTAAAAAGCAACGTCGGCAAAACAAAATGGCCGGTGAATAGGGTCATCGCCCCGGGGGGGGGGGGGGCAGCAATGTGCTCAACCCGAAAGCACCGTCTAACCGTTCGGGTCATCCTAAAATTATGTTTGGGGTTTTTTTTTGGGGGGGGGTTGGGGGGGGGAGAGGGGGCATTAAACTCAAAGGGTACAACAGCCGGTCCCAGACAGTCGGGAACGAGAAGCAGCAAAGCTCGGCCTCCCCGTGTCCCCCCCCGCCGCGCGCGTGAGGCTGTGCGCACCGGCAGCCCCGAAGGGACTCCGGCCCTCGAGCCCCCGAGTCGAGAACCCCACGCGCTCCGCAACACTGGACCGACTCTCGGCTTCCTCCAGAACAAATGGCCGCCGCGTTCATTCATTCGGGGCCGCCCAAAACCCGGGGCGCCGCGCCTTAACTCACCGCTTCGGCGGCTGCTGGTGGATGACTGCGGCGGGGGCGGCTCGGTTGTCGCCGGTGCTGGGGCTGGTGCTACGACGTTGGTGTCGGTCTGAGCTCGGGGCTGCTTTGGGCGCGGGGGTTGTGTGTGTGTGTGTGTGGGGGGGTGTTGTGATGTGGCGGTTCGGAGCTGGGCTCGGGGCTGCTTTAGGCGCGGGTTGAAGGGTTGTGATTCGGCGGCTCGGGCGGGGGTGGAGCTGGGGTTGGGGCCGCTTGAGGCGCGGGGTTGGAGGGTGTGGGTGGGGGTGGTGGTGCGGGCGCGGGGGGGGGTTGTGATGTTAACGGCTCGGCGCTGCTTCGGGCGCTGGGTTGGAGTGGGCCGGTGATCGCGGGAGGGGAGAGACTTTCGAAGGAACGACGACCTCGTGCGAGCGACAGAGAAGAAGAAGAAGAAGAAGAAGCGGGTGGTGGACGAGGGATGGATGGGGCGGGAGATAGCCGGGGGGGGGGGGAGGGAGGGAGGGTGGGTGGGGGGGAGGGTTGTGAGGGGAGGCGGGCGGGCGGGAAGCGGTGACAGCGCTCGACCAATGGAAACCCCCGCGAGCGGATAACGGTCGTCCGGCGTCGACCAATCACAGCGCAGCGGCCCGCGGCGCGTGACCACGATTTGAAATCCGGGGGTCGTCGTTATTGCCAGAAGCTTCGGCCGCCGGCGCCTGAGGGGCGGTTAGTTGCGCGCGCGCGCGAGTGAGCGAGCGAGCGGTCCGGACCGGGTGATCCAATCCCTCGCGGTTCCTTTCATTAATCATCATCATCCTCATCATCATAACAATAATAATCATAACAATAATCCTTGTATTTGACGCGGCGCCTTGTTGCACCTTGACTATGAATTGGGGGTGTGGGGGTTTGTTTGGGGGGGAAGGCGGCGGCGGCGGCAAACGGGCCTCTGACCACGCGCGGGACAGCCCATCACCGCGCCTGCCCGGCGCCTCGGCTCGGGACCCGCTCTCCCGACCCGAAAGGCCCGCGGCGCCCGTCCGCCGGTCGGGCTGAGGGTGCGGTAATTGCTGCCGCCTCGCCTCGGCGTCGGAAGCTTCCCCGTGTCCGGGGCCGACCCCCCCCCCCACACTCCCTGGGAGTCGGGACGCATTTAATTCCTGGGCGGGGGCGAAACCGTAGGCAGGTTTCCTTACTCCTCGCGCCTCTCAGTTATCCAGCAGGAAGCAGGCGTCTGGTTATCAGTCGATTGGTGGATCGCATTTCCAGGGGTTAATAAATCCCTTCAAAAAAAAATTAATACATTATTTGGTCACTCAATCCATGACCATTTGTGGGACCAATTGGCTGCCACGTTTGCCCACAAAATATAGTCAATTCACTTTACAGTATATTCTGTGAAGCCCTTTGAGATGTCTCAACGACATGATAAGGCACTATATTAAATGCAAGGATTACTGTCTTTGTGACGTCTCAAAAGATTTTTTTTTTTTGCGGGCTTATTAACCCCTGGAAAAGCAGTCCTCCAATCGACTAAGAACCGTGTTCCTACTTACTGCTAGGTAAACGGGCATTTGTGTGTGAAGTAAGGAAATTTGCCCAACGTTTCATCCTGCCCAGGAATCAAATCCAGGTCTTCCATCCCACATTCCCTTCGCCTCGCTCCCTCCCTTGTCTCCTTAAAGGCACTGTAGAGCACTTGCTCAGCACTTGCTGAGTGCGAGAGACCTGAGTTCAATTCCAGGCAGAGGGCGAAACCTTGGGCAAGTTTCCTTACTCCACACGGAGCCTAATAATAATCCCTCCAAAACAAAAAACAGTAATAAATTGGTCATTTTCAATCTACGACTGTTTGTGGGACATTGCTGTGCGCAATTGGCTGCCGCATTCGCCCACAAATATACAGTCAATTCACTTTACAGTATATTCTGTGAAGCGCTTTGAGACGTCTAGAAGACGTGAAAAGTGCTACATCAAATGCAAGGATTATTATATTATCTCATGACCCTCCTCTTCAACTGTACCTTCAGCCACCCTCCTACCTCTCTGCCCTCTAAACTCCCTTATCCCAACCCCCTCCCTCTGACTGTCCTGTACCTTGGGACATCCTCCCGACATGAAAGGCACAATTCAAATGTCATTTTGTATTATATTGTGTTCACTTATGTTTTGCGCAATTTGTTTTGCATACGTTAAGTTGCTGCTATTGAGATTTGGTTTGAATGAGGTCTGTTTTTATCTTCTCTGTGACCTGAAAAACTAGATTGGCGGTGTGCCTTGATTACCCTCAACTCTGCCTCTTGCCGGGAAGGTAACTTTCCTTCTAATAAATTGGGTGTGCACTCTCTCCCTGGAGAGATACATTTTGCTTACCTAATTCCGGAAAGTATTAGGTGCATGGCGATTCCAGAGTGTGCGATAGGGTAACTGCTGGAGTCTAACCAGCTAAAACCATTGAGAGCGCTGTCTGGTAAGCTTTCCCGCTACTTGTCCATCGAGAACCATCAAATCTGTTAAGGCTTTGGCTTGCAGAGTTAACAGGAGCTGAGTGGGAAAAATCCATTTTCTAATTGACCTGTCTGTCCTTCCAAAGTCCTGCCGATGAGCCACGCTGTCTGTGCTGTCATGTGCAGGGTCCTGGAGTACTGGGGACCCGCCTGGCTCAAGAATAGGACTACCAAGAGCCCAACAAAGGTTTGGCTCGATCTTAACATTCCTATACCAAGCATGTCACCTTGGAGCTGACCAAGGAGAATAGTCACTAGTTGGTCTTTGTTTTGTTTCAGTGTGTAATTATTTTTATTTGACTCTTAGATGGGAGTAGATGCCAAACATTCCTGAAAGCAGCCAGATAGGTTACAGTCCAAATGATTGACCTACTGGGTGATTTGTTTCAACACACTTTGCTGTCAGCAGTCGAAGAAATATTTCTAACATTACTCTGGAGATAATATAGGTTTGAATAGTCTTGCTCAGGGAGTGAAACTAATATTCTGCTCTGTATGTATTGCTACCCAGGCAGTGCTGCTGCCCACGAAACCACTGGGAAGCTTTGGAAAGTTACAACTCCTGCAAAACTTGATGTCGGACAGACAGTCAGGCAGGATGGTTCTGGAATTCCGGAGGGATAGAGTTAGGGTGAAAGGTAGAGTTAGGATTGAGGTGTTGAGTCAGGATAGAGAGAGAGATGAAGTTGTAGCGTTAGAGTAGAGTGGTAGTTAGTGCCCTCTGTGAAGTTGATCCTAACTCTAGCTCAGCTGTGGGAAGCTGAAATTCAATCTGAAAATTGGAAAAATTTACACAACTGCACAATCCCAAAATTTAAATCCTAAATATTCTTTTCAGTTGCTGTTTGACTGCTCCCCTTAGCCACAGCTTCCAAAACGGAAAGGAATTCCTGTGAGTTTCTGCAACACTACATTAGCAGCCAATTGCTCATCCCTGGAGCAGCTGCTCTGAAGATTACCCAGCTGAAGAATGCTTTACTGCAGTCTCAGAGTACTGGTGTTGAGGGACCATAACAGGTTTTACCTTCTGATCAAGTGTGGAATGGACTCACTGACCCATCCAAGGATGCGTGCTGTGTTACTTTCCTGAAATTCATCTAACCATATGAACCATCAATCCAACTACTGTGGCAGATTTCAAGAATCTCTGTTTATTTAAGGGAGAGAAGCTGGCTACTTGTACCTTGTGCTGTGCCAGAGTTAGCTGGTAAATTTCCATTATCCCTAACAGCAACAGGAATCGCAAATTGCAATTAAGCAGTTTTGGGTAGGTCTTAGCAACATTTCTGCAGGGGTGTGACTTACATATGGTCCCTGATAAGAGTTGATATTTGCAACTTCTTGTTGGAATAACCCACTTTCACACTAATGTCAAAACGCAAATAATGTGGACTGAACTCAAAAGATTTTGTGAGGTCGGAGTAAATTTTCTGTTTGTTGCTGAGCCCAATAGATATGTGATAGCTGGTAGTAGATCTCAAAGGGAGTGTAGGTGGACCATTTTTTACGCAGATTTTTTTTAAGATAGTGGAACTTTCAGCAAAAAGCATCAACATATTTAAAATGAAACTTGGATGGATAAATGTGTTATGTTGTGTATAAACACTGGAATGGACTAGTTCGTCCAAGCGCTCTGGGATGCTACCTTGTGTGAGGGGTGCTATATAAATGCAAGTTGTTTTTGTGCTGTAACATTCTAAGTAATTCAATATAATTAATTCAGGCTGTGTTTACTGTTTTTTCTGTTTTTGTTTCAGGATCTTACATGGATGTTATGCACATGCATTGGCTCCCTCAGCAATACTTTAGCTGTGTTTCCACTCCCTTTCACATTTTTCCTTTTCAAATATTTATTTCATTCCTATTTTTTTTAAAAAAACAATTATGGCTTTGCACCTTCCCCCACACTTCTATGTTCTGTGGCTGTGGGTTGTTGACCTAGTTTAATCTGGAAATAAGGACTTTGAGAACTTTGTCGACACTACATGTGACTGGGTATTGTTCCGTGTTGCGTGTTTACAAACAGAAGGTTTGTAGAGGGTGTTGGATGTGAAAATTGCCAGTCAGTGAGCTGTCTGTGTGTCAAACCTTACATAATACACTCATTCTTTGTTAAGTGAGATTAAGGAAGTTTGAGACTGGGAGCTGCCACACATGTTTAGGCAGGCAAGGCAGGAGGAATGGAATTGGGTGCGGGTATTAAGAGGATTAGCATTTCGCCCCAGGGCTGGGCAGGCCCAGGATAGAAAGACTAGTAGCGTGTGAGTGGGGTGGGTCTAGATGCTGACTGAACCTGGGCAGCTCTTGACTCACAGTTACGTCAAACTGTCGCTGCCTTCCGTTATACCTTCTATCTTCAATGTACCTTTTTTTTCCCCTCCACCCCCACCCAATGGAGACAACAACAACAAAATTACATTTGTAAAGCGCCTTTCATGTCGGGAGGACGTCCCAAGGCACTGGACAGATAGAGTTATGGACCCGAGCTGGGGGTTGGGGTGGAGGGCAGGGGGGAAGCAGGGAGATCGAAGTACGATCGAAGAAGAGGGTCTTGAGATGGGTCTTGAAGGTGGCAAGGAAGGGGGTGAGACTGAGGGACTGCAGGATGGAGTTCCAGAGGGTGGGGGCAGAGTGGCGGAAGGCCCGCCTGCCAATAATGGGGCAAGCGAGGCGGGGGACATGAAGCAGGCCGGAGCCCACTGAGTGGAGGGAACGAACAGGATGGTGGGTTAGGAGGTCAGAGAGTCCTGTAGCTCAGTGGTTAGAGCACTCGCTTTGCAAGTGAGAGACCTGAGTTCAATTCCAGGCAGAGGGCGAAACCTTGGGCAAGTTTCCTTACTCCACACACCTAATAATAATCCCTCCAAAAAAAAAAACAATAATAAATTGGTCATTTTTAATCTACGACTGTTTGTGGGACATTGCTGTGCGCAATTGGCTGCCGCGTTCGCCCACAAATATACAGTCAATTCACTTTACAGTGTGTTCTGTGAAGTGCTTTGGGATGTCCTCCTGACATGAAAAGCGCTATATCAAATGCAAGGATTACTATTATTATTAGAGAGGTAGGGGGGAGCAAGACTGGAGGGCTTTGAAAGTGAGGACTATGATCTTGAACTGTATCCTCTGTGTGATGGGAAGCCAGTGGAGTTGGGCAAGCTGATCTTTCACACATATAGGGTCAGACGATACCAAACCTTGTGCCTCTTTCTTCCCTTCCTTTTTTTCTTGTTAATTTTTAACTCCCAAAACAATTAAATTGAGGCATTGTTTATGAGGCATTGCTAGCCAGACTGCTTGGTGCAATTGCTTCCATAACAACATTCAATATCAAGCACAAGTTTATTTCTAGATCAGAGTCCTATTTTTTGCCAGTGCTATTTAGGTTCTGTCTGGACACAAATAGGTTCAGAAGAAACTAAACCTTGTGTTATACACAGGCCTTTATCTTGCCTTCCTTTTTTTCTTGTTAATTTTTAACTCACCAAAACAATCAAATTTACGTCATTATTTGTAGTATGCTGCTGGCCAGACTGGCTGGCATGTTTGCCTTCATAAAAATATTCAAAATCAAATACAAGTTTATTATTTCCAGATCACTGGCATTTTTGGGTTTTTTATTTGTTTTGTGATTCAAATGGATGCAAATGATCACACAACCCCCAAATTGCCATCGATATTTCAAGGAAACCTGAGTTTTTCTCTCCCTCTTTGGTGGTCAAATGTGAAAACTGCTGTTTTATCAGATCATATATCTATCCAATTTAATCTGAATGGAATCATGTGCCTTGGCTGTTTTTTTCCACCCTAACCCAGGGACACCAGGCTAATTGACTTGGTTCAGATCAGTGAACTCAGCACAGAACAGGACTGGAACCTGGGATCTTTGGGTTATTGTGGCCAAGGCACACTAGTTACACTTGCTTGAGGATCTCAACAGCAAGGCCGGATTAACCCATAAACAAACTAAACCATGGTTTACGGCCCGAGGGTCTGAGGGGCCCTGGATATGGGTATTGAGTTGAAAAATTAACCATGCATATTGTTAAATTATCTAAAATTAATATGCTAACTAAAGTTGTAAAAAAGGTAAAACAGTCAGACCAGACGTTGTACATGCTTCAACATCATCGGAGCCAACAAGCTGAAAAAGATCATCCAATTGGGAAAAGCACACAGAGCTAGTTTTGTTATTTTGTGACATTTTGTTTTGGAAAGGGTGGGGAAATCAGCTTTTTTATTCACTTTTATGCCATTTGCAACTTTACACGCTTTTTAAAATGTCATTTATAAGTACTTTTAAATATATTAAAATAAAATCTCATTAAATATCAACATGTGTCTGCCAACCACAAAAAGATACTGTTGCCTATTTTGCGTTCATAGTACAAAGATGATCCACTTTAGGGCCATGGATTCTTTCATCTGGCCCTGCAAGGCAGTGACTTCACTAAAGCTCCTGTAGATGGGGCAGTGAATCTGTTACAAGTGGATGTGAGTAACATGATGGGAGAGGGAGAAAAGAGAAAGCATCAGATATAAAGACAAAGAATAGCTAACAGCAATATGAACTGGAGTTGAGCCAAGTGTACGAACACCACACTTTTGCCCACAAAATACACAGTCAATCATTTTACAGTATAGCCTTCAAAGAGCCAGCACAGACACGATGGCCAAATAGCCTCCTTCTGTGCCGTATGATTCTATGACTGAAAATGAGTCACTGCATTTGACTGCATTTTTCTATGAAACACTTTGGGAAGTTGTAGACTTATGGTACTAGATCAAATATAAATGTTGTGAATGAATCTCTAACTCATGCTTGTCTCTGTTATTCTTTCTGCCTTCCTCCCAAATTTCCTGTCTCAATCCCCCTATCCATTCCTATCCTATCTTCTTAGCTTCCTATCTTTGACTCTCACACTGTGTCCTTATATAAACTCTATTGTTAGTCTATCTCTGAGTCTTTGCTCCCCTGAGCCTCCTGCAAATTTTCTCACGCTCACCATCTCTAACTCTTTCACCACTTTCACCTTCTTTATTATCCTTCCGCTACCTTGTCCTTCCCCCCCCCCGTCTCTGGCACCTAAGCCAAGACCTCCATTCCTCCTCTCCCCCACCCACCGCACTGTCCCATAGCCTGCAGGCTGATGCTGCCCTGCTGATCGCTCCTGATCAGCGCCTTGGGACGTCCTCCTGACGTGAAAGGCGCTTTATAAATGGAATCTTGTTGTTGTTGTTGTTCCGGGCTCTCCATGTAGATTTTGGCTGCCGCCCCGACCTGAGCCGCTCCCCCTTAAAATGTTCCTCCTCCAACCCCCACATTCCACTACTGCCACTCTGTCCTTCTCCCCCACTGCCCTCCTTGCCTTCTCTCTCTCCTGGACCCAGCTATTACCTCCCTCTGCTCCAGCCTGGGCATCTTCTGCCAGGCCCATCGTGGCTTCCGGCATAGGTTGTCCCAGAGCAGTCACCCCAACTGTACCATCGCTCCACTCTCCGCAGCCACTACCTTCTAAAGGCAAAGAGCTCTTCTCCCTCCATCCACACCCTCCCAACACTGCCTGCTCCTCAAACTCCATGGTCAATACAACCCAATGACCTCAAATCCTCTCCCATCTCCCCATCACTGACCCCCACCAGCAAACTTATCCACATTTCCCTCCAAAATGTCCGCTCCCTCCGACAAAACCCTTACTATCCATGACCTCACCCTGGGTGAGCACATTTATATTCTTGGGCTTACAGAAACCTGGCTCTCGCCCGGTGACCCATCCCCCTTGTTGAAGCTGTCCCTCCTGGCCTCATCTCCCAAGCTTCCCTTGGTCTATCCCCCTATTCCTCTGTCTGTTTCTCCTCCTTTGAGCACCTCACCCTTTACCATCACTCCTCTCTCCCTCAAAATCTTTCTAGTATAGCGCACCCCAAACCTCCTGGCTCCTTCCTCATCGATATCTCCTCTCTCATCCCTGTCCCTCTACACTGAACAGCTGCTCACAATGGGTGATTTCAACCTCCACCTAAACTCTCCTTGCACCACCTCTTCAGATTTCACTGCCTTCCTCCCTAAACCTTACCCTCCACATCAACTCACTGACTCACAACCGTGGCCACTCTTTCGGCCTCATCCCACAATTATACAGTCAATTCACTTTACAGTACATTCTGTGAAGCGCTTTGGGACGTCTCGAAGACGTTAAAAGCGCTATATCAAATGCAAGGATTATTATTGTTCTTACTATTTCCGACCTGTCAATCACAGACAAGGCCATCTAGGACTACTTCCTCATCTCCCTTGCCTCTCACATCCCCTTCCCCTCTTCCAAACCCTCCACCATTTTTTTCTGCCCTGGAAAAAGCTTCCCCCTAAGTCCCTCACAAATGCCCTCTCTTCCTCGGCCCTCCTCTCCTTCTGGCCCTCCCCTCGCAGCGATCCTGATGCAGCTATCAAGCTGCTGAATGACTGTCTCTCCACAACCTTCAATTTCCTGGCTCCCCAGAAATCCAGGGTTGTTTCCAAACCCACCCGCTGCCCCTGGTACTATAGTCACCTCCGCTCACTCAAAACACAAACCCAGATGCTCGAGAACAGATGGCAGAAATCCGGCCTCACGATTCACCACCAGCTGTGTCTCAAGCAACTCCGCACCTACAACCTCTCCCTTTCACAGGTCAAAACTGACTTTTACTCCAAAGTCATCCTGGAGGCAAACAACAATCCAAAGACGCTGTTTTCGATCACCTCCTCCGTGCACCCCCTCAAGCCCCCTTGATCCTCAAATCAAACGCCAAGTGCAAAGAGGTCCTAGACTTCGGCTCATCCACTTGGCTGCATTGTTCTCCCCACCCCATGCCCCCTTCCGCCCCACCCACTATCCACACCGCCTTCTGCCTCCACCACAGCTCCTGCCACTAACCACTCCTTACCCTCCTTTGCCCCCATTTCTCCCTCCCTCTCAACCACAATCACCCAGATGAAGTTCACCACCTGCTTCGTTGACCCCCCTCCCTACCCAACTGCTGGTCACTCAACTCCCGCTTCTCTCCCCCTTGCTGAGTCAACCAGTCTCTCTCCTCAGGCTCTGTTTCAGCCAGTGCACCCCAAAACTCTGGAACGCTCTCCCTCAATCCCTCCGCCTTGCCCCCTCTCTCCCCTCTTTCAAATCCCGCCTGTTTGACCATGCTTACTGCTATCTCCCCCCTCCCCCAGCTTGGAGTCAGGCTCCGCCACTGTTAAGCGCTCTGAGACGCTATCCTGCTGGAGGGCGCTATATAAGTGCAAGCTGTTTCACTTTTTTGGTCAGCTCAATGTCTGACGCACGCGCAAATGAATTACCATGCTTAATGTCCAAACCAGATGGAGAATTACTCATGTGTATGTCACTTATGAGTGGAATTTCCCTCTGCCTGGAATGAATGCAAATTGTCTCCCTGGAACTCTGGAGGAATGCAATCTGCTTACCTTACTCAAGGGTATTGGGCACAAGTTGGTGAGAGAAGATTTTGAAACTCCAGAGTATGTATTCGTATACTGCTGGAGTTCAACTAACTAAAGCCACGTAGCTTGTGGAGTCCTGTAGCTTAGTGGTTAGAGTGCTCTCCTCACAAGTGAGAGGATCTGGGTTCAATTCCTGGGCAGGGCGAAACATTGGGCAAGTTTCGTTGTTCCACATGCCTTCGTTTACCTAGCAATAAGTAGGAATTTGGGTGGTAAGTCAATTGGCGGATTGCTTTTCGGGGGGTTATAATCACTCCCACAAAAATACAATAAATAATAATAATTTGGTCACTTAATCCATGACTGTTTGAGTCGTCTCGAAGACGCTATATCAAATGCAAGGATTATTATTTTATTATATGGAGATCCCCTGGCACTACTGTGAAATATGTTTCACCGAGATCGCAGCACCACCTGCAGGGACTCGAACTCCACAGCAGCAGCTGATGGTGACGAGCACAAAAAACAGAAATGTGCTGCATGGAAGAGGGCCACTCTGAACAACTTGTCTGTGTCATTACTGCCTCTTCTAAATTGCTTTTTTTGTTCATCTCACTTTCAAATTATCTGTGTATATCACTTAAATGTTTTAATTGATCCAAGCACATTGACCTCTCACTGGATGGAGATAGAAATGCAGATTTCCTCTTGTTCCATGACCACAGTTGTATTGACCAAATTGTCAACACCCGGGCAACAGCTACTCTACATATCGCCACACCCAGCTCTGGCACCTGGGCACAATGTTGGACAAGCAGGTGCACTGGAAATGGCAGCATTGGGAAATGGGGGCGCTGGGGATGAGGACAATAATATTCCTTATATTTTAAACCACACCTTATGTCGCGGAACATCTCAAATTGCTTCACAGAATTTCCTGTAATTTGTAGTGACTGTTTTTGTGGGTGAATGCGGCAACCAATTTATGCACAGCTTCTACTGGCTGTTGGATGAGCACAACACCAGACCACCGTCACTGATTGCTCTTCTGAGGTCGGCTGTGCAGCATTGATATTGCCACAGGACATCTCCAAATTGACAGGAAAGCAGAGTATGAGGGAGGTCCTGAGGAACTTACAAAAGACTCACCTGAAGTTGCACCTCCAGAAATGTCAGCTCTTCAGCTCATTAGAAGCCTGGGTCCAGGAGATGAATAAGACTCCTGTTCTTATGAAGCATATCCATGGTTGAAGACTGTCAGAGTCCCTTTCTGGGGCATCTGCTGACTGGAGCCAAAATGACAACGGACCTAGGCAAAGTGTCGATGTTAAAGGCCTGGCCGAAAATCAAGCAGGTTTTGCAAAATCAGGTTGCTAGGGTTCTTGGGTTTGGCATCCTATCCTATTACAGAGGTTTGTCAGGGTTTTGTGTATGTCACACAAACCCTCTACTGAAAATGGAAAGGAGTTCAGGTGGACTGAGGAGTTCAGGGAAGAGATTCAAAAACTCAATCAGATATTGATGACTGCTCCCATCCTTGTCTACCCAAGAATTCTGGCCAGACACTGATACCAGCAAATGATATCCTTTCACGAGCGGTGAGTGGAGAGATTAAGTGTGGATGGACCACTGGGCTCCAGTAAGCTGGGGGAGGTCTCTTTTCCCATTGAAAGCATCTGGGTCCTCCATGCTGGGAAGACTAGTTGCTGTAGGGGGGGAGAGGAGGAGCTTGAGAAGTTTCAAAGGTATTGCCATCAGCGGAAACCCCAGATCTACATCTATACAAATATATAGGATGAAGTGCATGTTTGTTTGACCTCGCAAACAAATAGTGTTATTAAAAGTTTACACTTTTGATCTTAACATGTCTGGACAACATCCTTTGTTGCTTTGAATACCTGAAATTACTATAATAAAGTCAGCTTTATTGACAAAATGGTTAGAATAAATGAGTTCAGCATCAGGGTATTAATAATAATAATAATCCTTGCATTTAATATAGCACCTTATCACGTCATTGAGATGTCTCAAAGTGCTTCACAGAATATACTGTAAAGTGAAGTGACTGTACAGTGAATTGTGGGCGAAACGCAATTGGACTGGAAAGAGCAAATCTCATGGGAAAGAAATGAGACGTGGATTGGATAGAAAAATTAGCGGATAAAATGGTAAATCAGCAGTTGGAAACATATAAAGTAGACCTTGGGATAGGCCAATTGGGTGGTGCCCTTTCTCCAGTTACAAATGGGTCACATGGAAGTAGAAGAATGGAGAAAATAAGCGATCTGAGAATAACTGGCTCCTAACCCAAGGCTGGCATCAATAACGTTGAGTCAAGAGAGTGTTAATGTGCTTGTGTGCTACGCTCTGGTAACTATTCCAGTCATGGCGTGACCAATGAGTTGCTGAATGTGTGCCACGTTGTTTCACATAGGCAGAATTCCCAGCTCCCAGCTTCAGAAGATTATCTTTCTTACAGATTGAAACTGTTTCCAATATGCTCTGACAGGCATAGCGGGATCACCGTTCTAGCTATGGCTGCTTTCCGTGCAGTTTTTCTTAGAATTCTCTGCGCTCCTGAAATAACAATATGTTCCCACCTCGCCGTATGTGGTTCCCAAGGTGGTTAGAAACACCACCAACAAATTACATTTACACGTCGGGAGGATGTCCCAAGACCTGGACAGTCAGGGATTTGGCCGTGCCGGGGATTGGGATTAGGAGGAGCGGAGGGCAGGGGCAGGAGGATGACCGAAGATATGGTTGAAGAGGAGGGTCTTGAGACGAGACTTGAAGGAGACAAGGGAAGGAGCGGGGTGTCGAGACGGATTGATGGTGTGGCGGCAAGATGGAGGACATGGGATAGGCCGAAGCCGAATGAGTAGAGGGAGCGCTCAGGTAGGTATGGAAACCCCTTTCTTTCCACTCTCCCTCCCCCATCTTCATAGGTCAGCTCCAGAGATTCAAAACATTTATCAATGTTTTCAAGAGGAATTTTAATCAAGTCTATAAAAGTCAACACGACTGTCTAAGCCATGCGAGACACTACCCGCATGAAGGGTGCTATATAATTGCAAGTGTTTGTTGTTGTTGTTGTTGCCCAAGATAGGCGGTTTAAGGTTTGGTGCTCAATAGGTTTTACTTGTGAACCCAGCTCCCTTCAATCCCCCGCATCCCAAATTCTTACAGAAAACACAAGAACAAGAGTGAGCAAAATCCAAAATACCGCAGATGCTGGAAATCTGAAACAAAAACAGCTGGCAGTGAGGAGTGGAACTGCAGCTCCAGGATAGCACTGGATTTAAACACATGCAAACCAACCCAAGAGCCCAGCTTTCAGCAACAGATACACAGAAGGAGGCTGAGATAGACAGAGCGAGACACTGAGAGATTGGAATAGACAGGGAGAGGTGCTGGGATAGACAGGGAGAGGTGCTGGGAGAGACAGGGAGAGGTGCTGGGAGAGACAGGGAGAGGTGCTGGGAGAGACAGGGAGAGGTGCTGGGAGAGACAGGGAGAGGTGCTGGGAGAGACAGAGAGAGGTGCTGGGAGAGACAGAGAGAGGTGCTGGGAGAGACAGGGAGAGGTGCTGGGAGAGACAGGGAGAGGTGCTGGGAGCGGGAGAGGTGCTGGGAGAGGCGGGGAGAGGTGCTGGGAGAGGCGGGGAGAGGTGCTGGGAGAGACAGGAGAGGTGCTGGAGAGACAGGGAGAGGTGCTGGGAGAGACAGAGAGAGGTGCTGGAGAGACAGGGAGAGGTGCTGGGAGAGACAGGGAGAGGTGCTGGGAGAGACAGGGAGAGGTGCTGGGAGAGACAGAGAGAGTGCTGGGAGAGACAGAGAGAGGTGCTGGGAGAGACAGAGAGAGGTGCTGGGAGAGACAGGGAGAGGTGCTGGGAGAGACAGGGAGAGGTGCTGGGAGAGACAGGGAGAGGTGCTGGGAGAGGCGGGGAGAGGTGCTGGGAGAGGCGGGGAGAGGTGCTGGGAGAGGCGGGGAGAGGTGCTGGGAGAGGCGGGGAGAGGTGCTGGAGAGGCGGGGAGAGGTGCTGGAGAGACGGGGAGAGGTGCTGGGAGAGGCGGGGAGAGGTGCTGGGAGAGACAGGGAGAGGTGCTGGGAGAGACAGGGAGAGGTGCTGGGAGAGACAGGAGAGGTGCTGGGAGAGACAGGGAGAGGTGCTGGGATAGACAGGGAGAGGTGCTGGGAGAGACAGGGAGAGGTGCTGGGAGAGACAGGGAGAGGTGCTGGGGAGGTAGGGAGGTGCTGGGAGAGACAGGGAGAGGTGCTGGAGAGACAGAGAGAGGTGCTGGGAGAGACAGAGAGAGGTGCTGGGAGAGACAGGGAGAGGTGCTGGGAGAGACAGGGAGAGGTGCTGGGAGAGACAGGGAGAGGTGCTGGGATAGACAGGGAGAGGTGCTGGGAGAGACAGGGAGAGGTGCTGGGAGAGACAGGGAGAGGTGCTGGGAGAGGTAGGGAGAGGTGCTGGGAGAGACAGGGAGAGGTGCTGGGAGAGACAGAGAGAGGTGCTGGGAGAGACAGAGAGAGGTGCTGGGAGAGACAGGGAGAGGTGCTGGGAGAGACAGGGAGAGGTGCTGGGGGAATGAAATGGACAGAGATTGAGTTAAAAGGAGAATGAGTTAGAAAGAAGCACCGAAAATCAATGAGAAAGTCAAGGAAACTTATTGAGAGATTGAGATAAACCAAAATATTGGGAAAGGCATTGTTAGATTCAGACAGACGCAGACAGACAGACACTGGAAAGGATTGAAATAGCCACGGACAGAGAACCACTGAGGGAGGTTGAAATTGACTTGAGTCACAGAAACAGCGAGGAGAGACATTGAGAGGGAGAAACAGAGAGACGGTGCGAGGGACGGCGAGGCTCAGCAAAGGAGACACAAGTTGCATTGGGAACTTCAGGGGAAAGTGAGATGGAAAAGGCAACAACTGAGAAGAAGCTGAGAGCAATGAGACCTGGTGGTCGGGAGGCGGAGGCTGGGGAGCAAGGACACAGCCACCCGGCAGCCTTGATCCCACAGCAGCCCAGCGAAGCAGCCTGGCTTCCCGGAGGGGTGGTGAGGGGTCTGGGGGAACAGGGGGATTTGGAGGCAGAGGTGTGCGGACAGGGGGGTCTGGGGGCAGAGTGGGGACTGGGCGTTTTGGGGGTAGAGGAGGAGAGGCCTGGGGAGTTGGGGGTAGAGATGTCTGGACAGGGAGATCTAAGGAAAGTAGGGGAGAGACAGGGTCTGTTGGGGAACCATGTTGGGGTGAGGGAGGAGGGTGGTGAAGGAGTTGGGGTGCAGGAGATGGCTGGTGGGGGAGCTGGTGGCTGGCAGGACAGGCGGTGGCTGGTACGGGAGGGGGAGCATTGCCCCCCGCAGGCACTGTCCTTCTGTGGCAGCGGTTTCCTGGTGGTGTATCAGATTGGCGCGGTGCAATGTTTGCTGCGCCACGTTCCGCAGGTGATGCGGGGAATCCGCAGAGTTTATGGAGCATCGGCGGGATCCCTCATCGCTGCCGCTGTTGTCTGTGGTGTTAATCTGGGTAAGAAACTACAGCCACATGATCCAGCACACAAATGCCAGGCTGATGCGCACAGCTAATGATAATAACAATAATAATCCTTGCATTTGATATAGCGCCTTATCACGTCTGTGAGACGTCTCAAAGTGCTTCACGGAATATACTGTAAAGAGAATTGACTGGATATTTTGTGGGCAGATGCTGCGCTAGCTGGTTTCCTGGTATAACATGTTCCACGGTCTCACAACTCCATTGCGTGAAAAACAACAACAAGTTGCATTTATATACCGCCTTTCATATTGGGAAGATGTCCCAAGGCGCTGGACAATGAGGGGTTTGCACCCGAGCTGGGGGTTGGGATCGGAGAGGGGTGGAGGACAGGAAAGGAGTGATTCTGATTTTACTTTCACCCCGCAAGTCTTATTTTAAGATTCCGTCCTCTTCTCCTTGGTCAAAGTGTACTAGCAGTACAAAATCGTGGGTGACGGTATGTTTTTAGCCGCGTTTTGCGGCCATGCATAAGAACATCCAGACTGGGAGTTCCACGTATGCATTCCAACGATACACGAAAATTGCACTGTGCGTGTAATGGAACGTACAAACCCGGAGGGACAAACCCTGTTTGCCTAATCCCAGAGATTATTAAGGAACGAGATGGCAAGAGGTGTCACTCCACATCAAAGGTCTCCAACCGTGGCTAGGTTGTGGCGAGGTGGCGCTCGTGAGCATGATCAAAAAGACAAGAGGAAGGAACGATAGACTTGTGTCACTATTGAGTCCGATTGAAAACGAAGCCAGATGCACAAACTATTTCATGCATCTGGACATAGAAATATAAACCTTAACGTTTAAACTGAAGTGGATATCACTCCTGCTTCTCGTTTTTATTGAGCATGCACAAGACGCCACCTGTCGGCGATTCACTGGTTGGAGACACCCCCTGCTTTAAGTGAAGAGTGCTACGTAAATGCAAGTTGTTGATTTTTTTCAGGGGGGGGGGGGTTGGTGTTGGCGGGTAAGTGCTGGCGTAGGTATTGTGGGGTTGGGGTTGAGTGGGTTTGGCTGTTTTATTGCTTGTTTTGTCTGATGTTCGTTTTTATCTCGCAGACGGCTTCTATTGGAACATTGGAAAAGCCTCTAAAATGTGCAGGGAGCATGTCTTGGGGGCGATGCACCCGACCTTTAACATGCTGGAGGTTCTTAGGGAAGCTGTGATCAGGAACCTCCCGTCAAACGCTCATCAGCTGGCCCACGGCAAACTTTTCATCTCCCTGACCCGCATTCCTGATGGAGAGAACGTTTTAGTTTCTGATTTTGCCTCCAGAGACGAACTTGTCCAGGTAACAGCAGCTTTGATAACAACAACAAATTGCATTTATATAGCTAGCGCCTATCACGTTGGGTGGACGTGACGGCCCTTGTGATGTCCTGGCCTCGAGAGGACTTCCTGCCCTTCTCAGTGTATTTTCTATTCGATTCGATTTGGATTCCTGTAGCATATTGGTTAGAGCATTTGCCTTGCAAGCGAGAGGACCTGGGTTTGATTCCCGGGTGGGGCTAAATGTTAGGCAAGTTTTCGTATTCCACATGCCTCTGTTTAGCAGTAAGTAGGAACCTGGTTGTTAGTCAATTGGCGTATCGCTTTTCTGGGGGTAATAATCCCTTAAAAAAAAAATTTGTTCACTCGATCTACGACTGTTTGTGGGACACTGCTATGAGCAATTGGCTCCTGCGTATCACCCACAAAATATATTCAGTCAATTCACTTTTTCAGTATATACTGTGAAGTGCTTTGAGGCGATTCGAAGACCTCATAAAGCACAATATCAAATGCAAAGATTATTATTATTCCTCTTGATTCCAACCCCCAGCTCGAGTGCAATGAATGTAATTCATTGTTGTTGTATTTGTGAGAGGAACCTCACCCCCTCAGGAGCATTGGTGAAAAAGGATGCATCAGTTTTGTTTTGATGCCCTTCTTTACTGGCCAATGTTGCAGATGTGCTGGATGTGAGGCGTGTCAGGGCAGACTGGTTGGGTAAGTGATATTGTTGGGTTTGAGTGTCTATGTCTTCTCCCCAGGTACTGGTCTGTAGCTGCTTTTTTCCTGTCTACTGCGGATTCATCCCTCCGATCTTCCGTGGAGTGGTAAGTGCTCAATGACGTCTCTCACAGATGATTTCAGAAGACCCTACACATGCCTCTCAGACGGAGCAGCAACAAGCTCGTAACACAGAGATGTTCCCAGTATGTGCAGCGTGCTCTGGTCCAGACATGGCCATGTACAGCTCTGTACAGTAACATAGCTGGTGTGTTGTCTCCATCACTACAGAATCATTGTAGGGTTGCATATTACATGTGCACAATTAGCTGCTGCATTTCGCCCACAAAAATATACAGTCAATTCATTGTACAGTGAAGTCCTTTGAGACGTCTCAGGGGTGTGATAAGGCGCTATGTCAAATGCAAGGATTATTATTTGTATTATTATTATTACATGCCTACACTTGTCGTAGTGCATTATTGCCTGTGTGCTGCAGAGTATTGTTGGATATTCCCTTGAAAGTTCTTTAGTGGGGTAGAGGTTTGATGATGTGGGCCTGGGTGCATATTATATCCATATTGTAATTATTTTACATTCTCAACATATTGTCACAATATGTAGTGACAAACACATTTATATAGTACCTTTCACGTCTGGGGGAACATCTCAAAGCCGTTTACATAGCTGGCAGGGCACCAGAGCTGGTAGGGGGCGGGATGGAGAGCTGAAGAGGATGGAGAAGGGAAAGGTTGACTGAACCATGGTCAAAGTGGTAAGACATAAGGCGGGCTTTAAAAGTGAGTAGAGGTCAAGTCCGAAGAACTTTGAGATGGAGTTCCAGGAAGTGGGGACAGAATGGCTGAAGGCTCATTCATTGATCGTGGGGTGGATTGGGCAGGAGACAGGAAGCAGGCCAGTGTTCACTGAGCAGGTGGAGCAGTCAGGTTGGCAAGGTGCAGGAGGACCCAGAAGTAGGTGGGGTGAAGGTTTAGAGGGATTTGAAATTGTGGACAAAGATCTTGAACTCAATCCACTGGGGGATTGGGAGCCGAGCGAGAATGGTGCTATGAGATCAAATTAACTGGACTCTTCAAATGTGCACGGCAAAATTGGCTGTGGATGTCTTCCTATTCTCTTCACTCAATCTGCGGGGTTAAATGAGTGAGTGCCTGAGTGTCGTTAGAGCGTTCATCAATGTGGAAATCACTGCCAAGTCTAATCTGGCCCTCATCTGATGACACATATATGCACCAACAACCATGATCAGTAATGGGAGCCACGTTTCTTGTTTGTAATGTCAGTCTTTTATTTTTAATACTTTGATAATGAAAAGGCTTCTTATCCTTGCTTCACAAACCCACAATTTCCAAATGCTGACAATTCCTAATTTGTTCAGTTCAGAGTTGAGATCACAAGACATCCACGGACACACTGCCATCCCTGGTTATTAACTGGTGTGTGAAATCGGGTTCTGTTTGTGCGCTTTCATTCTGGGGAGTTACAATTTTCTCGGAATTTCCTCGCAGATTAATGTGTGCAAAGCAACGAATAAAACCGAGACTTAAGTAGTCAACTAAATAGCTGATGCGTTCTGCCGCTTGCACAAGGCTTGTGTATAACTTGTCTGTGCTTGCAGCGCTATATTGACGGAGGATTAAGCAACAATCAGCCTTTGTTTGATGGAAAGAGGACGATCACCATTTCACCGTTCTCTGGCAAGACGGACATTTGCCCAAGCAGCGATATCGGCTACACCATGGGATTCAGCAATAGCAGCTACACCTTGTGCCCGGAGAACCTATTGCGCTTCATCTTCGCGCTCATCCCACCACATTCTGAGGTAACTACACTGTGGCTGGAGTGCTTCGCCCCCGCCTCACCGCCCCCCCCAATACACACACACACACACACACTGAAACACTTCCTTTGCCTCCTGCCGGAATGTCCTCCCCCACCCCACTGACAGCTCTTCTCCCCATTCCCCCCCCCGCACTACCATTGCAACCAGCAATCTGTTTACCTCCTGCCCCTATAATGGCCGAGCGTTGTTTCCACTCTCCCCGTGGGCTGGTGTGTTCTAATGAACATGGACATCACATTGGGCTGGGAAATGGGACTGAGTGTGAAGCCGCTGCTCTTTCAGATGTTGAAGGAATTCCGGCAGAATGGTTACCGGGATGCCCTGGAATTTCTGAGGGTGAGCTGGGTGAGTTGCATTTCTGTCTTGGAAGCTGCTGCGTGCAACACATGGGGATTCCTGTAAGCTCCGTGGTCAGAGTACTCGCCTCGCAAGCGAAAGGATCCGGGTTCGATTCCCTGCAAGGAGAAACGTTAGGCAGGTTTCCTTACCCCACACCATTCTGTTTACCTAGCAGTAAGTAGGAACCCGGTTGTTAGCCCAATGGTGGATCGCTTTTGCAGGGGTACTAATCAGTTTAAAACAAAAATTGGGTCACTCAATCCACAACTGTTTATGGGACACTGCTGGGTGAAATTGGCTGCCATGTTTCATCCAAAAATATACAGTGAGTTCACTTTACAGTATATTGTGTGAAGTGCTTTGAAACATCTTGAAGACGTGATAAGGTGATATATCAAATGCAAGGATTATTATTATTCCAGAAAGTGTAACACAGCGCAAACTATGCTAGGTATGTGAGTGCTGGTACTATGTGTGTGTGTGTTGGTGTATGTGTGAGTTATGCAATTGCTGGCTATATATGTGTGTGTTTGTAGTGGGGGTGGGGGGGGATTGCTATGAGTGGTTCTGTGTGTGTCAGAGATTACTGGGATTTGCGGTTGGGTGTGTTTCTGATTGCTTGCTCTGCGTGTGTGTATGTTTGTGATGGCATTATGGGGGTGTGATTGCTGACACTGTGTGTGTGTGTATGAGGTGTGTGTATGTGGGTAGTCACTGTAACTTCGTTGCCTGCAGTAAGTGAAAATCTATCTGTTACAGAGTGAAGAGATTTTCTGATCACGTGGAGGAGCACTGCTATTGGCGGACAAGCTCAGAAATATATTTTAGTCCTCAATGTAACTGATATGTGCAACCGCCTTGGCAGGTTCTTGTCTCCCCAAATCCCTTCAAAAGAAGCTAAAGTGTGAACGAGAAAGATCATTCTTCCTGTCATCCCTACTTTCCATTGAGCACATAACATACACATCACAGTCCCAACCCCTGAGCCTCCCATGCCTCCAATCACTGGTCCACTCGTGTAAGGCCAGGGCAAGGAATCCCGTTTGTTCCAGCTTCCTAATTAAGCCCTAGCCTTGTGCCTTCACTGGTTGTGACGCTGAGACCGTGGAAGGCTGGAGACAGGTTGCTCCCAAGTGTGTGTGGCTGATGCTTCATCAAAAGAATGAGTGGGACGTGTTTTGAACTTCTTATCGGTGGAGAGAGCAGAGGCGCGGAAGGCGATCTGTCTTTTCTTAAGATGCTCAGAATACATTCCTCTGCCTCATTTTTTCTCAAGGTAGCAGCACTTGCAGTCCTCTCTACCTATTGCAAACAAGTTCTCAGTAGCTGGGAAGCTGCCCCTGGTTTGGTAGCAAAGTCCATTGAAGGAGTTGATTTTGCTGGAAAGCAATGCATTCATTCCAATTCCTCCTGTCCACACGTTCCTCCTCTTCGCATAGGACGTGCAGAAACCTCCACAAGTACAAATAATTTGGAAAATGAAAAATGGAAATTATTTCTCAGCACCTTCTCTGAGACCAAATATTGATCAATTCTCACACTAACATGCTAGTCCAAATTACAATTCTACATTTTTAAAATACCTACATGTAGTTGCATCTCGCCTTTCACCCCATCCTCCTCCCCTCTTTCCCTCGTTCAGCGACCAGCTCTGTCCTTGTAAAGTGCTCTGGGATGTCACCCTCAGTGAAGGGCGTTAGGTAACTACTTGTGGTTGTTGTATAATGAAGAAAAAAACACACACAATAAAAGAAGTCCTTCACAGAAGGTTTTTACACAAATATCGATTGAAGATTCATGACAATCCAGTTCAATACTCTTTATGCAGTTTTTTCTCTCTCAGAATAAAGATTTGCTTTGCTTTCTTTGGTTGATCTGTCGGCCGAACCTGTGATTATATTTAATATGCAATCTGCAGATGTTTCACATGGATCCCAGTATGCATTACGCTGGAAAGTATCCTTCCCAAAATCAAATGAATGCAGGAAAGTGACGTTTTACACATTCAGGGATATGGGTTTGTATACAACAACAACCACCACCATTTTTAAAAACTTCTTTCGGGATATGGGCAACACTTGTATTTATTGGCCATCCCCGGTCGCTATGAAAGCTGATGGGTAGGGCTTCCTCTTTAAAACCAGCTTAAGACTTTAGGGTGAAACAAGGCAGCGGAACAGGTTTAGAGCTGTAAAGGGCAATTGCGAGACAGAAACCAGGAACTTTTGCATTATTCAGAGGGTAATCAATGATTGGAACGTATTGCCACAAAGTGTGGTTGAAGCCAGGCTCAATCATGTATTGCCAGTTTCATAATTAAGCTTTTAACAGAGTGTTTGCCTCCAATCGTGGAGTCCTGTAGCTCAGTGGTTAGAGCACTCGCTTTGCAAGCGAGAGACCTGGGTTCAATTCCAGGCAGAGGGCGAAACGTTGGGCAAGTTTCCTTACTCCACACACCTAATAATAATCCCTCCAAAACAAAACAATAAATGGGTCATTTTCAATCTACGACTGTTTGTGGGACATTGCTGTGCGCAATTGGCTGCCGCGTTCGCCCACAAATATACAGTCAATTCACTTTACAGTCAATTCTGTGAAGCGCTTTGAGACGTCGAGAAGACGTGAAGAGCGCTATATCAAATGCAAGGATTATTATTATCTTTAGAACAAGTTGGAGACACAGGATGGGAGAAGCCTCTGAAGTCGTCAGGAATTATAGTAAACCCCTGGTAACTTGACCCCAGATTAACTTTGTCCTACCAGGTAAATCACCGTGCTCTCAATATTCCGGCAGCATTTATTTATGTATTTGTACATATGCCTAACCAGCCACTCCTGATAACTCATCACTGAGCCCTTTTCCCTTGGAAGTGACAAGTTATCACAAGTTTACTGTAGTTGCATCACGAGAAGCAGCATACACACTCGTTATAAATAAAGATTCACTGACACAGAAAGAGGTGCTCAATGGGTGTCTCAGGGATCAGTTTGCTGTTGATACTAAATTGGGGAAAGTTGCAAATGAAAGGGAATATGCATAGGAATCTGAATTGATCAGGGAGGTAGGCTGACAAGTGGCAAATGTAATTTAATCTGGACAAATGTACAGTGATGAGATTGGGGCAGGAGAACTAACAGTGGAAATAGAAACTACTAAGTGCTGTTAATCTTCGTAACATAATGAAGTAACAAGGACTGGAATTTGGGGACTCTGATGGAAGGTATAACAAATTTATTGTTTCACTTGGGGTGCTTCGAAGGAGAGTTCAATGGACAATAATTTCATTTATCTCAGGCAAACTGAGATGAGGCATCCATCCAACCTTTCTGTTTTGACTGGGATAGGTATGGCTGTACTTCCTGCAGGAGTGGGATCTGCCCTCACACAGAGGAGGTAGAGATACTGGAATACAGAGCTCACTCGAGCACCTGGTCACTAGGCTCAGACCAGGCGTTCCTGCCAGAGAGACCATCCCTGACCTGACCTTCTTGGGGGGTTGTGAAGACAGGTATCAGATCCACACTGTCCTGTGGGCCTAGAGAGTTTGGGGGGAGGGACTTGTAGGCAGGGATGAAGTTATACCGACACTGTAATAAAGGCTGCTGGTTAGTTGCTGTGTAATACGCCACTTGCCAGGACTGTAAAACTCCCTGGGTGCGCGGAGTTAAGAGGAACTCCATGCCCAGGAGGTGAAATTGAGCGTGGTCAGGGAGGTGGAAAACTCCAGACTCCCTGACTGCTTCCTCTTTAGTAGAAAAACAGTCCAAGTGTTTCTGAGAATAATTAATAACTGTGGGGACGACTGTCTGGTCATACTGATACGTGCTGCCAATCACTGGTATATCTGCCTGAACGAGGCTGGCATGGTGTGGGACCCCGGTGGGTAAAGTTTGCACTGTGTGTGTATAATAATAATCTTTCATTTCATATCGCGCCTTGGCACATCACTGAGATGCCTCGAAGCGCTTCACAGAGTACATTGTAAAGTGGATTGACTGTGTATTTTGTGGGTGAAACGCAGCAGTCAATTGCGCTCAGCAGTTTCCCACAGTCTGGATTGCGTGACCAATTAAAACTATTTTTTTTTAGGGATTATTACCGCTGGAAAGCAATCTGCCAATCGACTAACAACCGGATTTCCACTTACTGCTAGGTCAACGGAGATGTGTGGAGTAAGGAAACTTGCCTAGGGTTTCGCCCTGTCCAGGAATCGAATCCCGGGGCCTCTCTCTCGTGAAGTGACCGCGCTAACCACTACACTATATGATTATGCCACGTATGGCCCTGGCATGTGATGCTGGTACAGTGTGTTGACCCTGGTTTGTGAGGGTGGCATGCAGAGTGGATTTAGAGTGATTTCTGGGAGCAGTTTTTTTTAGAGCTGCTGCTCTGTGATATTGAGTGCAAAGAGGCAGAGAAACAGGAGGCTGCAGGAGCAAGGTTAATATATTTACCTTCCCGGAGACGCTCTGCAATAATATGTTACACTGAAGTTTGCATGTACAGTACCTTGTAGTGTTAATATTAACAAACCCAGACCTGGAGACAGAGATATAGTTGTACCTGCAGCGACAAATCCTGTTGTGACAGGCGTCCGTCAACAACAACAACAAATTACATTTACACAGTGCCTTTCATTTTGGGAGGACATCCCAAGGCACTGAACAATCAGGGATTTCGACCCGAGCTGGGGATTGGGATCAGGGAGGGTGGAGGACAGGGAGGGTGGGGGTAGAAGGGTGACAGAAAGAGCGGTAAAAGAGGAGGGTTTTGAGACGTGCCTTGAAGTAGGTGCCACAGGTGAGGTTAAATGTCATTGGGAGCTGAGCGGAGACAGCTCAAAAGTGTCTTTGAATTCTGGCCCATCCTGATCCCGGGATTCCAGCTCCTCCAACTTCTCCGGCTTCTGGATGATTTCTCCTGGAGTCTTCAGGAATCTGTTCAGGATATACAGCAGCCATGTTATATGTGCCTAGAGACCTGCCTACGTACTGGAGCACAAAGGAGAGAGAAACCAGGAAGAAGCAGTGTGAGGGTTAAACCCCGATTAGGTTTCAGAAGCCGAGAAAGCACGGAATAGGAAAATCCCAGTTGATGCTGGGTTAGAAAGCAGTATGTTCTGCTCAAACGAGTAAGTGGTGAGTGAGACAGGTTGATTCAATGAGTGACAAGCCAAATCAGTGACAGGTCTATTGTGTGACAAGTTGATCCAGTGATTGATTTATTGAGTAATTGTTTAAGTGGTTGATTAAATGAGTATTTGATTAAGCAATTGATTTACAGGCTGAGTGAGTGATTGAGTGCGTAATAGGCTTAGTGAGTAAATAAGCGAGTGACAGGCTGAAAGAGCGAGTGAGCCAGTGACAGGCCGAGTGATTCGAGCTCCAGGTGTACACTGACCTAAAAAGCAACTTCTGTCCCGGCTCCTTCTTGATGATGTTCAGCTTGTAATAATGCCGCAGTGCTCGAGACATCTTCTCATACGTCATGTTTACTCGGTTCTGTGGAAAGCACAAAGTAATAAAGCCCCAGCTCCTCAATGCTAACTCAGCTGAAACTGTCTGGGGGTAAACAGACAGCCCCCCATACTGCCCCCCCCCCCTACCCCGCACTGCACCCCCCGCACTGAACCCCCCCAGCCCGCACTGCACCCCAACGCCACACTATCCCCCAACGCCACACTGTCCCCCAACGCCACACTGCGCCTCCACCCCACATTTGCCTCACCCCTACACTGTCCCCCAACCCCACACTGCACCCCCACCACACTACCTCCCCAAACTACACTGCCTCCACTGCCCCCTTGTGCCACAATTCCCCCCTCCCCCCCACTCCATCCTGTCAGACCAAGAGCTGAACATGAGTGAGTAACAAGAGAGTCTTCATGAATTTCTGCACTTCCTCTTTCCTGTAGAACCTGTTATCAAGCACTCAGCCGATAGGATGAGGAAGTTGTATATTGTAGCTGAATGTCAGTGGGTGTATCCCACTTGTTTACTTTGGCCCATCCTCAACCTTTATAGCCCCAAACCTTTGCAACTGTTCCTGAAATGTTACCACACATAGGGTGGTGCAATAAAACAAATTGAACATGGGCAGAATCCAAAAAGGTATTCACTGTGTGTTAGAAACACGGGGTAAGACCAGGGCTCTAATGAGTCTATGTGTGGAATTGTGAGACCAGTTGTTTCAGATTCCTTATCCTTCAAAAGGACATTCATGCATTGAAGAGAAACAACAACAACTTGTGTTTATATATCGCCCCTCACGCAGGTGGCTGGACGAGCCTGATTCCAGAACTCAGAACCCCAGAACTGAAATTCGTTCTCGTTAGAAAGAAGATCGAGGGGGACATGATACAGGTTTGTAAAATACTGGGAAGCAGAGGTGAAGCAAATGTAAGCAGCTGTTGTGACGGAGTGATACACAGATCTTGTTGTGAGAGGATTGCCCCAGCCCATCACTGACCTTGTGGCTGCCCCACAGTCTCGCCAGCCCGTTGGGATCCACCACACGGAAGACCTTGGTTTCCTTATCTTCCCACTTGATGTAAGGCTCGTATTGACTGTCGGACAGCAATTGGTAAACGTAATCCCACAGCAGCCGGCAATCTACACCAGAAGGTATTTTATTAGTAAGGAAAGGCATCAATGCAGACTATAGGGTTATATTGGGCACAAGTTACACTCTTATACACAGCCTAGAAAATGTCAGTCACCCTGCCTGGTTACACACAGACTAGCCTGGCACATGTCAGAGCTAGATGCCAAACACAGAACTTGGTGCCATTTACTCTCTCCTCCATCCACACTGAGTGCCATTCTGGAACGGACTGGGTACTGGGAGCCAGGCTGCTGGCCTATGATCTACACACCGTCTGTTGAGAATTGCTGCGGTCACCACCTCAAAGGGTAAAATCTAACAGAAAGTTTAGAAGAATCATATTTAGTAAAAGGATGAAAGGCGGGGGAACAAACCAGTTGTGCAGGCTGTAGAACGAGGAACTATGGAGCAATTGCATAAAGTAATTTGACAAGTTGCTGGAAATTAAAATAATTCAGGACTATTAAATAAGAACGTGTGTATGTACCAACACCTTTCTGTTAGCTCTGCACTGGTGATATCAGTCCTTCCATACACAGGCACATTGACAATGCATTGCAGGGGAGCTGAGTCCAAGCTCACAAGAGCAAGACAGAGTCAATGGGGTATTTGACTCTGACATCCAACAATAACACCCTCCACCCAGGACAAGGTCTCAGAACGTTTAAAATCCAGAGCCCTCTACTTTTCAGAAGGGGAGACAATAATCAGGAGCAATAGCCCAGGCTTATTTAATAATAATCCTTGCATTTGATATAGCGCCTTATCAAGCCTTCAAGACATCTCAAAGCCCGTCACACAATATACTGTAAAGTGAATTGACTGTAAATTTTGTGGACGAAACGTGGCTGCCAATTGCGCACAGCAGTGTCCCACAAACAGTTGTGGATTCAGTGACCAAATTATTATTTACCTGTCCTCACCCTTGGGGCACAAATCAGTAAACTCGGTACAGTTGAGTTGCAACTGGAACATTTTGGTCTGAATGGTTGGGTAGGTCCTTCACTGTGATCCAAACACTCACCTGATATTTTGCCGTTGGTGGGTGCTTGCTGTGCGGATGTGGTGGATTCCAGCAGGTATTGCCTGGAATCCCCCAGTGATTTGTTGGAGAGGTTCAATGGTTTCTCACAGTGCCTATTCTCAGGCTGCTCTGCGTTACCCATTGAGTGCAGAGACAGCAGTGTGGGCTGATTTAGTGCATGGAGCCTCTCCTTATCCCTGGCTGTTACATTCATGACTTGCAGCATTTTCCTCTGACCATCTGGAGTGAAAAATAATAATAATAAAAATCCTTGCTTTTGTTATAGCACCTTATCAATGTCATTGAGATGTTTCAAAGCGCTTTCACAGAATATACTCAAAAGTGAATTGCCTGTACATTTTGGGGGCGAACCGAGGCAACCAATTGCACACAGCAGTGTCCCACAAACAGTCATGGATTGAGTTACCAAAATATGTTTTTTTGAAGGGATTACCTGCCTAAGGTTTCACCCTGCCCTCGCTTGCGAGGCGAGTGCTCTAATTAATAATACACTACAGGAATCAAGTAAAGCACCTTAAATAATAAGCCACAAATCACCACATTGCAAACAATCTCCCCCTGTAAACATCCTACTTCATCTCCATGAGTGAGTAGGTAAATAACCAATTCAACTGGCGGAACATTGGGCAGGACACTGAGAGAAACTCCCTTCTCTTTTTCAACTGTGTCATGGGTTCTTCAATGAAAAGGTAAATAAGACCACAATTTAATATCTTATTCAAAAGATGGCACCTCTGACAATGCAGCACTCCTCTCACATTGCACTGGGGCGACAGCCTGGATAATGAACTCCCAAGTTCCTGAAGCACGACTTGAATCCATAACCTTGTGACTCAGTGCTACCAACTGAGCAAGGCTGACAATAGGTTTGTCAATGAGATAACCTTCTGCCATATTCTTTTTGATTGGCATCTTCTTTCCCTGTCTTCCAAACCTTCTTAAAAATCTCTTTGAGACAGCCTTTGGTCAAACTCTCCTTTCCACTGAACACTTTGAAATGTCCATCCTTTGTGAAAGACCCTATAATAATAATAATCTTTGTATAATCCTATCTAAGTGTAAATGGTGTACTCAGAGGGTAAGCGCTGGGGATTGGTCGTGTACATTTAACTTTGGAACGATGAGATTAAATGGGTCAAAAGACCTTTATCTGAATTGATCTTGTGATCTTGTGAGGTATATGCCTATCATCCCAAATGGTAATAGTTGTGTGCATTGTAGCGTTGAACTGTTCCAGTGATTTCCTAACTGCTCTGACGTACCTTCAAAGTTGCTCTGTGCGTGGATGTTTGCTGTGTGCATGGAGCTGTGTTCATAGATGTGTGGCGTACGCATGGTCAGGCTTGAGGCTGGGTTCAGGAATAGAGTGCTCTGCGTTGGCTTCTCCCGACTGCTGAGCAGTTGAAGTATTTCATACAGCACATCACCTGTTGGAAAAATCACAGTCACATTACTATGAACTAGAGCTCATATCTTCCCATCATAAGTAGCGGAAAAATTGTCACTATGATTATTCTCATGGGTCACTAGCAATCTCTCTGTGTGTCACTATCAAGCCGTGTGTTGACCTGCCAGGCTGGACAGTCAGGGGGTGCAACCCAGATGCCTTGCATGTGATTCTCTGTGACCTCTGCAGTGAGTTGTTCTCTGTGCCACACCCACATAGCCTGTGGATGCTGGTTTTCTGCTGTCTGTTTGCCGAGCAGCCCCGGGCCTATATAACCTGCCCTTCCTCAATGTTCTGATTCCTGAAGTTGACTTAATAATCCTTGCATTTAATATAGCGCCTTATCACGTCAATCAGATGTCTCAAAGTGTTTCACAGGATATTCTGTACAGTGAATTGACTGTAGACTTTGTGGGCAAAACGTGGCAGCCAATTATAATCCTTGCATTTGATATAGCGCTTTTCACGTCTTCTCGACATCTCAAAGCGCTTCACAGAATGGACTGTAAAGTGAATTGACTGTATATTTGTGGGCGAAACGCGGCAGCCAATTGCGCACAACAGGGTCCCACAAACAGTCGTGGATTGAAATCATCAATTTATTATGGTTTTTGTTTTGGAAGGATTATTGTCAGGCGTGTGGAGTAAGGAAACTTGCCCAAGGTTTCGCCCTGCTTGGAATTTGTGCACAACAGTGTCCCACAAACAGGATTGAGTAGCCAAATTATTATTTTTCTCTTTGTTTTTTTTCAGAAGGATTATTACCCCCGGAATGCGATCTGCCAGTCGACTAACCCTCAGATCCTCTCCCTTGCGAGATGAGTGCTCTAACCAGTATTCTGCAGGACTCCATACTTAACATGACTTAATGTGGTTATATTTTGGGAGAAATTTTTCTGCAGCCAATTGAGTTTCATATGCATGTTTTAAATGGCCTCAGACTCCTTGGGAGACTCTTACCAGAACTGGGTGAGCGATAGCGGAAATCGTCCTTAGTGAGCAGACATAAAGCTTTTCCATTCATTTCAAATTTGCTCTCCTCGCTGCAATGCAGTGAGTATTCAATCTCAGCCCATTTCAGCCAGTGCAGGACATCTTCCTTACTCCAAAGTGCAGGTTGCATTCCTGTTAAACATCAGCTTCAGTGTAAGTCACAGTGACAGTCACAGGCCGCTAAAACCATGCTCGGTATTAATAAGCTTATGCTGAAGGTACTGGCACCTCCTGAGCTGTTAGGCTGGACAATCAGGGAGTGGGTGGGTTGCTTGGGAGTCCCATAGTGTAGTGATTAGCACACTTGCCTCGCAAGTGAGAGGACCCGGGTTTGATTCCAGGGCGGGCGAAACCTTCGGCAAGTTTCCTCACTCCACACGGCTCTGTTTATCCAGCAGAATGTAGGAACCTGGTTGTTAAGTCAACTGGTGAGTTTAGCCAAAACCAGCTGCATGGGCTTCAGGCTATGATTATGGCAACAATTGCATCAGGAGTTGGAGCTCAGAGTCTAGGCTGACACTTCAGAGGAATTCTGGAGAAGAATTGTACTGTCGGTGATGCCATACTTTGGATAAGACTTCAAACTGAGGTCCCGCCTGCCTGTTCAGGTGAACATTAAAGGGCCCGTGGCAGTATTCCAAATGAGACAGTGAGTTTCTCCTGGGGCGCAAGCCAATAAATCCACAGATTTATAGCTCTTTCACTTCATGGTTGTTTGTAGGAACTGCTGTGGGTAAATCACTACTGCATTTGTATAAAAACAGGAATCGCTAGATTTGACAGGAATTCGCTGTGAAGTACCTTGAGGATTTTTCAATAACATGGGTGTTAATTCAAATGTAAAAATGATTATTTTACAGAGTTATTCTAGAGGAAGCTTCAGAGTGTGGAGGAGGCATCCACCACCCTTGGAAGTGTGGACATGATCACTCTCACAAGTGGAATCAAGTGGGGTGGAGGTTCAGAGGATGGAGATGAGAGGACGACCGAAAGCACAGTCAAAGGGGAAGGTTTTGAGATGGGCCTTGAAGGACGCAAGGGAGGGGACGAGGTGGAGGGGCTCCAGAATGGAGTTCCAGAAGGTGGGGGCAGAAAGGCTGAAGGGCCAACTGCTGATGATGGAGCAGGCAGGCGGGGGACATCAAGCACGCAAGTGTCGCCGAATGGAGGGAGCGGGCAGGTCGGTAAAGTTTTAGTAGGTTGCAGAGGACAAAACTTAAAATTAAGGCTAATGTGGTTAGAAGTGAGATCAGCAGACATTTCTTCACACTGTGAGGATGTTGAATCTGCTTCCCTCGAAGGACATAAAGGCAGAATCAATTGGGGGTGTTTGAAAGTGAGTGGGATAAATAATTGTGGCATGAGGGTGTTAAGAGGTGTGGAAAAAGGTGGGGAAATGGGATTAACAGATCTACCATGATCTAATAAATTGGCAAATAGGCTCAATGAGCTGAGTAGTCTCCTCTTGGTCCTAAGTTTCTAAAAGAAAGATCTAACCAGCCCGTACTTCTCCTCCATACCTCATGACACAGCAACGTACACTCAGCCCAGAAAACTTCAGCACCTGGCAAAAGACCAAAATGCTTCTGGCTGGAAAGTCCCAGTCTATACCTATTCTGCTGCCAAACACTCTTAAAGTCTTTCTTGTTGTAACAGTAAAAAAGTGTGAGGGCTTGGACCATTGAGGGGTGTTTTGGGTGGGTCTATGCTGCAACAACAACAAATTGCCTTTATACAGTGCCTTTGATGTTGGAGGGAGATCCCAAGGCACTGGATATTCAAGGGTTTGCACAACACCCGAGTTGGGGGTTGGAATCAAGATGGGGGGGCAATAATTGGTCACCTACAAGGAGTTACAGTACCTGACAAACCAACAATGGTTTACAGCAGGCAATACTGGTCAGTGATGTGCTACACTGTGTTACACCCAATCGGGGTGGGTTACACTGCTAACATCAGCGAGCAATGTAATATATCAGGTGGTTCTGTTTGGTTCAGCAATGTGTTACATGATGCAATCACAGTCATTAATTAGTTACACAGGGCGGTACTGGTCAGCAATGAAATACTTTGTGTGGTAATGGTCAGTGATGGGTATATTGAGGAATACTGGTGAGTGATGGGTTCTGCGCCTCAACACGGCTGTGTCAGTCAGCACTTACTCAAGTTGCCAGGAACACGGTGCTGCTCATTCTTCGGTCCTCTGTAGACAAATCTCACTGGTCGGGGCTGAGCGGAGGGGAAGAGAAACTTTGGTCTCGCATTCCGGGATTGTGAAGTGGAAACTCGTTCCTGCTATACAGAGTGAATCAATAAGGAGAGTTCAGTGACTGCCACACTATCCACCAAAGCCTCTTCATTGTCAACCCTCCACACACTGTACAAAGGGGTTCACACTGTATGTGTGAGAGAGTGACTGTGGAGAGGTTGGGCTGGTAAAGTGTACTGGGATGTGTGCTTTGATAGAGAGGAAGATGGAAAGGGGAGAGAGGGAAATGGAAGAGGGAAAAGGCAGGGGAGAGGAGAAAGGGAGGAAGAGGGAATTAAAGGAGGAGGGGAGGAAGGGAGAGGATTGAAGAGGAAGTAAAGGGAGAGGAAGGAAAGATTGCAAAAAGGACAGATTCGTAGGAGGGAAGGGGTGAAAGTGATGGTGGGCATTTATGGAAGGAGGGAAGAGCGACTGTGGGGAGAGAGGGAGAGTGTGGAGAGACGAGGGAGTGGGGGGAGGGGAATCCTTGTTATCTCAGGATTTGATGCAAGTATTAATAATAATCCTTGCATTTGATATAGCGCCTTATCACGTTATTGAGACATCTCAAAGTGAGACGTCTCAAAGTGCTTCACAGAATATACCATAAAGTGAATTGACTGTATATTTTGTGGGCGAAATACGGCAGCCAATTGCACACAAACAGTCATGGATTGGGTGACCAAATTATTCTTTTTTTTTGCTTGGAGGGATTATTACCCCTGGAAAAGCGATCTGCCAATTGACTAACAACCAGTTTCTTATTTACTGCTAGGTAAACAACAACAACATTACATTTGTATAGCGCCTTTCATGTCAGGAGGACGTCCCAAGGCGCTGGACAGTGTACAGTAAACAAAGGAGTTTGGAGTAAGGAAACTTGCCTCAGATTTTGCCCCGGGCAGGAATCGAACCTGGGTTATCTCGCTTACTGAATTAACCCTCGAGTTTCATTCACTTGCGGTGAGACTGGGGTTTGAAGCTGAGATTAAAATTGAGGTTGAGATTGGGATTGAGGTTGAGATTGGGATTGAGGTGGGATTGAAGTTGGGATTGAGGTGGGATTGTGATTGAAGTTGGATTGGCATTGAGTGGGATTGTTATTGAAGTTGGGATTGGGATTGAGATGGGATTGGGATTGAAGTTGGGATTGAGGTGGGATTGAGTTTTGGGGTGGGAATGGGATTGGGGTGGGAATGGAATTGAGGTGAGATTGGGATTGAGGTGGGATTGGGATTGAGGTGGGATTGGGGTGGGATTGAGGTGAGATTGGAATTGGGTGGGATTGGGTTTGGAGAGAGGTTGAGGTTGTGTTGAGGGTGAGGTTGGGGTTTGGGGTGAGGTTGGGGTTTGGGGTGAGGTTGAGTTGAGGGTTGGGTTGAGGGTGAGGTTGGGGTTTGGGGTGAGGTTGGGGTTTGGGGTGAGGGTGGGGTTTGGGGTGAGGGTGGGGTTTGGGGTGAGGGTGGGGTTTGGGGTGAGGGTGGGGTGAGGGTGAGGTTGGTGTTTGGGGTGAGGTTGGGGTGAGGGTGAGGTTGGGGTTTGGGGTTGGGTTTGGGGTGAGGTTGGGGTTTGGGGTGAGGTTGGGGTGAGGGTGGGGTTGGAGTGAGGTTGGGGTGAGGTTGGGGTTTGGGGTGAGGTTGGGGTTTGGGGTGAGGGTGGGGTTGGAGTGAGGGTGGGGTGGTGTTGGGGTGAGGTTGGGGTTTGGGGTGAGGGTGGGGTGAGGGTTGGGGTGAGGGTTGGGGTGAGGGTTGGGGTTTGGGGTGAGGTTGGGGTGAGGGTGGGGTTGGAGTGAGGTTGGGGTGGGGTTGGAGTGAGGTTGGGGTGGGGTTGGGGTGAGGTTGGGGTTTGGGGTGAGGTTGGGGTGAGGGTGAGGGTGGGGTTTGGGGTTGGGTTTGGGGTGAGGTTGGGGTTTGGGGTGGTGTTGGGGTGAGGTTGGGGTTGGGTTGGGGTGAAGGTGAGGTTGAGTTGAGGATGAGGTTGGGGTTTGGGTGAGGGCGAGGTTTCGGGTGAGGGTTGGGGTGAGGGTGAGAGGGTGTGAGGGGTTACGGCTTTACCTGATGTGGAGGCGCCTCTGTCATCTCCGCGGCCGCTGCCCGGTGTCGGGGCCGGTGCCGGTGCCGGGGGTGGGGGTCGGGGCTCCGGGGTCTCGGGGGGGAGAGCCCGACAGGAACATTCATGAGAGGGGGTGTGGGCTGTGGGGGACCGGGACCCCCGGGGCTGAGCTCCGCTTATTCCGCGGCCGTCACAGTGCTTCCGGGAAACGAAAACGAAAGTGTCGGATCTGCGGACACACAGTGTGAGACACGGAACCGGGACCCGAGTGTGAGACAGAGCGGCGAACCCGGAGCTCACACCCACTCACACTCACTCACACTCACAACAGCCCGGAGCTCACACCCACTCACACTCACTCACACTCACAACAGGTAACCCGGAGCTCACACCCACTCACACACACTCACACCCACTCACACACAGCAGGTAACCCGGAGCTCACACCCACTCACACACACTCACACTCACACCCACACACACACCACAGGTAACCTGGAGCTCACACCCACTCACACACTCACACACCACAGGTTACCTGAGATACACAGACACACGATTAGGTGGTGTTAGACAGTAGAGTCGATTACCTGTCAGACAAGTGGATGGTTACCTGAGTACTGTTCACCTGCAATGGTAAATATATATATATATATATATGATGAAATTACATAATATACATAATATAATGCACATAGAAAACATGAAAAGTGCTATATCAAATCAAGGTTTATTATATTATGTATTAACAAAGAGAACAACAACAACAACAAGATTACATTTGTATTGCGCCTTTCACGTTGGGAGGACGTCCCAAGGAGTTGGACAGTGTACAGCATTTCAGACCTGAGCTGGGGTCGGGGGGGGGGGGGGGGGGGGGGGGGGGGGGGGGGGGGGGGCGATGGCATGGTTGAAGAAGAGGGTTTTGAGGTGGGACTTGAAGGAGGTTAAGGAGGGGGTGAGGCGGAGTGATTGAGGGATGGAGTTCCAGAGGTTGGGGGCAGAGTGGCTGAAGGCTCTCCCGCCAATGGTGGGGCGGGTGGGTCGGGGGATGTGGAGCAGGCTGGAGCCGGCTGAGTGGAGGGAGCAGGCGGGTTGGTAGGGGGTTAGGAGGTTGCAGAGATAGGGTGGGACGAGGCCATGGAGGGCTTTGTAGGTGAGGACCAGGATCTTGAACTGGATCCTCTGAAGGATAGAGAGCCAATGGAGTCGGGCGAGAATGGGGGAGATGGGCTGCGGAGTTTGGTGCGGGAGAGGACACGAGCTGCAGAGTTCTGGATTATCTGCATCCTGTGGGGGGAGGAGTTGGGAAGGCCGACAAGCAGGGCATTCGCATAGTCGAGCCTGGAGGTGATGAAGGCATGAACAAGAGTTTCAGTGGCCTGAGGGGTGAGGTAGTGGCGGAGTCGGGCGATGTTACGGAGGTGAGGGAAGGCAGAGCGGGTCATGGCTTGGATGTGGGGAAGAAAAGACAGTTGAGGGTCGAACAACACACTTAGGTTGTAGTGTGCAGCCATGGAGGTTGATGCTGCCGGAGCCTGAGGTGCGGAGGCGCTGGCGCGAGTCAATCAGGAGGGCCTCAGTCTTGTTCACATCCAACTGTAGGAAATTTGCCCTCATCCAGGACTTGATGTCCGACTGACAGTCTGTCAGGACAGCAGTGGTCCTGGAGTTGAGGGTGGGGGCAGAAAGATAGAGTTGGGTGTGATCCGCATACATGTGGAAGTTGACCCCATGTCTGCGGACGATGTCACCGAGGGGGAGCACGTAGATATTAAAGCGGAGAGGGACACCAGACGTGACAGTGCGGGGGCTGGAGGAGAAACCGTTAGAGGCAACAAAGTGGAGACGGTGAGAGAGATAGGAATCGAACCAGACAAGGGCAGGTCCGCCAAGATTAAGTGAAGAATGTGATAGAGCGCTTTTATCGCTTTTATCAGTTTGGAATGCTTCTTGTGCAACTTGATTCAATACTTTCAAATGTCATAATAATCATTTTATGTGATGTCTCATTGGTGCCTATAACGTTCAAATGTTTGAAAGCTCGCACGGATGATTGCTGTAAAGTGTAGTGACTATTTTGTCGGAGAATGCAGAAAGCAAGGTCATACACATAGCCATAAGATGAATAGAGGATTGTCGGCCCGGACACTTAACTGGGGAAATTCTTTCTGTCTGAATCATGTCGCGAGAGACCCTTCTCCACCCCACCCCACCCCACCCCCCACCCCGTCACTCAGCACCAGGACCTGTGGATAATTATATGAAGAACATTGAATCTGTCGCAGTAATAATAACTGACCACGTGAAGCCATGGAAAGGAACATATGGATGAAATGCGCCAACAGTTCCAAGAGGCTTTCTTTCGGTTAGAAAGAAAGACCTCACGTTTTTGTTGACACCTGGAAACATTTGAAAATGGCTTTTTGAACAGTTGCTGTGGGGTGCACTGAGGTGGAGTCCTGTAGCTCAGTGGTTAGAGCACTCGCTTTGCAAGCGAGAGACCTGAGTTCAATTCCAGGCAGAGGGCGAAACCTTGGGCAAGTTTCCTTACTCCACACGGAGCCTAATAATAATCCCTCCAAAACCAAAAACAATAATAAATTGGTCATTTTCAATCTACGACTGTTTGTGGGACATTGCTGTGCGCAATTGGCTGCCGCGTTCGCCCACAAATATACAGTCAATTCACTTTACAGTTGTTCTGTGAAGCGCTTTGGGATGTCCTCCTGACATGAAAAACGCTATATCAAATGCAAGGATTATTATTATTATTATTATTATTATTGTAGTTTTCGTAAGCGAATTTGGCAGCCAATTTGGGCACATTGAGGTCCCACAATCAGGGTTGTCGGCCAGGACACGGGGAGAAAGTGACCTTTTTGTGCAGAAACAGGGCATCTTTAAGGCTCACCTGAACAGGCAGACTGGACCTCAGTTTAACGTCTCTCTCTCTCTCTCAGCCCTGACGATGCAGCCTGTCACAAACTCAACCTCCTGGGCCTGGACGGGTTTCACCCACCTGTCTGGCTCAGCTCTGGCAACTGCGTGGACGATATTAACTCTACAGGATTCAGTACATTTTCAAAGGAGAATTCACAGTTCCAGTCTAATTCAGAGGCTGTTTTAACTACGAACTCTGAACTGGTCGGCAGTTTTCTATTGAATATTGAAGAACAGAGCCCAGAAATATTCCCAGAGATGGTTGAAAGAAAGAAAATGACAGTTACAGATAGAGACGATGCTTCGGCTCTTTGTTCATTGTTGTGCTTTGAAAGGTCTCGAGTTTCTCCCCAGTTTCCGGAGCAGACTAGGGCAGTCCTTCCAGTCTCCTTTCTCCCTTGTGTGCTCCTCTCTGCCCACGCTCCCTTCTTTACAGCGCTGAGTCCACACACACGCACATACATACACACCCCGACAAAACATTGTTGAGAACCAGTGTTGATTGCTGGAGCGTGGCCACTCACCAGAGTTTCGGTTGGAGACGACAGTGGTTGTTTCTCTGGTTTTCCTTTGATCAGGCAGGTGTCTCATCTGGATATTTGATGAGAATTGTAATTTGGGGTTTGCTGACCCATTGAAACTAGTGTCACGATAGCCCTTTGAAAACCTTCCAACAGTGCCCATCAACAACCTGATCTATGCCTGTTTCGCCCACAAAATATATATCCAATTCACTTTGCAGCATATTCTTTGAAGCACTTTGAGACATCTCATCAAATGTGATCAGGCGCTATAACAGATGCAAGGATTATTAATGGTGTTCATCTTATTATTAATTTATCTCATGGTTGACCAGCTCAACAGGGAATGAAGCCATCAGCCCAAGTATCTGGATTATAGCCTAGACTCAAGATCATGTCCCCTTGTGAGGCTTCAACCCAAAACCTTCTGCCCAGAAGCTAGGGCTTTACCAAGTGTGCCAAGTTGGCACTGTTATAATTGTGATAGGTTATAATTATACAAAATTAGGCTGTTGTAGGGAAAATATTTGTGGTGAGAAAGGAGAGGTATTTTTGTCATGTATTCAGGTCAATTTTCTCAATATGTTGTTTTACAACAGGGAAGGAAGCCTTATGTGATCTGGTTGTGGATAATGCAGAGCACCATGTATAGGCAGTCTAAAAGTGGGTAATACTTGATAAACTATGATCACAATATGATAATAACTTATAATAATAAGCCTTGAGGTTGATATAGCACCTTATCACGTCTTCAAGACATCTCAAAGCGCTTCACAGGATACACTGTAAAGTGGAGCGACTGTATTTTGTGGACAAAACGCAGCAGCCAATCGCGCACAGCAGTGTCCCACAGACAGTTGTGGATTGAGTGACCAAATTATTATTATTATTTATTTATTGTTTTTGGAGAGAGTATTACCCCCGGAAAACTGATCCGCCAATCGACTAACAAGACTACTGCTAGGTAAACAGACTTCTGTCTGGAGTAAAGAAACTTGCCTAATATACAGTATATTCTGTGAAGAGCTTTGCGATGTCTCGCCGACATGATAAGGCACTGTATCAAATGCAAGAATTATTATTATTCACTGGATAAAAACAAATTATAGTGAGATGAAAAGGGACTTGGTCCAGATTAAGCACAGAATGAGGCCATTTGGCCCATCGTGCCTGTAGCGGCTCTTTGGGAGAGCTATCTACTTAGTTCTCCCGAGATGAAAGGCGCTTTACAAATGTAATTTTGTATTTTGTAATTTTTGTTTTGTGTCCCATTCCCCTGCTCTTTCCCCACAGCCTTGCAATTTTTTTTCTTTTTTTCTTTTCAAGTAAACATCCAGTTGAAAATTATTATTGAATCTGCTTCCATCCATTCAGGCAGTACATTCCAGATCGTAACAACTCGCTGCTTTTTAAAAAAAATTCTCCTCATCTCCCCCCTGGTTCTTTTGCCAATTGTCTGTTTAATCGTTCCAGTTTTCTATTTAATCCTGTCCTAGAAAGGGGAATTAGATTATACCAATTGGGATCTTTGAGACGTCCAGAAGATGTGAAAAGCGCTATATCAAATGCAAGGATTATTGTTATTATTTATTATGATTCTGTTCCTTATTTTATTATTCATGGTTTTATTGAATTATTTATTGAGTGTTAAAAGATCATTTGTCAAACAAAAAGGAGCCGCATTTAACAGTGAAATATTGTGTCAGATGTCAAATGGTGCAGTAGAGCATTGATGATCAGAGTGAACAAACAGCAACAGCAAGGACACTGGTGACTAATTAATGATTCCATCTGAAGCTGAGTTGTCACCAGTATGCTGTGAGGTTTGTTTGGTGGGGGGGTGGAGGTTCCTGACTGGCTTGGTGAGTAATGCAGCATACCCTCAGGTGTCAGCAGAGAGTGTAATTCAAGAGTGTAATTCAAATTCAAGATCCTCATCCTCACCTACAAGGCCATTCACGGCTTTGCACCCTCCTACCTCTCCGACCTACCTCTCCCCCTCACCCTGACCAATTTCCCCCCCTGCTCGGGTCCCGACCCAACAGTCCAGCGCCTTGGGACGTCCTCCCGACGTGAAAGGCGCTCTATAAATGCAATCATGTTGTAAGAGTTCCAAGAATCCGGACCGAAATTCATGAATCAAATCGTCATGGGTATTCAGAACACAATAAAGCGTGGAATGAGAAGAGGTCACTCAACCCCTCAACCCCTCTCCTTCCACACCTACTCCATTGTGATGGCAGCCTCCCACAATATCTCCTCAGAGAAAGGTCTGCATTGGTTAAAAGATACAAACAATACATCACTCTTCGTACCTGCCTGGCTGTGCTAGGATATCTCCTTGGAGCAAGTTCAACCCTCACATTATTAATCTCGAAGGTTTAAAGACTGACTAAGTAGTCTCTGGGATTTGAGCCCCTTATTTTTTGGTCCCAAGTCCAGGGCTGATCCAACTCAGCTCCTGAGGTACTATCAGCAGTGACACAAACTGAATACAAAATTAATGAGCTCTTGTGATAGCTTATTCAGAGCACAGTGAAGTGTATTGATCTTCTTACCACTGGTAACTTTATAATGGTTCCTGACAGCACAGTACTCGGAACAGAAAGTTATAGATTTTATTCCCATGTTTAGCCAAAAGCACAGAGTGTTCAGGACATCGCTAATACAAGAAAACACAGGAAGCCAACCAACACCTCAATTTGTATTCAAGACTCAGAAGAACATTTAAATGGAGAGAAAAACAACAACATAAGGAGATAAAGCATGGATTAAGAGTATAATACAGTATATAATAATCCTTGCATTTGATATCACGTCATTTAGACGTCTCAAAGCGCTTCACAGAATATACAGAAAGTAAAATAATAATAATAATAATGAATCAAAATGAATTGACTGTATACTTTGTGGATGAAAGGCAGCAGCCAATTGCACACAGCCAGTCTCCCACAAACAGTTGTGGATTGAGTGACCAAATGATTATTATTTTATTTATTTATTTTTAAATAAATTAAAAGAAGATTATTGAGTACTTCCCGCGTGCTTCACACACACCAGATAGACTCAGCCCATGGTTGACAACTTGCCCGTTTCAGCTCCTGAGGCAGAATTCTGGGTTGATATCATGATTAAATGGGATACAAACAAAGTGAAAAGAAAAAAACATCAGCAAAGTCTTCCTCTTTTATTGTACTCATCAGCCGCAACTCCCGTGTTACCTGTTGTTTGGGACAGTGCTTCGGAAAGTCCTGCCGACGTGAAAGACGCTGTACAAATGTAATTTGTTGTTGTTTATTTATATTCGTTCCTTTTAAGCGCTTTGGGACGTCCTCCCGACGTGAAAAGCACGAAATCAAATGCAAGGATTATTATTATTATTATTATTATTTCAGCAGTAACGGGCTTGTCCAGGAGAGGGCTCCGCGTGTCTCAAAAAAACCTGGTGAAACTTATTGTGTGCGAGAGTCAGTACTTTACTGTGAACATTTGTGTCTGTTATCTGTAACGTATTAGCTGTGCGTAACTGCCTTGCTGAGTAAAAAACCCGATGACTCAGCACAGTCGCAGGTTTGCACCGAAACGGGTCTATGAGCACTCACAGCCAGTCTCTGTTGAACCTGTTCTCTTAGCTTCTTGACCTGTTACTGGAGCATCACATTCTTTATCTTCAGCCTGTAGTGAAGAGTAGGGGATATGTGAGATGGCGAGAGTTGGAGCATCTCCATATCTGTCCACCCAAAATACCAGAGATACTAACACTATCTTCTTTCCTGCTTTCTCTACTCTCCGCTGTGATAAATCTGATACTTCTGGTACCTAGCAATGTACCTTGGCCACATCACCTTTATATATCACACTTTCACCCACAAAAATATACAGTCAATTCACTTCACAGTATATTCTGTGAAGCTCTTTGAGACGTCTTGAAGGCAAGGATGATTATTGTTGTTTCTGATACTTGTGAGATTATTGTTGTCGTTGTAGTTGCAGACTCTTTCACTGAGGCAGCTTTACTGCAGGAAAGTTACTCACCAATTCAGTTCCTCCAGCTTTCCCTTCTGGTCAACAGTTATTCGAGGCAAAAGAATCAACATTATTGGCATATTCGATGAAAAGAAGCTCGCCAACAACTTGCATGCATTTGCCCGAAAAGAAACATCTCAAATTCGTTTTCAAAAAAATAATAATTATAATTAAAGTGAGTATCTTAATGCCTGTAAACGTCCAGCAGACAAAATTAGATGAACATAAGTGAACACAAAATTCCCACTAAATATTATGGAGTGGTTTTACTCTGTCAATATGTTCCCTACTTTTTTGTATGTTCAGAGCTACATGTATTGGTTGCTAACACTGCTGCCCTGTACCAAACCTCTCCTATAATTATAGAATTTTCAGCACAGAAGAAGACCATTCAACCTATTGCGCCTGTCTGACTGTGTAATAATATTAACAATCATTACATTTGGTACAGCACCATCAGCGGAGACCCTGCTTGCTGGACAGATCTGCACTTAAAAAAAGGACTTCTTGATTTTTAACACTTCTAACAGTCCCCTCTCAACCTTCTTGTCCTATAGAAAACAGTCTTTCGTTACTGCCTCTCATATACTGCGTATTAATTGAGTGAATCTACTCTGTTCTCTCTCTCTGGCCTTGATATCCTTCCTAAAGTGAGGCAATGGGAACAGTTCTCTAACTGCAGCCTAGCTAATGATTTATATAGGTTTAGCATTACAAAGTTTGTATTCCGTGCACCTATTTGTAAAACCTGTTTGTCTTCTCTTTGCTGCGTATAGGGACAGTCTGATTATTTGTGGTGGAGGAGGATCCCCAGTGGAAATGACAACAAGTCATTTTAAAGCTTGTGTAGTTCCTATTTTCGCCCACAAAATAAACAGTCAATTAACTTTCCAGTAGGGTAAAAGGGAACATTGAAAGTCACATCGAAGAGAAAAGCAAAACTTCTTCAAGGTAGGCATTCCTAGAAGAGAAGTGGCAGTGAATTAAACAGAAATAAAACGCAAAATACTGCAGATGCTGGTAACTGTAATATTTTGCATTTCACTTTACAGTATATTCTCTGAAGCGCTTTGAGACAACACAACGATGTGATAAGGCTTATATCAAATGCAAGGATTATTCTTAATCCATGCTTTATTATGATAATTATTATTATCATTATCTTACTGATATGTTCTAGGATTACATTGCTGCTGCATTGAGCTTTCTGAATACACGGCTGGGAGAATGTTTCAAAGCTGATAACATCTTTGGATAAGACATTAAACCAAGGTTCAAGTGGACATTAATGATCCCATGGCACTATTGGAAAAGAGAAGGGAATTTCTATCTCCCGGTGCCTTGGCCAACAAATCCCCCAAATAAAATTGGTCACTCACTCCACGGCTGTTTGTGGGACACTGCTGTACATAATTAGCTGCCGCATTTTGACCACAAAATACACAGTCAATCCACTTTACAGTATATAACCTATGAAGTGCTTTGAGACGTCTCGACAACATGATAAGGCACTCTATCAAATGCAAGGACTATTGTTATTATTACCTGACCGGTTGCTTCTACAGCTCACTGTTGAGCTGTGCTTTAATGCCGGGTTAGGAGTGGTCACTGGAGAAAGACCAGATGCTCCTGTTGCTGCTGAGTCTGCATCCTGACCGGCAGTGGCCTCCTACATCTGCTCTCCTGCTGCTGTTAAGAGAAAAAAAGGAGTGGAAAAAATACTGAACAAAGGACAGAAGCAAGAGTAAATGAGTACTGTACATAGGAGCAGCTACTCCGTGTTGAATGGCAAGTGCCAAAATGATTGCGTCTGGAGTGGGCCTGTAGCACTGGACACATTGTCAAACACCAGCCAGCGGGGATTAAGCAAATTCAGTGCGTGACCCCTGACAAACCTGAATAAGGAGAGGATCTACAATCGGATGGAGGAGACGTGTCACCAAACACCAACAACACGTAAAGAGGCAAAGTCTCCACACATTTCTAGATCCCAAGAGAAGTCTTTAGTGTCTTCTCATGGTATGGTGATGCATACTATCTCGCTATCCCTCCTCTGTTGTCAGGCACGGTGTTAATACATTTAAGCTATGGCATATATTTAGACGCACTATAAATTAGATCAGAAAGAAGAAAGGTTTAGATTAATAAAACATTTCCCTATCATGCGACCGAATCCAAGGGGTTGAAGATATTTTGGTGAAAGACGTGCTGAATCTTCTTACGATGCGGAAACATTGCTGGAAGTAAAAAGAATTAGCAAATAACTTTCTGATAAACTTTCAAATGAAAAAAAAATTGAAAATGCCCTGAATACTGTACTTTGAGGTATTATTGAGGAATTCATAGGTCAGTTTTCTGTTGATGCTTTTTTGGGGAGTTTGATTTTCCTCGGGGGTTCAACAGCAACAACAATTTGCATTTATATAGCACCCCTCACACAGAGTAGTGTCTCAGAGCGCTTGATAGTGGCTGGGCACGAAGCTGAGCCTGGGGGAGGTGACTGTAAGCATGGTCGAAGAGGCAGGTCCTCAGGCGCGACCTAAAGATGGGGAAGTAAGGGGCAAGGTAAAGGGATTGAGGGAGAGTATTCCAGAGTTTCGGGGCATAGTGGCTGAAAGCGCTGCCACCGATGGTGGAATGGAGGCATGAGGGACAAGAAGGAGTCCGGAGCCAGTCGAGCAGAGGCAACGGGTAGTGGGTTGTGCAGTAAGCTGGTTGGAGAGTTAAGGAGGTGGCCAGGGGATGAAGGGAATTGAAGATGAGTGTGAGGATCTTGAAATCAATCTGTTCGGTGATAGGGAGCCAGTGTGGCCTGGCAAGAACTGGTGTGATGGGGGTACGGAGTTTAGTGTGGGTGAGTATGCGGACGGTAGAGTTTTGAATTAACTGGATTTTGTGGATGGTGGAGCTAGGGGTGAGGAAGACATTTGAGTAGTCGAGGTGGGAGGTACAAAAGCATGGACAAGTGTTTTGGCTGAGTTTGGGGTAAGGTACGGTCAGAGCCATGCAATGTGGTGGTGGTGGAGGAAAGCTGTCCTGGTCAGGGACCGGATGTGGGGTAAGAAGGATAGTTGTGTGTTTAGTGATTCTGAGGGATAGGCCGGGGAGGTTGAGGAGGTCAGAGCCGCAGGAGAGAAGATGTTGATGGGAGCCAAGGAGTATGGCTTCTTGACAATGTTCAGCTGCAGGAAGTTTATGCTCATTCAGACCCTGATGTCTGCCAGACAAGCTGACAGAACATCAGCAGACCTGGAGATGCAACTGGAGAAGTAGATTTGGGTGTCCTCCGTATACATGTGGAAGTTTACCCCATGTCTGTAGATGACATCGCCGAGAGGGAGCATATAGATGAGGAAGAGGAAGGGGCCAAGGATGGAGCCTTGGGGTAAGCCTGTCTCCCTCTTGGATTCCTTCCCGAAATCCCTCTGCCAACCCCTCCACCCCCACACCAGCCCTTTCAAAGACTCTTTGGTAGTTTTCGTCTACCTTTGGCCATGACATCCTTTCAAATATGGGTGTCAGAAATTGCACAATGCAAATGAGGCTTAACTAAGGATTTATACAGGCTTAGTTTCACTCATTTGCTTTCATATTTCAACACGCCTATTTATAAATCCTCGGATTCTGTTACCTTTATTTATGGCTTTGCCAACCTGCCCTCCCACTTTTCTTTTGTCTAGTTTTCTGTTGCTAACATTCACAGAGCTACCACTTTCGACCAGAGAAGGCTGGAGGTTTCCCTTTAATGTAGGTTTCAAAGAAACCATTGATGTAGGAACCAGAAAATATGCACATAAATGCATTTACTGTGACAGCGTAGATGAAATTATATGCTTGGCACAAAGAACCAGATTGCGTGTGGTGTGTTTGGTGGTATTAAATATAAATTGATTGGATTGGAACCCTCAGTTCCTCACAACAAATGATGATTCAATAATAATAATTGACGTTGAGAAGTATCAAAGCGCTTCACAGAATATACTGTAAAGTGAATTGACTGTATATTTTGTCGGCCAATTGCGCACAGCAGTGTCCCACAAACAGTCACAGATTGAGTGACCAAACTTCTTTGGGAAGGGATTATTACCTGATTATTGGAAAGCGGGAGGGCCAGGAAGGCTGGTAGTCTTGGCTGTCCTGATCTAATCTTCGTTCTGCTGGGGGTGAAGAACTACACTGTGATAGGATCTGTTGCACAGGAAGGCAATAGGATGAACCTTGTGATGATCGATGAGGTTGTTTTTCAGGTGGAAAGGAGATCAAACTGGAATCGTCGGCAATACGAGTGTCACACACAGAGTTCAGCGGCACCCGTCTGATTTTATTGTGTATGTAACACATACGACATTTGAGTTTTATTACTTCCCATGATAAGAGCATTAGAAATATGGATCATTAATGTCACACACTGTCATTGTGCGTGACATTAATGATCCATGTTTCTAATGCTCTATCGGATCGATCACACATCGCTCACCATACGTGGGTGTCAAGCACTCTGGGACGCTACCCCAGAGTGCTTGACACCCTATAGGGGGCTATATAAATGCAAGTTGTTGCTGCTATGACCCCCCTCACTCAGTGGTGTAGGAATATTTTGCAACAATCCAGCAAACTTGTGGATGTAGGCTGAGCATTGTTCTGTTTTATTTATAAGTAACCGCAATGATATCTTTATGAACTCACTTTACATTCAGAATGTGCTGTTGTTATACAAAGTGGTGTTAGTTATTTATATTCTTGTTCATAAATTATCATTAGTTATTGGTGCATATTGAAGTGCAGGTTGCACTAAGTGTGTATGAGGAGTGGGTTCTGCATTGAAGTGCGTAAGAGTTACATAGGTGTGGATGAGATATGGGCTATTATATGTGTCTAGGAGATAAAATCATTTTTGCATTTGAGATAGCAGCCTTATCACGCCCTTGAGGCTTCTCAAGGAGCTTACTGTAAAATGGTGGTAACTGTATTCTGTAAGGTAAAGCTGCTGCCAATTTGAGCACAGCGGTGTTCCACAAACAGCCATGAAGGAAATGACCAGTTTTATTTGACGGTTTGTTGGCCAGGACCCCGGGAGAGAGAAAAGCCCTTCTTTTCTCGAATAGTGTCATGGGATCTTTCACGTCCACCTGAACAGGCTGACGGGATACGTTTGTCTGATCCGCAGGACGGTACCTCTGACAATACAGGACACTCCCAGCACTGTAATTGGAGTGTCAGGAGTGACCATGTAGCTTCCAAGTTCCGACGTGGGGCTTGAGCCCACAACCTACTGATTCAAAGAGCAGAGAGAGAGAGAGAGAGTGCTACCAACTGAGCCAGACTGACAGACCGGCAGTTGAGTATTAGGTAAGCAGGAGGTGCCTCGTCCCTCCAGGGAGAGAGCGCATTCCATTCCAACAATCTATCTCTGGGATTTCCACGTGTCAGTGGGATGCATGGAGTTCTCAGCTTGGTTTAGATGCGGTTAAACACAGTGATGGGTTTTCAACAACAACAACAACAAGATTCCATTTATAGAGCACCTTTCACGTCGGGAGGACGTCCCAAGGCGCTGGACAGTTGGGTCAGGACCCGAGCATTGGGGGGAAAATGGTCAGGGTGAGGGAGGGAAGGGAGGGAGCGAGGAGGGGGCAGAGAGTCGAGAGGGGAGCTAAAGGCACGGTCAAAGAGAAAGGTCTTGAGACCGACCTTGAAGGAGGAAAGAGAGGAGGCACTGGGGGATAGAGTTCCAGAGCCTAGGAGCTAAGAGGCTGAAGGCCCGGCCACCGATGGTAGGGCGGTTGGGGCGGGGGATGTGGAGCAGACCGGAGCCAGAGGAACGGAGGGTACGGGCAGGTAGGTAGGGGGATAGTAGGTCGGAGAGGTAGGAGGGAGCGAGGCCGTGAATGGCCTTGTAGATGAGGATGAGGATCTTGAATTCAATCCTCTGGGGGATGGGGAGCCAGTGGGGGCGAGCGAGGGTGGGTGTGATGTGGTCGCGGTGTCTGGTGCGGGACAGTACACGAGCTGCAGAGTTCTGAATGACCTGCAGTGTGGAGGGAGGTGGCGGGAAGGCCGGCGAGGAGAGAGTTCCCATAGTCCAGCCTTGAGGTGATAAAGGCGTGGACCAGGGTTTCAGCAGCGTGAGGGGTGAGGTAGTGCCGTAGTCTGGCGATGTTCTGGAGGTGATGGAAGGCGGTGCCAGTTGTGGTGCGGATATGAGGGAGAAAGGACAGCTCAGGGTCGAACAAAACGCCGAGGTTCCTGACTGGCTTTGAGAGGTGGAGAGTGCAGCCTTGGATGCTGATGCTGTCAGCGCCTGAGGTGCGGAGGCGCTGACGTGAGCCAATCAGGAGGGCCTCGGTTTTACGCACGTTGAGCTGAAGAAAGTTGTCTCTCGTCCAGGACTCGATGTCGGACAGGCAGCTGTCAGGACATCGGTGGTCGTGGAGTTGAGGGTAGAGGAGGAAAGGTAGAGTTGGGTGTCATCCGCATACATGTGGAAGTTAACCCCATGTCTGCGGATGATGTCACCGAGGGGAAGTATATAGAGGGTGAAGAGGAGGGGACCGAGGACAGAGCCCTGAGGGACACCGCACGAGACAGTGCGGGGGGTGGAGGAAAAACCATTAGTGGAAACAAAGTGAAGACGGTGGGAGAGGTACGATCTGAACCACTCAAGGACAGGGCCTTGAAGGTTGAGGTGGGAGGACAAGCGGTGGAGGAGGATAGCGTGGTCGACCGTATCGAATGCTGCCGATAGGTCGAGGAGGACGAGGAGGCAGAGGGAGCCCTGGTCACAGATGGTCAGGATGTCATTGGTGACCTTGACCAGGGCAGTTTCTGTGCTATGGGCAGCACGGAAACCCGACTGAAGGGGTTCGAGTAATGAATGGGTGGAGAGGAAAGAGCGCAGTTGGGAGGCGACAACTTGTTCCAGGACGTTGGACAGGAAGGGGAGGTTGGAGATGGGCCGGTAGCTTGATAGCTGCGACGCATCAAGGGAGGGTTTTTTCAAGGTGGGAGTGATGGTGGCAGTTTTTAAGGGAATGGGGACAGAGCCAGAGGAGAGGGACAGGTTGACGATGTCTGTGATATGTGGGGCAAGGAGGTGGAGCTGAGAGATAAGGAGGGTGGGGAAACGGGTACGAAAGTGTGTAGAGGAGGATGGGTAGGAGTCGGAGTGTGGGAGGGAGAGGGTGGGAGGTGGTTGGATGTTAGAGGGGAAGTGACCGCGGAGCGAAATCCCTTGATTTTGGATTCAAATAAATCCAGCATCTCCTCACAGTGAAGGTTGGAGGAGATGACCTGCGCGGGTGGCGGGGGGGACGGAGGAGTCGGGATGTGGTAGAAAACAGTAGCCTGGGGTTGTTCTTCGCCTCCAGGATTATCCTGGAGTAGAAGGATGACTTGGCCGAGGCTAGAGTGGAGTGGTAGACTTTGAGGAGGTCCAGCCAGATTTGTCGGTGGACCGTTAGGCCAGATTTGACGCAGGTATGTTCAGCGGCGCCACACCTGGCTCTTCAGTGAGCGGAGGTGGGTGGTGAACCAGGGGGAGGAGCAGGAGTAGGAGACAGTACGGGAGGTACTCACCTACAAGGCCATTCACGGCCTTGCTCCCTCCTACCTCTCCAACCTACTATCCCCCTACCTACCTGCCCGTACCCTCCGTTCCTCTGGCTCCGGTCTGCTCCACGTCCCCCGCCCCAACCGCCCTACTATTGGTGGTCGGGCCTTCAGCCTCTCAGCCCCCAGGCTCTGGAACTCCATCCCCCAGTGCCTTCGCCTTGCTTCCTCCCTTTCCTCCTTCAAGGCCGGTCTCAAAACCTTTCTCTTTGACCGTGCCTTCAGCTCCCCTCTCGACTCTCTTCCTCCTCCTCGCTCCCTCCCTTCCCTCCCCTCACCCTGACCATTTCCCCCTCCTCTCTCCCTCCCTTCCCTCCCCTCACCCTGACCATTTCCCCCCTGCTCGGGTCATGACCCAACTGTGCAGCGCCTTGGGACGTCCTCCTGACGTGAAAGGCGCTCTATAAATGGAATCTTGTTGTTGTTGTTGTTGTTGAGGTGATGGGGGCAAGAGTATTGAGTGTGGAGGAGAGGGTGTTGTAGAGGAGGGTGAGACGAGAAGAGGGGTCAGTGAGGGTTGAAGGCCAGAGGGAGAGGAGTTCAGAGGACTCCAAGGCAGCGGTTAGGGATTGTGGGGGTAACTTCTTCCAGGGGCGGTAGAAGATGGTGGTGGGTCTGGTGGAGGTGGGGAGGGGGGTGGAGGTGGTGAAGGAGATGACGTAGTGGTCAGAGATGGCCTTGTCGGTGATAGTGACATTCGAGACACTGAGGCCCCGGGTGATCACCAAGTTGAGTGGGTGGCCGTGACTGTGAGTGGGGGAGTTGATGTGGAGGGAGAGGTTGAGAGAGGAGAGCAGGGAAGAGAAGTCTGAGGAGATGGAGCAGGAGGGGGTGAAGTGCAGGTTGAAGTCGCCCAGGATGATGAGGCGATCAGAGCAAAGGCAGAGAGATGTAAGAAGTGTCGAAATATCGAAGATGAAGGTGGGAGAGGTTTTAGGGGGACGGTAGAGGAGGAGGATTTTGAGCGAGAGGAAGGAGGGGTGAGAGAGGGTGAGGTGCTCGAAAGAGGGGAAAGAGCCAGAGGAGTAGGGGGATAGGGCAAGTGGTGTCCTTGAGATCAGGGCTACATATATATATATATATGTATATATATATATGGATATATATATCCATATATCAAATGCAAGGATTATTATTATTATTATTATTATTACACCACCGCCACGGCGGTTGGGGTGAGGGATGTGGTGGGAGGTGTAGCCGGGTGGTGTGGCCTCCGTGAGGGGGAAGGTGTCACCTGAGGTGAGCCACGTTTCCGTTAAGGCCATGATGTCAACGTTCTCATCAAGGATGACAGAAGGGTGTGTGGGAGGGGAGGGGGGTCCAGGTTGTGAAGCAGGGTTGGGGGGAAATGGGGATAAGGGAGGAGAGGTTGGCTCCCCGGGTCTGTGTCCGGGGTGGCTGGCGAGTGTATTGGGGAATGGGGCAGTCGGTGTGGCTGCTGCTGGACAGCCAACGCCACGGTGAGCCCGGCCGGCGGAGGATTCCCAGGCTGGAACAGAAGGAGGTTGCGGAAGGGTCAATTGGGGATGGAAGCCGAAAGGGACGGAGAGAGAGGAGGACAGAGCGTGAGAGATGTTGAGGGTGAAGGGTTTGGGGGCAGAGAGGAGGGAGGAGGGAGGGAGGGGGTGAGGGGGCTCGGGTCAAAGCGGCAGCCATAGTGCGCACGCGGGGACCGGGAGCGAGCGGTCAGGTGGATGGCATTATCCCATAGGCTGGGGCTGGGGCAGCCAACCCAACAGAACCATGTGGGCCCTGATGTGAGCCCTGGGGGGGGTGGGGGTGGGGCGCAGAGGTTTTTTTTTGTTGCGCACACACTCCTGAAAACTAAACTATGACGTTGGCGGTTTCCCCGCTCCGCCCCCACCCCTTCCCCACCCCCCACACCCCCCCGTGTGGCTGCACTCCCTGCCGCCGCTCCCCGTGTGGCTGAACTCCCCGCCGCCGCGACCTTTCGCATGTGTCGGACACCCGGCTGAACCCGCAACCCCTCTCCCCCATCCCCCCCCCCCCCCCCCACACACACACAAAAAGTACAGGTTATCATCCTTTCTCCTTATTTCACACACACACACACACACAGGTGGACAGGAGATTGTAATGTAACAATTGGATCGTCTGCTTGAGAACGTGTGTGTTTTGGGCGTGGAACCAAACAGCAGTCCAGTCCTTTCTCAAGAACTGATGTAAACCATGGATACAGGGGGGGTACACAGGGGCGGTCTCAGCCCAACTGGGGGCCGGAGTGGGGGTCAGGCTGAGTGAGTGGAGTGAATGAGTGAGTGAGTGAGTGGAGTGAGTGAGCGAGTGGAGTGAGTGAGTGGAGTGAGTGAGTGGAGTGCTTGAGTGAGTGAGTGGAGTGCATGAGTGAGTGGAGAGGTGGAGTGGAGTGAGTGAGTGAATGAGTGGAGTGAGTGAGTGGAGTGGGTAGAGTGGAGTGGAGTGAATGGGTGGAGTGGAGTGAGTTAGTGGAGTGAGTGGAGTGGGTAGAGTGGAGTGAGTGGGAGTGGATGCAGTGGAGTGGAATGAGTGGAGTGGGTGGAGTGGAGTGGGTGAGTGTGTGAGTGAGTGAGTGCGTGAGTGGGAGTGAGTGAGTGGAGTTCATGAGTGAGTGGAGAGGTGGAGTGGAGTGAGTGAGGAGAGTGAGTGAGTGGAGTGGATTGGGTAGAGTGGAGTGAGTGGACTGGAATGAATGGGTGGAATGGAGTGAGTGAGTGGAGTGGGTAGAGTGGATGGAGTGGAGTGGGTAGAGTGGAGTGGGTGGAGTGGAGTAGGTAAGTATGTGAGTGAGTGGAGTGGGTGAGTGAGTGAGTGAGTGGGTGGAGTGAGTGAGTGGAGTGGGTGAGTGAGTGAGTGAGTGAGTGGGTGAGTGAGTGAGTGAGTGTGTGAGTGGAGTGGGTGGAGTGAGTGAGTGGAGTGGGTGAGTGAGTGAGTGGAGTGGGTGAGTGAGTGGAGAGGGTGGAGTGGAGTGAGTGTGTGAGTGAGTGAGTGAGTGAGTCTCACCCGTCTACTTCCTGAAAAAGACGTGTGAGACTGTCAACACCGACACTAACGCTAACACTAACACCAGCACCATGTTTGCTGAGCGTCTGGGTCGGCAGCTGCGGAAGCCCACCAAGGGCTTGTGGGGTTGGCTGGCCAAGCAGTTCTTCGAGAGGAACAACGCTTGGCTGGAGGAGGCGGCGGTCGGGCTGTGTCGGATCCAGCCCCAGAGCCAGGTCCTGGAGCTGGGCTTCGGGCCGGGGCTGGGGCTGAGGGCAGCGGCCGACCGGCTGCCGGGTCCCGGGGGGAAGCTGTACGGTCTGGATTACTCCGAGTACATGCACAGCGTAGCCAGCAGGAGGCTGCGGACCGAGATCCTGGCCGGGAAGGTGCGCCTGTTCCTGGGCAGCGTGGACCGCATCCCCCTGGAGGATAGTCAGCTGGACACTGTCTACCACTGCAACTGTTACTACTTCTGGCCCGACCTGAGCGCCGGCAGCCGAGAGATACACCGGGTCATGAAGCCAGGTAGGTAGATGATGATGATGATGATGATGATGGAGCCCAGGCTCCTTCTTCATCCCCCCCCCCCCCACTTTGGGTACAGTATAAAAAGATTACAGCACAATGAGCACAACTTGTGAAGGGCCCCATATATAAATATTGTACATAATATAATAACCCAGCAACAACCACAAGAAATTTCACCTTTCACAACAACTACAACAACTTGTATTCATGTTAGAATATACACTTTTTGTACACTGCTAGAATCATAATAGATGTTGTGAATGGGTTAACTTTTAAGTTAAGTGTGGGGGACAACTGGACTGACAGTCATGGGATAGGATACATCTGGTTTTCTCTGTTTTTGAAAGAATAACGGACAGGGGAGGGGGTCGCCTCTTATCAGTAAATGACAACAAGCCACAGAGGTAACGGTCCAAGGTACCAGTCGACACAGGATCTCGACTGAGCAATAAGTCACTAGATTCTGACAGGGCCAACCGACAGAAGGCAACCCTCAAGAATAGCAATTAATGAGCAAGTTGCTTAAACTAGAGGACCTCGGTACCATCCCGGGATACTGATAAGGAATAACCAGTCACTTAAAAGGAATGTACTAATGATCCCACACCACAAAATAATGAGCACCAGATACAGCCCTAAACTGATCAATCCTCTATCTTAGACAATTAGATCAGATAACAGGGGACTTAAGGACAATGTGTATGTGTGTTGAGGCACTACACCCCATGAGGTGTTCACGTGAACCCAGCATGATTTCGACCGGGTGATCTAATGTCCACACCATGATTGGATGAACATTGGTATAAGAGTTCCGTTAAGTTTGTGTACGGGGCCCTCCCGGGTCGTGGAGACAAGGGTACGGGAGATGGAGCCATCCCGGGTGGCGGAGACAAGGGTACGGGAGATGGGGCCGTCTCGGGTCGTGGAGACAAGGATACGGGAGATGGGGCCGTCTCGGGTCGTGGAGACAAGGGTACGGGAGATGGAAGACTGAGAGCTGGAAACACTAAGACTGAGGATATCAGATGGAAGATTGAAAGCTGTAAGCAAGAAGACTGAAAACATGAAGAATCAAACTTGTGTGCTGGAAAGACACAGTGTTGAACTCTTGAACTTGAGATATCTATAGTGGTATAGTGGTATAGTGAAATACAACAACATTCAATTACTGTCAGTCCCGGTCCCTCTCCGTACCCGGTAGGCAATAGCGGATTTCCCACTGACTGTTCGAACGCCCGAAAGTTACTCCATCACTTACGCAATTTTCACATCAACACACAATATATCAACATATTCGAATGTCGTTCACACGCACATCAGTGCACTTAAATGCCTGGTGCGATCGCCAGCGTACTCAAACGCCTGACCGTTACCGAAGCTTGGTCCCGACTACATCTTAGTGTGGCATCCACAGCTTACTCAACCTTGGCCCCACCTACACATTGCTGTGTCACCCACAGCTTACTCCAAACTACTGTCTCTACTTGAAGTATTCAAACATTCAAGGAGACAATCACAAACACTCAAAACTACTGTCTCTACTTGAAGTATTCAAGGAGACAATCACAAACTTCCCAGCTAATATAGTCAAATATTCAGCTTTAAAAACAATCAGACGTTGATGTATTCAAACATGCAACATCATTAAACGTTCGTCTAGGCTTGATTGTACCTCCCTTGTCTGTTTACTGGGGAATCCTACCAAATTGTTGGGAATCCAAATAAGAGACACAGGCTCAAATGAATTATATTTGTTCTTTCTAATACTCAAAATCCCAATGGGTTAATACACTCGGTTAATTGCCTGCTACACACATATAAGGTTACTTAACAAGTTCCCCCTCATATTTCATAGCCCACTTAGGCGCAGCCATCGTCCCAACTATCTACTAGTCACGATCGTACCGGACTCCTAATTCCCGCAATTGCCGAGTGTATTAATACTGAGTATCCTGCCGACTACGCCAAATCTGTTAGAAAATAAATTCAGCCAAATCTGTAAGGAAATAACGCTAATTCCTCTAACCAGATATCAGACTGTTTTATTATTATTCGTTCATTATTCCCCAATATCCCGATGGGTCAGACCAAAGGCCGGTACAATCAACAGATCTTATAACAGAATAACACCACTATAGATATCTCAAGTTCAAGAGTTCAACACTGTGTCTTTCCAGCACACAAGTTTGATTCTTCATGCTTTCAGTCTTCTTGCTTACAGCTTTCAATCTTCCATCTGATATCCTCAGTCTTAGTGTTTCCAGCTCTCAGTCTTCCATCTCCCGTACCCTTGTCTCCACGACCCGAGACGGCTCCATCTCTCTTATCCTTGTCTCCGCGACCCGGGACGGCTCCATCTCTCTTATCCTTGTCTCCACGACCCGGGACGGCTCCATCTCTCTTATCCTTGTCTCCACGACCTGAGACGGCCCCATCTCCCATACCCTTGTCTCCACGACCCGGGAGTGCCCCGTACACAAAGTTAACAGAACTCTTATACCAATGTTCATCCAATCATGGTGTGGACATTAGATCACCCGGTCAAAATCATGCTGGGTTCACGTGAACACCTCATGGGGTGTAGTGCCTCACACACATACACATTGTCCTTAAGACCTCTGTTATCTGATCTAATTGTCTAAGATAGAGGATTGATCAGTTTAGGACTATCTGGTGCTCATTATTTTGTGGTGTGGGATCATTAATACATTCCTTTTAAGTGACTGGTTATTTTTTATCAGTATCCCGGGATGGTACCGAGGTCCTCTAGTTTAAGCAACTTGCTCATTAATTGCTATTCTTGAGGGTTGCCCTCTGTCGGTTGGCCCTGTCAGAATCTAGTGACTTATTGCTCAGTCGAGATCCTGTGTCGACTGGTACCTTGAACGGTTACCTCTGTGGCTTGTTGTCATTTACTGATAAGAGGTGACCCCCTCCCCTGTCCGTTATTCTTTCAAAAACAGAGAAAACCAGATGTATCCTATCCCAGTTGTCCCCCACACTTAACTTGAAAGTTAACCCATTCACAACATCTATTATGATTCTAGCAGTATACAAAGAGTGTATATTTTTTGTATATTCTAACATGAATACAAGTTGTTGTAGTTGTTGTGAAAGAGGAAGGGTTTCTGGAATGGGGTTCCAGAGGGTGAGGGCAGAAAGGTTGAAGGCTCAACGTCTGATCGTGGAGTGGGCAGGGTGGGGGATGTGGAGCGGGCCAGTGCTCGCCGAGCGGAGGGAGCAGACAGTTGGTGAAGTTTTAATACCTTTAAAAAGACATTGAGACTCTACTTAAATGTCTCCCGTTAATTCTTTAGACGCAAAGGGTCGTGCAAATCTGGAACTCTCACCCCCAAAAGGTTGTGGTTGCTGGATCTATTCATATTTTCATGATTGAGGTGGATAGATTTTTGTTAGTTCAGGGTATCAAGGGATATGGGGCAAAGGTGGGTAATTGGAGTTAGTTACAGATCAGCCATGATCTAACAGAATGGTGGAACAGGCTCGAGGAGTTGAATTACCTAATCATGTTCCTATGTTCCTATGTCTTGATTCTGAGCATTGAACTTTATGCAGGAGCTCTGATGGTTACTACTTTTTACCTGAAGTATTTGGAGAGCTTTGCAGCTTCAGGATTTTTGCCGAATACAAACTGGAAGCCAGAGCAGTACATGGAGGCTCTACGTGCAGCTGGATTCAATGACGTGCGGATGGAGGACCGACAGCACAAGGGACACACCTTCCAGGCGATATTTGCGATCGCAAATAAACCCTAACTGCTGTGCGCCTTACTGTACATTGCAATGTACTGATAACTTCAGGACACGTCTCAAGACCCTCCTCTTCAGCCGTGCTTTCGGCCACCCTCCATGTCCTCCACTCTCCCTGATCCTAACCCCCCCCAGCTCAGCTCCAAACCCCCGACTGTCCAGCCCCTTGGGATGTCCTCCCGACGTGAAAGGCGCTATGCAAATGTAATTTTTTATTTTGTATTGCATTTGGTTCAAGAAACAAAAATACACTATGTCTCACAAGTCAATCAGTTTCTGTCTAATTTAATTCCTTTTTGAATTTGCTGACGCAATCTGTCTCTATAGGCTTTCTGGGCTCTTTGTAATTAATTATGAATTGTCTTCACCTTCTGACTTCTGAGTTGAGTGCATGCCCCTCATTCTAAATTTGTTGACCACGTTAAACATACTATTGAGGTTCAGTTTATCTAATAATAATAATTCTTCAATTGATATAGTGCCTTATCACATTGTTGAGGTTTAGGGTTTTAAAGATTGCAGGAGCTTCAGTAGAATCTGTTTGAGCTTCGTTTTCTTGTGTGAACATTGCTAGTTTCTGTAACCTCTCTTAGTAACTCAGGTTCTTCATATATTCGGTTAATGTGATGGATGTAATGCTTGAACCCTGGGGACATGAGCTGCTCCCTGACCCTCTGAGCCAATCGTCAAACAATCCAGAATTTATAATAATAATCCTTGCATTTGATATAGCGCTTTATCACTTCATTGAGACGTCTCGAAGCTTTTCACAGAATATACTGTAAAGTGGATTGACTTTATATTTCGTGGGCGAAACACAACAGCTGATTGCGCACAGCAGTGTCCTACAAACAATCGTGGAAATGAGTGACTAAGTTATTTTGTGTGTGGGGGGGGATTATTACCCCAGAAAGCAATCTGCCAATCGACTGTCAATCGGGTTCCTACTTACTGCTAGGTAAACAGATCTGTGTGAAGTAAGGAAGCTTGCCTAAGGTTCTGCCCTGCCCAGAAATCAAACCTGGGTACTATTGCTTGCGAGGCGAGCTCGCTAGCCACTACGCTACAAGGCTCCACAATGCATTCATGGACTGTGAAGGATGTAATGTATTCAGGGAGTGTGAAGGATGTAAGGCCTGCACCCTGGGGACATCACACATAGCTGCACCAAGTGGTAAATGGAGATATCTGTGGCATAGTGAAGCTCGTACTCAGAAGGTGGTTTGGATTACCAGCCGGTGAACAGTTGTAAGTGTGCTTATCTGCTGCACGTTTGCATTTGCATAACATTGCCAAAAAGCAGATGCACTGATGGATTGACATAAGTATCACACAGTCAATAATATCAAGGGGACTGGGTGGGAGAACAGAACAATGCTGCAGCCACTAATCGCCAAGGTGGCCATCAAAACTGGAACGACTTTAATAGAACTTTTTTTTCTAATTAATTTCTTTTGGAAAGTATGTATCTGTGTTACCGTTTGAAGCTGGAAATAGAAAATCAGCCTGCTGGGGAATGCGAGATGAAAGTTTCTGTGCAATGTCTCGTGTTCCATCTGCATATTTCCTAGCTATGAACTCCGTGATGCTGTGCTCTTGAGAGGTACTGAGAGACCCTGGGAGATATTAGGAGAGACTGACGGGAAGCAGTAGACTGAAAGACACCAAGAGAAATTAGGAGCAACAGAAAACCACTGAGGGGCATGGAACTAGATTGGTAAATAAATATTGATCGTTCATGTGTTATATGTTTGCACCTACATCATTTCATTTGTGTTTGTGAAATAAATATTTCTGGTTCAACTGTATTTTTTTTTAACCTGGGTCACTAAATAATACTTTGCTTTCGGAAAATGTTGGAGAGATTCTATGGCTTCATGGATTGAGCGCTCGCGAGGGAGAGGACCCGGGTTTGATTCCCGGGCAGGGCAAAACTTTAGGCAGCTTTCCTTTCTTCATACACCTCGGTTTACCTAGCTGTAAATAGGAACCCAATGTTAAATCGATGGACGGATTGCTTTTCCAGGGGTAATAACCCTTTAAAAAAAAATTGGTCACTCCGATTGTTTGTGGGACGCTGCTGTGCGCAATTGGCTGCCGCGTTTCTCCCACAAAATAGACAGTCAGTTCACTTTACAGTATATCCTGTGAAGTGCTTTGAGATATCTCAACGATGTGATAAGACTCTGTATCAAATGCAAGGATTATTATTATTATTGTTTCAATTAGCATTCGATAGTGGTGGTAAATGGTGATTATTCTAATGACCACCATCATAGTGAATGTATACTCCAACCATGTGTCCATCACATGTAAAACAACTTGAAACTCATCCTGTCGCAGGTCCCCAGCCGATCTCAAACTGAGCATCTGTCCTGTTACAAACTCGCTACCCACCAGCGCAGACGGGGAAATGCAGTGTCTCTAAGTGAACAACCTTTGCTCAGACACAACAGCTGTGCTCCCAACATTTCCAGCCCATTACTTGTTGCACTGAGAATGTCGTTTGCTTTCAGTGGAGACCAGCTGTTAATATTATTCAGCCATTGTGTAGCCTGGGTATATTGGTGCAAAGTGCAACACTAATCCAGCAGAGATGGCACGGGTTGAGTGCTACGCTATTTACAAGAGAAGTCACCTCTGCTATTAGTAATAAATAAGGAGGCCCAGCTTTCCTCATTGTCATCTGTGATTCACTGCTTATTATGGTGGTGGCAACCGTGATATGGAACAGTGGTGCAGTTATTTCATATGTATTGTCCGTCAGCTGATGGTGGAACAAAAGGACAAACAAAATGAGAACATCAATATCGATGTGTCTGTACCATCAGACCTCTGAATAGCTGAATAGCTTCATATTTCACATTTTGTTCTAAAATTCTGTAAAAATGCATCAAAGACTAGTCCTGCACATCAATGCTCAGTGGCTGGCGTCTCTTTCATGACTCTTTTCCATTCCGTACCCCAGGAGTCAGATGATTTGAACACATCTGTAAGGCTGCAACAGTGTTAAGGAGTTGGTGTTGAGCTTTGGGGAAGTCTGCATTCTACAAATCGGGCGCAATTGATCGACGCAAAGAAAATACCCAATTATAACATGCAACAGTCGCGCGGAAAGCGTGTAAAACCCAGATAAAATGAACTCCCAGATGTTTGTTGGTGAGAAATGATGTGGCTGGGAGTGAGGTGCACAGTATCAACAAGTACATTTTTATTCAGAAGCAGCCAACCACATGCAACTAATGCATAGCGTATTTGCTTTGTGTCTTCCATCACGCGACACATGTGGGCTATTACCATTCAAGACTACAAAAATTTTTGCAACTCTCACAAAATATACAGTCAATTCACTTTACAGTGTATTCTGTGAAGCGCTTTGCGACGTCTTGAAGTCGTGAGAAGGTGCTATATCAAATGCAAGGATTATTACTTTTTTTCACACATGTCCATGTAAATTTGGGCCTCAAATGATTTGGGTTTGAATTGAACTCTGCAGCTTCTGATACATAAATTGACTGTGGCCACATGGGACCAAGCTTGGCCACGACGAGCGAAGGTTTTTTTGTGACCGACCGCAAACATTTAAACGTTTGAGAAATTGTCACGGTGACACAATGTGAATGTTTCAATCCATTCTGTTTAATTACTTCCATGTGAATTGGCAGCGGAGGCAGCGGCAGCAACACAGAGCCCGAAGGGAAATGGAGCTGGAAACACAGAGATAGCAAATGGGGTCAAGCGGTCTCCCAGTCCAGCAACAAACACCTGTACAACCGATGTCATTGTCCTCACGGCGGGGCATTCGCACAGATTGCTGCTGTCCTTTATTATTGCCATGAATTATAACAATCCGGGCTTTCGATTTCTTGCCGCGTTTCCCACCATAAGAACGTTGACTTCATTTACGTTATTTCTCGCACGTGAACTGCATTGAGAGGGGTTTCTTTGAGCTGATCTGGTTGGGGAGCCGGTGGTTCCAGACAGGCGGCAAAACCCTGTTATTAACCGGTGTCTCGGAGTGCACTGTGACTGATGTGCAGAAATAAGTCACTACGCTCCAGACATTACACCCACACCTGCGCATGGCTTCCCTTCAGTGGGGGTTGGCATATAGTGCGGATAAAGCAGATTGAGAAACAACGCAAACAACAACACATTGCAATTATATCACTTTTGATTCTCTCCTCACTCTGCCCTCTCCCCTCGTTAGCTCCTCCTCTCACTCTGGCCCCTCCCTCCTCTGCCCTCTCCCCTCATGTTAGCTCCTCCTCTCACTCTGGCCCCTCCCTCCCTTCATGTTAGCTCCTCCTCTCACTCTGGCCCCTCCCTCCCTCTGCCCTCTCCCTTCATGTTAGCTCCTCCTCTCACTCTGGCCCCTCCCTCCCTCTGCCCTCTCCCTTCATGTTAGCTCCTCCTCTCACTCTGGCCCCTCCCTCCCTCTGCCCTCTCCAACTCATGTTAGCTCCTCCTCTCACTCTGGCCCCTCCCTCCCTCTGCCCTCTCCCCTCATGTTAGCTCCTCCTCTCACTCTGGCCCCTCCCTCCCTCTGCCCTCCCTTCATGTTAGCTCCTCCTCTCACTCTGGCCCCTCCCTCCCTCTGCCCCCTCTCCTCCCCTCACTCTGGCCCCTCCCCCCCTCTGCCCTCTCACTCCTCCTCTCACTCTGGCCCCTCCCTCCCTCTGCCCTCTCCACCTCATGTTAGCTCCTCCTCTCACTCTGGCCCCTCCCTCCCTCTGCCCTCTCCAACTCATGTTAGCTCCTCCTCTCACTCTGGCCCCTCCCTCCCTCTGCCCTCTCCCCTCATGTTAGCTCCTCCTCTCACTCTGCCCTCTCCTCTCATGTTAGCTCCTCCTCTCACTCTGGCCCCTCCCTCACTCTGCCCTCTCCACCTCATGTTAGCTCCTCCTCTCACTCTGGCCCCTCCCTCCCTCTGCCCTCTCCCCTCATGTTAGCCCCTCCTCTCACTCTGGCCCTCCCTCCCTCTGCCCTCTCCACCTCATGTTAGCTCCTCCTCTCACTCTGGCCCCTCCTCCCTCTGCCCTCTCCACCTCATGTTAGCTCCTCCTCTCACTCTGGCCCCTCCCTCCCTCTGTCCTCTCCCCTCATGTTAGCTCCTCCTCTCACTCTGGCCCCTCCCTCCCTCTGCCCTCTCCACCTCATGTTAGCTCCTCCTCTCACTCTGGCCCCTCCCTCCCTCTGCCCTCTCCACTCATGTTAGCTCCTCCTCTCACTCTGGCCCCTCCCTCCCTCTGGCCCCTCCCTCCCTCTGCCCTCTCCCCTCATGTTAGCTCCTCCTCTCACTCTGGCCCCTCCCTCCCTCTGCCCTCTCCCCTCATGTTAGCTCTCCTCTCACTCTGGCACCTCCCTCCCTCTGCCCTCTCCCCTCATGTTAGCTCCTCCTCTCACTCTGGCCCCTCCCTCCCTCTGCCCTCTCCCTTCATGTTAGCTCCTCCTCTCACTCTGGCCCCTCCCCCCCTCTGCCCTCTCCACCTCATGTTAGCTCCTCCTCTCACTCTGGCCCCTCCCTCCTCTGCCTCTCCAACTCATGTTAGCTCCTCCTCTCACTCTGGCCCCTCCCTCCCTCTGCCCTCTCCACCTCATGTTAGCTCCTCCTCTCACTCTGGCCCCTCCCTCCCTTCATGTTAGCTCCTCCTCTCACTCTGGCCCCTCCCTCACTCTGCCCTCTCCACCTCATGTTAGCTCCTCCTCTCACTCTGGCCCCTCCCTCCCTCTGCCTCTCCCCTCATGTTAGCCCCTCCTCTCACTCTGGCCCCTCCCTCCCTCTGCCCTCTCCACCTCATGTTAGCTCCTCCTCTCACTCTGGCCCCTCCCTCCCTCTGCCCTCTCCACCTCATGTTAGCTCCTCCTCTCACTCTGGCCCTCCCTCCCTCTCTCCTCTCCCTCATGTTAGCTCCTCCTCTCACTCTGGCCCCTCCCTCCCTCTGCCCTCTCCCTTCATGTTAGCTCCTCCTCTCACTCTGGCCCCTCCCTCCCTCTGCCCTCTCCACCTCATGTTAGCTCCTCCTCTCACTCTGGCCCCTCCCTCCCTCTGCCCTCTCCAACTCATGTTAGCTCCTCCTCTCACTCTGGCCCCTCCCTCCCTCTGTCCTCTCCACCTCATGTTAGCTCCTCCTCTCACTCTGGCCCCTCCCTCCCTCTGCCCTCTCCACCTCATGTTAGCGCCTCCTCTCACTCTGGCCCCTCCCTCCCTCTGTCCTCTCCACCTCATGTTAGCTCCTCCTCTCACTCTGGCCCCTCCCTCCCTCTGCCCTCTCCCTCATGTTAGCTCCTCCTCTCACTCTGGCCCCTCCCTCCCTCTGCCCTCTCCCCTCATGTTAGCTCCTCCTCTCACTCTGGCCCCTCCCTCCCTCTGCCCTCTCCACCTCATGTTAGCGCCTCCTCTCACTCTGGCCCCTCCCTCCCTCTGCCCTCTCCACCTCATGTTAGCTCCTCCTCTCACTCTGGCCCCTCCCTCCCTCTGCCCTCTCCCCTCACGTTAGCTCCTCCCCTTACTCCGGCCCCTCCCTTCCTCTAGCCCCGCCCCCTCCCCACACCCTCCTCACTGACCGTAGCTCCTCCCCTTACTCCGGCCCCTCCCTTCCTCTAGCCCCGCCCCCTTCCCACACCCTCCACACTGACCGTAGCCCCTCCCCTTACCCGGCCCCGCCCTTCCTCTGGCCCCTCCCCCCTCCCCCACATGACCGTAGCCCCTCCCCTTACTCCGGCCCCGCCCCCCCCCCGGGCACATGGACGGGAGCGGTAGCCGCTGCCGCTGTCACGGGCTGCGGGAGCTGCCGCCTCCCGGGCGCGCGGTGGGCGGCCCGAGCCCGAGCCCGAGCCCGTGACCGACACCGACACCGGGAGCCGAGGGAGAGAGAGGGAGAGAGTGGGGGGAGAGGGAGAGAGAGAGAGCGCGGGTGCTGTGAGGAGCCGCCGCCGCCGCCGCCGCCCCGATGCAGCTGGTGGCGGGGGACGGCACGGAGCCGGCGGGGTCGCTGGTCGGCTGCCCGGAGCCCGAGCCGCCGGAGCCCGAGCCCGAGTGCTGCGAGCGGGTGGTGGTCAACATCTCGGGGCTGCGCTTCGAGACGCGGCTCAAGACGCTGTCGCTCTTCCCGGACACACTGCTCGGAGACCCCAAGAAGCGGATGCGCTACTTCGACCCCCTGAGGAACGAGTACTTCTTCGACAGGAACCGCCCGAGCTTCGACGCCATCCTCTACTACTACCAGTCCGGGGGCAGGATCCGCAGACCCGTCAACGTGCCCATCGACATCTTCTCCGAGGAGATCCGCTTCTACCAGCTGGGCGAGGAGGCCATGGAGATGTTCAGGGAGGACGAGGGCTTCATCCAGGAGAAGGAGCGCCCTTTGCCGGCCCACGAGTTCCAGCGCCAGGTGTGGCTGCTCTTCGAGTACCCCGAGAGCTCGGGTCCAGCCCGGGCCATCGCGATCGTGTCCGTCATGGTCATCCTCATCTCCATCGTCATCTTCTGCCTGGAGACCCTGCCCGAGTTCCGCGACGACAAGGACTACCGGCCCGGCCCCGGCAGCCCGGTCTCGGCGCCCCAGGTCCGGGCCGACGCCAACGCCAACGCCACCGGCGACCCCCCCGACCCGGCGTGGGGCGGCATCTTCGCCGACCCTTTCTTCGTGGTCGAGACCCTCTGCATCATCTGGTTCTCCTTCGAGCTCCTGGTGCGCTTCTTCACCTGCCCCAGCAAAGCCAGCTTCGCCAAGAACATCATGAACATCATCGACATCGTGGCCATCATCCCTTACTTCATCACCCTGGGCACCGAGCTGGCCGAGAGGCAGGGCAACGGTCAGCAAGCCATGTCTCTGGCCATCCTCAGGGTCATCCGCCTGGTGCGAGTCTTCAGGATCTTCAAGCTGTCCAGACACTCCAAGGGCCTGCAGATCCTGGGGCAGACCCTGAAGGCCAGCATGAGGGAGCTGGGGCTCCTGATCTTCTTCCTCTTCATCGGGGTCATCCTCTTCTCCAGCGCCGTCTACTTCGCCGAGGCCGACGACCCCGGCTCGGGCTTCAGCAGCATCCCCGACGCCTTCTGGTGGGCGGTGGTGACCATGACCACCGTGGGCTACGGGGACATGCACCCCATCACCATCGGGGGCAAGATCGTGGGGTCGCTGTGCGCCATCGCCGGGGTCTTAACCATCGCCCTGCCCGTCCCGGTCATCGTCTCCAACTTTAACTATTTCTACCACCGGGAGACGGAGGGCGAGGAGCAAGCTCAGTATCTCCATGTCACCAGTTGTCCCCACCTGTCCCCTTCCCCTTCCTCCTCCTCCTCCTCCTCCTGCACCGAGGAGCTGAAGAAGTCCCGCAGCAGCTCGTCCCTCAGCAAGTCTGAGTACATGGTGATCGAGGAAGGCATCAACCACCACCACCACCACCACCACAAACAGGTCAACTTCCAAACCGGGAACTGCACCGCGAACGCCCCGAACTGTGTGGCCATCAAGAAGATCTTCACCGACGTGTAAGTTGACTGAGAAGAGGGGGACAGCAAATCATCGTGACAAGAGCCAGCCTCGGTCCTCGCCCACTCACTCGTGCCCATTGCCCCCATTGCCCCCATTGCCCCCATCACCTTCAATCAGTGTGGTCAGGTCAGCTTTTTTTTAAATATATATATAAAAAAAGAAAGAAAATATAGAATTACGATAGTTCAAGAGGACTCATCTTCAATATTTGAAGAAGGCACTGTGTTTAATTGGAGCTGAACTGTCACTGGTTTGGTTTGGTGAAGGTCAGACTGGATCTCTCTCTCTCTCTCTCTCTCTCTCCCTCCTTCCTTCCCTCTCTCTCTGGTCTTTCTCTCTCTGTTCATCATCAAAGCGCTTTGTTTGACACAGAACACACACACACACAGACCCATTCCTGTTTCCCACACAGTTGTGGATGCTCTTTTAATTCCTTCAACAGTTGTGTGCGTGTGTGTGTTATTTATTGAGCAAAAATGTGCGTTGTGTCTGTCACAGCTTCAGATGCAGCCAAGAAAGATGTAAATAACATTTGGGGGGGTGGGGTGGGGTGGGGGGGAATGAAGACAGTCTCGTTATATTTCACGAGAAAAAAAACCAACAACAAAAAAACAAAATGCAACAACCACCCAAGTTAGCGACGTGTCGACTCCAATCTCCGGCTCTGTGTGTGTGTGTGTGTGTGTTTTTGTGATGTGCTTAACACTCGTTCGTGATGTGCATGTGTGTATGTGTGTGTGTGTGTGTCTGTGTTTGTGTGTGTAAAACCCAGTTGTGCAAAGCTCAAAGAGTCGTTGCCCCTTTTGCTTTTACACACAGCAGTAACATGGGGGGGAAACCCGTGGACAACAGTGCAGTCAGTCAAATCAAGTCAGTCCATTTGCAAAGAGCCGGGGAGGTGATGCCAAGAGAGAGAGACAGAGAGTGAGAGAGAGAGAGAGAGAAAGAGCGAAAGAGAGAGACACACAGAGAGAGAGAAAGACAGAAAGACAGAGAGAAAGAAAGCAACAACCTCTTCACTGAGCGGAGACGGAGCGAGCGCGTCCCCAGTTTTGCGCTGTGGGGCTTCGTGGCGATGTTATTATCCGCTCAGCCTTTCTCTGGACGACAAGAAGGAGAAGAAGCCGTGGCTGAAAAGCAACAAAACAACAACAAACAAACAAAGAAAACAACAACAAACAACCACCAACAACAACAACAACCCCAAAACATCCCATCCCAACCCAACCCAACCCCGGGTTGATTATTTATTTGCAATGGAAGAGAAAGAGAGTAAGAGCAGAGACAGGGAGAGAGGGAGAGAGAGACGGCTTTCTGTCGGGTATTCTGTGTGCGAAACAAAAAGGGCCAAGAAGAAGATGATGCAGTTTCCACAGCAACACACAGTTTCCAGGGTAACTTTTGGCAGGTTGCTATGACACCGCCTCGCAGTTTCCACAGTGATTACCTTCCTTCCAGATGGTTCCACCATCAGTCTGAACTTGCAGAAAAAGAAAAAAATCCCCGCTGTGAATTGAAGAGTAACAAACGGGGGGCAGAGGGGGGTGGGGGGTGAAAACGACAATAAAATGCGAGCTTTTTTGAACCAGGGAGGAAGCAAGGAGGGGATGAGAGGCTGGGCGTGGATGTGAGTTGACCCAGCCAAGCCACCACAAGCGCCCTGGACCGCTCGAGGCATCGGATCGTTGGGATCCGCGCGATAATAAAGCGACGGACCCCTTTCCACCCGAGACCGAAAACAAGGCCTGAACATTAGCGTCAAGCTTGCCACCGTGCCACCACACACCAGAGAGCAAGAGAGAGAGAGAGAGAGAGACAGAGAAAAAAAATAATAATAAATGAAAACAAAAGAGAATTACTGAACTGTCGCACCAGTTCAAAGTGCTGGGGGAATCCAAATCCAATCTATATTTGCATCGTGGGCTTTTATTTGTATACACCCCAACCCGCCACCCCTCCCTACCTCATCTGTAAAGTGTCTCAATCACAAAGCTTTATATAAGGGAGAAACCAGGAGAAACCGGTTGGTTCTGAGTGTGACCTTCATGGACGGATGTGCGAGAGGAAAGGGCATTGCGCTGGATTCCTTCTGGAGGAAGGCGGGGACCTGCCACTCACTCGTTCCCACGACTTGGCTGCGAATCTTGTGGGCTTGGGAGTCAGTTCTGTGCTGCTTGTATTTGCAAGAACCCAGCCGTCAAGCCGCTTGCTGTTACCCCAGACAGTCGCTAGGAGCTGCAGCACCCAAGGACTTGCCTTGTCCAAGGTAAGGCGTGACCTCTTCTGCTGGCTGAGCCAATTTGCAGGTTGGACTTCATCCCCCAACCTCCCGTCATCTGACACTCAGGCAGCAGCAGTCCATCACAGACTTAAAACATGAATGATTTTTCAGCAAAACGATTCTTAAGTTTCTCCCGGGGTCTTTGCCAACAACCCCACCTCCTGCCCCCAACCAAGTAAAATTAGTTACTGAGTCAGAAGGTTGTGGATTCAAGCCCCACATTGTGACTTGGGATCACTTCGCCGAAGCTCACACTCCAATGCAGAACTGGGGGTGTGCTGCAATGTCGGGGGTGCCCTCCTTCGGGAAGTTAAACCGAGGTCCCATCTGCTTGGTCAGGTGGATGTTAAACATCCCATGGCACTATTAGAAAAGAGAAGGAAGTTTCTCCTGATATCCTGGCCAACAATCCCCCAAATAAAATTAATCACTCACTCCACGGCTGTTTGTGGGACATTGCTTTGCGCTTTCACGCACAGTGAATCCACTTTACAGTATATCCTTTGAAGCGGTGTGAGAAGTCTCAACGTATGTTAAGGTGCTATTATCGGATGAAAGGAATATTATTTCATTATTTTACTGTACTTTCAGGTCTCTTTAATCTGTGGTCTGTGCATTAGTCACAAGTAGCAGATAACTTATTATTTCAGGTAATTCTTTTTCAAAAAGAAACAAAGATACGTTTTCAGAGAAAGCAACATCAGGTGGCACTTTGTTGTAGACGTTGTAAATAGGATTGTGGGAATGGGAAGGCATTCACATGGGTTAGCGATGTTAAACAGTCACTACCTGTTGTGGAATCCTGTAGTTCAGTGGTAAGAGCACTCGCCTCGCAAGCGAGAGACCTGGGTTTGATTCCCGGTAGGGCAAAACGTTGGGCAAGTTTCCTCACTCCACATGCCACTGTTTACCTAACAGTAAGTAGGAACTGAGTTGTTAGTTATCTGGGGGTAATAATTCCTTAGAAACAAAAGTTGGTCACTTCACTCCACGACTGTTTTTGGGACACTGCTGTGCGCAAATGGCAGTCGCGTTTCGCATACAAAATAGACAATCAATTAACTTTATAGTATATTCTGTGAAGGGGTTTGAGATGTCTCAAAGATGTCTAAAAGGCGCTAAATCAAATGCAAGGATTATTATTATTACCTGGTCGTGCTTGAGCCTGTGATGGGAAGACAGTACAGTGGATATTCTGAAAGGATGAGATTAAATGGGCCAAAGGGCTTTCTTCATCCATACCTCTCTTGTGATCTTGTATTGTGAAGGAAAAAATCTAGCTTTAGTGGGGTATTCACACCCCCCTCAGCTACAATACACAGCTGTGAATATGGAATTACACTCTTCAAATTTAGAGCTAATCAAATATCCTGCTCTCTAGACTCCCCAGCTCCTCCTACACAAATTGGAGATGATCCAGAACTCTGCAGCTTGTGTCGTCTCCCGCACCCGGCTCAGTGACCCCATCACCCCTACCCTCCCTCGGCTCCACTGGCTCCCTATCCTTCAGAGGATAGAGTTCAAAATCCTCGTCCTCACCTTGAAGGTCCTTCACGGCCTTGCTCCTTCCTACCTCAGTGACCTGCTAACCCCTTAACAACCTGTCCGCTCTCTCTACTGATCCGGTCCGCCCCATCATTGGTGGTCAGGCCTTCAGTCTCTCCGCCCCCACTCTTTGGAACTCCATTCCACATTCCCTTCGCCTCGCTCCCTTCAAGGCATGTCTCAAGACCCTCCTCTATGGCCGTGCCTTTGGCCACCATCCTACCCTCCCTGCACTCCACCATCCCTTAACCCAATCACCCGCCGCTTGGGTCCAAATCCCTGATTGTTCAACGGCTTGAGACGTCCTTTGGACGTGAGAGGCGCTATACAAATATAATTTTGTGTTGTATTGTATCCTTACTGGACCACACGGTCTGCCCATCCTCCAATGGATCAAATTCAAGACCATTGTGGTTGTGATCAAATCCTTCTACAGATTCGCTTCACCCTCTGTGACAATTGCACAAATGCAATTAGTGTGTATGCATGTGATACCTAATTCATACTTTTCCAGTTCCTGTCCACGGATTCTACATCCCCTGATGTTCTGCTCTCTTGGATGTCAGCATCAAGCACTTAACATAACATGAACAGCATAGAAGCCACCCTCAAGAGCAATGTCCCCTCACTGACATCCTCTGTCTCCTCTCTGATATCGTCAACCTCACTGGCTTCTCTCAAACTCACAGTGGGCAACCTTAATATCCGGTTTGTTCCTTGGTCCCTAACCAAAGCAGCTTTTTTTCACTTCCACCACATTGCTCGCCTCCACCCTTTTCTCACACCAACCGCCACTGAAACCATTATTTGTGCTTCTGTTATTGCCCGCCTAGGCTTTTCAAATGCATTCCTCACTGGTCTCAAGAGATCCACCATCCATAGTACCCCAAACCCTGCCACTCGTATCTTGACCTGCACCACATTGTACCTGACTGAGAATTGTACAGTGTGGTCTTTAGGTAGGGTCTAAAGTAAGCGATGAATCCTATTCAGAACCGGCATTGCTCAGTATTAGAACGAGACATAAGAGAAAATAAGAGAAAACTAGCTCTTGTTTTTTTGGAATCTCGACAGACAGCAGCTCAGCAACACACACAAGTACAATAGAAAACTGACTCCTGCTGAGTCTGAGATGATAGAGACTTATGTTATAGTACACGATGGTACTGGAATCCCAATTAATATCTCCCCCATTTTGACCTAGTTACTAACTCACGTCCATGTTTTACCTTTGATACCTAGTGACATCAATTTAAGAGGATTGAATGAAGGTTTTCAAAAACTCATTTTGCTAGGTTAAATACTGATTGGTGAGTCAGTGATAGGAGGGCATAGTTGGAGGATTATCACTAAAATGTGTAAGACGTTTGCACAAATGGCTGCATAGAAGCTGAGGTCATAACAGCATTTAAAAAGAATTGGATAAATAATTGCAGGAAAAAACTATTAATGGGTTTGAGGAAGGAGTAGGGAAATGGGATTAGACGAGATAGCTCATGTGAGGGAGGTAGCATGAGCACAGGCACAATGTGGATTTAATTCCTTTCATGCTGTAAACATGCTATGATAATGGAAATAAGTGAAGTGTCATGGTGAGATGTCATACATGTGTCATACACTTAATGGTTGGTGGAAATAGGCTTTTATTTTTTCTGATTTTCATCAAGTAACATCGGTGGTTATTTCAGTAATTTTTTTTAACAAATTGCCCTTTTGTTATTTTCAGCAGCAAACCAAGATAGATTGGCCAATGTTATGATTCACCCGCACTTATTGCCTGTGTAAAAGTGCATATTTTGGTGCCCCATTGGTGAGGCATTGTTACTAGAAAGCATGTGTTTGTTGGTTCTTTTGCTCCATGGTTCACATTTATCCGCACTAAATACCGTTTGTAATACTATTAATGCTTGCATTTGCTACAGCACATTTCATATCGTCTCAAAGCACATTACAAAATTTACTGTCAAGTGTGGTGACTCTGCATTTTGTAGGCGAACTTGCGCACAGCAATGTCCCAGCGCCCTTCACAGCCATGAAGTGAATGACCAATATTACCTGGGGGATAGTTGGCAAGGACACCGAGAGAAACTCTTTAGGAATAATGCCATGGGATCTTTTAACGTCCACCTGAATGGACAGATGGGGGCCTCAGTTTCACCTCACACCCGAAGGCCAGCACTTCTGACATTGCAGTGCCCGTCTGTCAATCCATACCCCTCTCTTCCACCCCCCCCACCACCCCCAAAAATATGCTTCTCCACCACTGCACTGGAGTGTAGCCTGGACTGAAAGTTCAGTGCCCCCGACGTGGGTCTTGAATCATTACCTTCTGACTCGGAGATGAGAGTGCAACCAGCTGAGCCAGCCTGACACCGTTGGCAAAAAAAAATGTTTTAATTATAGTTTTATTGATGAATATTTATTTGCGGAGCAATCCAGGCAGCACTATCTGTACTGGACATACTAATGACTACTGACTAATTATGATCTGTGTGAATGAGCAAGAGGGAAGAACCTACATTAAGTGCTTTATCGTGTCAAAATGTCTCAAAGCACTTTACAGTGAATGGCTGTCAAATGCTGTGACTGATTTTATAGCCAAATGTGTTACCGTCCCCTTTTGAAGCAAACTATAACACTCAGCCCCAATGTGCAAAAAAAAATCATGCAAAAGCTTTGTTTAAAAATAGAATCAAATGTTTTAGCTTACTTTTTACTCATACACAGATTCCGTTTTGCACATCCCTGCATCGACGTTCTGAATGACAAACAAGGTTTCAGAACAGAAATGTGTGAAAAGCGAAAAAGGATGCAATGCAAATGTGACGCGGTATTAAAGTACATTATATAAAGCAGCTAGATAAAAAACAAATGGTGCACACATAATGCACGACAGTTTTGTGCGTGTGTGTGTGTCTGTGGGGGGGGGGAGACTGTCCCAGAAATTCAGACCTCAGTATTGTGGGGGGTCCTAGAAACATAGCCTCAGTGTTGGCACACCCCCCGCCAATTGATTCAAAGCATAGAATAAAAATAAACAAAAGTCATAGCAGTGGTCGCTTATGTACTCCCCCACCCCTACTGCTCCACCCCCCCCCCCCGCCGCACACCGTCCCCCCCCAACCCCCGGACTGCCCACCAGCCCCACTGAAGCGAGGAAGACTTGTGGGACATATAGGTTGTAAAAGATTCTGAAACTTGACTCACTCTGCATTTTGGGATTCCAGATCCTGTAACATAAAATCTGCCTAAATTGTCTTTTGTTTATTAATCCCATTTTCTAGCTCTCTCCTTCCAAATCTCTTATTGCTTTTTCTTCCAGTTTCCCTTTGAATACGCCAATTGTTCCAGCCCTCAATAGCCAGCAGTGGTAATGAATTCCAAATCCTAGCTCCCAGCGTGTTGTATCCAGAGGTACGTACAGTGTATTGTAAGCAGTGACACATCAGGTTAAAACTTGGTACTGTTGTCGTCTTTTAAATGAATAAATCATAATAATCTAGTCACTCCATCCACAGCTGTTTGTGGGACGCTGCTATGCACAATTGGCTGCCACGTTTTGCCAACAAAATATACAATCAATTCACTTTGCAGTCTATTCTGTGAAGCGCTTTGAGACGTTGCAAAGACGTGATATGGCGTTATATCAAATGCAAGGATTATTATTATTATTATTATTAATTCTTGTGTTTGAGAACTGTACTTATAGAAAGTGTCCCTTCTGAGGAAGTGTGCTGTGAAAGGCTGTGGTGCTGTCTATCAGGGCTGATGTCAGACTCCGTGGACTGACAGTATTGCACTTGGCAGGATTGCTGTGGCCCCATGTACCCTGGCGCCTTCTGCCAGCTGAGGGCTGTTGACCAAAGTTGGATTCTGTGCCGTTCCCTCCCCTTTTTTTGTTCTCTATTGAGAAAAGAAAACAAGATGTTCTTTGGAGGCAGCACTAAATAGACCTTCTCTTCTGGGGTTTATGCTTGGCCACTGCTTGGGAAGAGCTCGTGACGGTGGGAAGGATTGACTGACTGACAAAGGCCATGCCTTCCCAGTGAAGCCTTTCCCTCAGCTGGGGTGCCTGCTCCAGGTGCCTGCCTGGCGGGTGTTATGGAAACATCTGTTTTCTGGGCCAGGAGGTTCGAGATCAGATCCCAGGCCACAAGCCAAGTAACGTTTGTTATGGGAAGCAATATGCACTGATCCCAGTCTGTATCTCCCTGTATCTATCTACCCGCTGCCTCCATTCGACTGGCTCTGGCCTCCTGCTTGTCCCACGTCCCCTCCGCTCCACGATCGGCGGCTGCAATTTCAGCCACTACGCCCCAAAGCTTTGGAACTCTCCCTCAGTCCCTCCGCCTTGCCACCTCCTTACCCTCTTTTAGATCACGACTGAAGACCTTCCTCCTCGACTCTGTTTAAGGTCATCTCCTCCCTCCCCCCAGCTCAGCGTCAGGCTCTGTCACTTTTAAACGCTTTGGGACGCTACCCTGCGTGAACGGCGTTATATAAATGCAAGTTGTTGTTGTTATTTCCTCTGTACCTGTTCTATTCTTTCAGAATTTTACCAGAATTATTTAGAATTTTTTGCTACGATTCCCTGGTGTGTTATTGGCACCAATGCATTCCCACTTTATGGTTGATAGTGGTTTAAATATAATAATTTGAATTGAAACACGATGTTTAGGTCTGCGCACCATTCTGAAGGCTCCACTTCAGTGTTCAGTATTCCAGAATTTTATTCTAATTGTAATATTATAATAATAACAGTCCTTGCATTTGACACATCGCTTTTAACGGTGAAACACCTCAAGTACTTCACACAGAATTGCTGTCAAGTTGCTTGCTTACTGCTGCCAGTGCCAAAAACTCTCTCCGACTTCACTTAAATCTCATACAGTAAACACATTTAGTGAATGTGATATACACACAGATGCCAGACACAGAGATGGGGTTTGGGAAGAGCTGAGGTCTTTTGAGTTGTTCAAGCTTTATAAATCCTGCCTCTTTCTAGATCTTTCGGCTCCTGACTTATCTTGTCTCTTTTCATCTATTCTGTTGGATTTATTCTGAGGCTGTGACACACTGTCCATGCTCTATTTGTTTCTTTGGGTAGCAGGTTATTATATTATCATTATAATTATATAATAATGATGCTTGCATTTGATTTAGTGCCTTATCACGTCGTTGAGACGTCTTAAAGCGTTTCACAGTTTCTATTGTAAAGTATATTAACTATATATTTTGTATGCGAAACGTGGAAGCCCATTGCACACAGCAGTGTTCCACAAACAGTCGTGGATTGAGTAACCTAATATTTTTTTGAAGGAATTATAACCCGGAAAGCGATCCACCAATCGACTAACAACTGGGTTCCTACTTACTGCTAGGTGAACAGAGACATGTGGAGTAAGAAAACTTGCCTAAGGTTTCGCCCCGCCCGGGAATCGAACCTGAGTACTCTCGTTTGCAAGGCAAGCGCACTAATATAATAATAATAATCCTTGCATTTGATATAGCGCTTTTCACGTTGGGAAGACGTCCCAAAGTGCTTCACAGAATATACTGTAAAGTGAATTGACTGTATATTTGTGGGCGAACGCGGCAGCCAATTGCGCACAGCAATGTCCCACAAACAGTCGTAGATGGAAAATGACCAATTTATTATTGTTTTTGGTTTTGGAGGGATTATTATTGCTCCGTTGCCCCGTATATATAAATTGCTCATTGAACTTTTCCGCTCCAGAGCAAACGTGGAGCAGTTCTCACATTTCTGTCATTTAAATGGATGTCCTGCAAAGTTTCCCCTTAACCAACAATTTCCATTGTTTGATTTCACACGTATAGACCTTGTACTTTGATCAATCATGCGTTGCATTGCAATAACAGCAACAACAACAACAAGATTACATTTGTATAGCACCTTTCATGTCGGGAGGACGTCCCAAGGCGCTGAGTATAGGAGTGAGATTTATTTGTGGATCTTAAGGGTTTATTGCTGGTTCCCTGGGTTGCTTCCAAGATTAGCTCCAACGTCTGAGGAGCAATGTGGTAAACTCTGCTCGGGCTGGTTGAGCAATATTTATATTACAAATTCTGGCAGTGATATAAAGGGGTCTGATAGTTTATGGAAAATAAAGCACTGAATAGTGCTGCCAGCTTAACCTGCCAATGCCCTTCTGTGCCTGGCGTGACTTGGTTTATATTTAACTTCCATGGATTGGACATTGCTGATGCATTTTCTGTTTATTCAGCGGATTTGCGGCTTCTTTTACAGAGTTGCAGTTGGGAGTGGAAGTTGGGTGACGTGATCTGGATGTTTTTCAGTGTCAGTTTCTTTCTGGAGTTTACAGGGAGGGTCATTGACTAAATCTGCAAGTGGCTGTTTTGTTGGTGGATTTTCCATCCTTGCTTGGCCTCCAACTCCCCTACTGTGAAGTGTTCCAAAAAACATGCAGTGTCACTGCACTTTAAAATATATCCTGTGAAGCACTGGGAGCAGGAAATCATCCCACTCAGCTCCTGTTAACCCTGCAAGTAAAAGCTCTAATGGGTAGGGTGGTCCTTGCTGGACAAGCAGCGGGAAATAAAAACAAAGCTTGCCAGACAGTGATATCAATGGCAAGCTACGCAGTTTTAGCTGCTTTCAGCAGTTGCCTCAGTTTCAATTGGTGGAATTTCCATCCTTGTTTTTGCATTCAAGCCCACCGCAGTGAAGCGCTCCAAAACGTTGCCCTATGTGAAGAGCGCTATATAAATGCAAGTTACTGTTGTGCAACACAAAAAGTGGGACAGTTTCTCCTTCTAAGATGCTCTGCTATCTCCGCTGTGTGCTTCCTGGTTCTCATGGGCTGTGACTGTCTCAGTTTCCTTCACCTTGTTGTTTTGAGTAGTTTGTGGTTTAGAATTGATTAGCCTTTCTGTGTTATTTTTATTGGCCTTGGTTACATCACAGCTAGTTCCTAGGCTTGAGCTGCGCTGATCATGATTTTAGTTGAGTAGCGCAGACTTGCATGTGAGAACGTCAAGTCTCTAAGGGCTGTTCACATTGATATCTATTATGTCCTGTTCCACAGGAGTAGCAAACGATTAAGTAGTGGATTATTGAGTATAAGGCAATCAATAAGTCTAATTAAATGCACAGCCAGAAAAGCAATCTAGTGGACCTCTGTATAAAGTAATTCGTTGATATCAGATACGCCTTGGTTGGTTTAGGTAATGCATAACGCACATTGGGCTGCTATAAAATATTGGACTCCATAGTCCCTGAATTTGAGTTAGTACAACAGCATGAGGAACCCAGAGGCCTGCAGACCTCAGAGAATACAGCAAAGATACATCCACTAGGCAGGATTGGGGTGGATGACACCAATGCAACACAGAGGCATTCAGTATTTGCCAAGTGCCAGCAGCACAACCCTGTCTTTGATTAATGCCTTTTTCTCAATGAATGTCCTGTGTGTCAACTTCTGCCCTTTTACCTCACTACTGTGGATACTGAATGAGCTCAATGTTTCCGTCCACACATAAACATAATATAAGGTGTCAACTTGGCTCAATGGGTCTTGAACTCACATAATCTAAGTTGACACTCCAATGCAGTGCTGGGGGCGTGTTGCATTGGCCGAGGTGTCGTCCTTCGGATGAGACATAAAACCAAAGTCCCGTCTGCCTGTTCAGGTGAACATTAAATATCCCATGGCACTGTTCGAAAAGTGAAGGGGCAGTTTCCCCTGGTGTCCTGACTGACAATCCCTCCAAATAGAAAGATTGGTTATTCATTTCATTGCTGTTTGTGGGACATTGCTGTATGTCATTGTGCTGCCACAATTGTCTACAAGTACAAAGTCACTCCATTTAACAGAAATTCCTGTGAAGTGCTTTGAGAAGGCCTATCGACGTGATTAGGCACTATATCAAATGTAAGGATTATTATTATTATTATTATTATTACAGCGTCACCGCATGTTACAATATATCCCGTGAAGCATTTTGCAGATGTCCTCCCGAAACGAAAGGCGCTGTATCAAATGTGAGATTCATGATATGTTAATATCATTATCTTGGTCCATTTTTTCTATCAACTTTTTTTTTGCCCGAAACCTGTGATGTCAGAAGTGTATGGGTCAGCAGAAGGTGACTGTGAGGCACATGCTGGTGAGCTGAGGTGTGTGACTGTGCTTATGGTCACTTCCTCCCTCCCACTGCAACTTGGCGTCAAGACTCCATCACTGTTAAGCACTCCGAGACCCTACCCCAAGTGAAGCTCCCTATATGAATCCAAACTGTTGCTGTTGTTCCAGGTCGTGCACCTCAAAGACACATGTCCTTAGTCCTAACTGTACCTCTGGTGGAGAAAAGTGTTATCAGTACATCTAGAGAACAGCCAGTTCGTTTTACATCTTTCCTTTTCTAATTCCCTTTTAAAAGTTATTATGGATTCTGCTTGAGGCAACGTGTTTTTTTTTAATAGGGAATTCCTAATAACCCTCTTGGTGAAAAAATTCTTATATCCTCTCTCTTTGTTCTCTCTGCCATCAATAATAGCAATTATCTTTGCATTTGGTATAGCACCTTATCACTTCCTTGTGACGTTTCAAAGCGCTTCACATAATATATTGTAAAGTGCCGTGACTGTGCATTTTGTCGGCGAAAGGCGGCAGCCAATTGCACACAGCAGCGTCCCACATACAGTCGTGGATAGAGTTACCAAATTTTCAAAGAAAGTTAAGAAGCAAAATGTAATTTTTTTAGCACATTAGAATTATTACTCGTTCCTATTCCTTAAATCTATTAAACGTCACAATCAACATTCTATGTCCTTCACTGTACAAATGCTATTTGCTCTTGTGCTTCTTCGCAGGCTTGTAATGGTTGATTTGCCTCTCACGCTTCTTTGCTGGAACATCTCCAAATCTAAGTAATCCTCCATAAACTAGAGCCGTGGCATTGAACCTGCTTTCACATAGCATTATCACAACTCTTGATCAGAACACGCTCTTCACAGTACAGACCTGACCTTCAAATACACAGGACCATCAATGACTGGACTATGTAGATCACCCTCACATGTTTTTTTCGCTTGGCTAATCTTTATTTAGTGTCACCTTGGCAGAGTTAGTCGCGCTCTTGCCTCTGGCTCAGACAGGGTTGGTTCAAGCAGAATATCAGGACTTTGAGTCATAGACTAGGCCTACGCTCAAGTTCAATGTATTGTTGCAGGCGCTGCCCTCCAGCTGAGGCGTTAACTATCCCATGAAAAAGAGACGGGAGTTTCTCCTGGTATATTCTGGTCAAAGATCCTCAGATAAATTAATCATTCACTTCATGGCTGCTTGTGGGATGTTGCTGTGTGCGAAAATGACTGTGGGCTTGAGTGCTATGTGTTAAAAGGCAGAAATGTACTGCGCTTCCTGTATACAGTGGGTCTACTGGGCAACTATCTTAATAATGGTCCTGAGGTATATAGAAGTATGGCATAATAACATATAGTTGTTATCCCACGCTTCTGGTGGGTTAATTGTATGGAACTATCCAGGGTATAGATTTAGAGATGGAGGATAATGCCTGATGAACTATCTTAATTATGCAGATGTAAAGGGTGACATTTTGTGCCACTATCTATAATTTAGTTGAAATCATAGAAATTACAGCATACAGAAAACAGTCGGTTATCTGCAGCATTTGACCCACCGAATGATTGAGAACCTAAAAGCACATGGTATTTTATATTTCGGGATAAAGAGTAAAAGATATATATCTCTGTTTAATGTTCTTTATACCGAAATATAAAGGCTTCATTGCTGGATCAATTCAAATCTTTAAGACTGAGGTGGATAGATTTTCCTTAGGTAAGGGTATCAAGGGATATGGAGCAAAGGCGGATGAATGGAGTTGAGGTACAGATCAGCCATGATTTAATAGAATGGCGGAACAGGCTTGAAGGGCTGAATGGCCTACTCCTGTTCCTATGTTCACATTTCTCAACACTAAACTGCAGCAGCCATACCATGTGTTTCTGATTTCTCAGCCACTCTTTTCTTTGGCACACTCAAACACCTCAAATTCCACATTCCACATCAACTGTATTCTCTTTTTCTATACATTCCCCAATTCAATTGAATGACTTAAGTATGATCTAACCATTAACATTTCATGCTGATTGGATCTCTCGGATCAATCCCTTCCTATCCGTGTTCACAACCTTCATCCTGTGTTATGATTTTCTGCTGGATTTTTTTTTCTTTTGGTCAGCCGGGTGTCTGACACATGCAGAAAGCCATCTCTATGCTTAAGAATATCCAAACCAAGCTGAGATTTCCATGCATCCCCCCTACACATTGAAATCCCAGAGATTGTTGGAATGGAATGCTCACTCTTTCTCTGGAGGGAGGCAAGCTGCTTACCTAATTCCGGAAAGTATTAGGCACAGGCTGGCAAGAGCCAAAGCTTGGGGACCCCAGAGTGCACGTTAGGGTAACAGCTGTGGAACAGGCTCCCAAGGGAGACGGTTGAAGCAGTAAGTGTTGATTCTTTCAAACACAGATTAGATCATTTTCTTCCAGGAAATAACATTATGGATTATAGTACATAGGTAGTTTGAGTCATATGAGCAAGCGACTGCCAGGAAGCTGGAAGGCTAACTAGATGGACCTTGTTTTTTTTTTGTCTAGCATTTCTTATGTTCTTATGCTGGAAGAGACCCCAACTGGGAAAAGTATGGAAACTCACTGATAGAGAGGAAATCAGGTCTTGAGTACCGATCGTCTGACTGTTACAAACATTGGGTGCTCCTTATTATCTTTAAAGACTTGCATTACTCTCTGTTCCGTATCACTACTCTCTGCATCCCTACCGTGTGTCACCGCACTGTTTTTATGAGAACATTTCCTCTGATTCTGAGTTTGTATTCAGTTATTCTTGTTATAATATTTCTCAGAAGACTTGGCCCCGATATTGTTTAATCTCTGCTGCATTTATAACACCTCCTCCTCCTTTGGATACCTGTTTCATGTCCCCTATCAATTAGGATGTTCCTTAACTTAACAGGTCTGTTTATGCAAAGCATTCTTGTAGCGTGTCAGTTTAATCTCTCACCCATCTTCCACTCGACAAGAATCAGACATACCATATGAACCACTATTTTTATGTACACCATTATTTCCAAAACGATACGCTTTATTCTCTCTGTTTTAGTTACAAACAATCCAGCTGCCTTTCAGCACGTCATTGTCATTTGCTTTCCTTGTCTTACATTTCTGTATTTTCTCCTTGGCCTTGATCAGTCACAACTGTGGCTTAGTCTTGTTCACCTGTGCATCAGCCTTTAAATCTGTCTGAAATGACTCCCAATCATTTTCATGTATTATGCAAACGATTGGCCCTGTCTGTATATAAATGAAGAAAATAAGAAGCTAGAGTGGATATTTATATATTTATATTGGATATATTTCGCCCACAAAATACACAGTATATCCTGTGAAGTGTTTGAGGTGTCTTGACAATGTGATAACAACAACAACAAAATTACATCTGTAAAGCGCATTTCACGTCGGGAGGACGTCCCAAGGTGCTGGACAGACAGAGTTATGGACCCGAGCTGAGGGTCGGGGTGGGGGAGGGGTGAGGGCAGGGTGGAGGCAGGGATATCGAAAGCACGGTCGAAGAGAAAAAGGCTCTAAATCAAATGAGTATCCACATTTCTGATGACACTGCACGATATAGCACAGTGAATGTTGAAGAGAACAAGAAGCTGCAAAAGGTTAGGCGAATGGGCAGAATCATGGCAGGTGCAGTTCAGGGTGGCAAATTGTGAGGTCGTACCCTATTCTCGGAAGAATTCCAGTACTATAGTTAATACATACTGAAAGGGGAATTGTTCGTCAGGACTCATAGACTGACTGACCAGACCTGATCTGAACTGTCCAGGCTTCACTGGACCAGCAGAAATCCTTGCCATGTCATCCACCTCAACCTGGCAGATTGGACCCGGGCTGAGTGCTCAACTGTGCTGTCCTTCCCAACTTCCTATCTGTTAGTAACTGTTTAATTGATGAATAACAACAGCAAACAGTTATCTGGTGGGTAACTGCACAGATGGTAAAGAGTTTCTAGGGTTTTATCAATCAAGAGATACTAATTTTATCTGACAAGATCTGTCCTTCTTAAGTCTTTACTTCCAGTTAGAAAAGGATAGTCTCATATTAAAAAAGAATGATCCACCATTTAAATGCATTGTAGGATAAATGATGCAGGTACCTAGGTCCCAAAAGGCTTATTAACAAAGTACTAATTCAGAGGGACGTTGATTGGCTGGGGACTCCCTGATAGTGAGAGGTGGGGGTGGGGGGGGCACAAAACCTTCATGGATTTTGAAAACAAAGTGAAATCCTTCTCTCATGTAAGGGTTTTTGGGTGTAAACACATTCACTCCGTCCTTTGGACAAGATTTTCAACCGAGGTCCCGTCGCCTGTTCAGGAGGACATTAAAGCTCCCATGGCAGTATTCAAAAAGAGAAGAGAGTTTCTCTCTCCTGGTGTCCTGGCCAACACTTCCCCCAAATACAATTGGTCACTCACTCCATCACTGTTTGTTGGACATTGTTGTGTGCAACTGACTGCCGCATTTTGCCCACAAAATGCACAGTGATTCCACTTTACTGTGAAGCATTTGAGGCATCTTGACTACATGATAAGGCCCTAAATCAAATGCAAGGATTATTATTAATATTCATTTCTTATTTAAAGAATGAGATAAAAATAAATTTCTAATTCACGGTGGAGCCCAAACCAACTGAAAAGCCTTAGATGGATGCTACAGTTTCATTTTCGTGCTTTGCAATGGATCATTTTTGAGTCCGTAAAACAGCCTGTCTGAACATATTTAAGGGATACCGAACAAAATCAATCCGTTGTAGGGTAGTATCCTGGGAAATAACCCTGGCAGGCCAGTGTACGAGCTCACAAATGGCAAGGAAATTCCCCAGAAATCTTCAGGCCAACCTGTTGATTTTCAGTGTCAGTATTCACTCTTTCAGTGTAAATGTGAGACTGCTCTAACAGATCCATTATATAGAGAGCTACAGACAGAGAATAACACTGAGGGTGGGATCATTCTAGAGTAAATACCCTTCCTTCCATGGGAAGGTTACAATAAGGTCTCAGCTTGGCTCAGTTGACAGTGGGTCAGAAACTTATTGTCTTAAGCCTCATAACAGAGCTTGAGTTCTTAGTCCAGGCTGTGCTGGCAGAGTGCTACATTGACAAAGTTGCCGTCATTCAGATGAGACGTCACATCAAGATTTCAGCTGCTTGTTCAGGTGACTGTTAAATATTCTGTGGCAGTATATGAAAATAGAAAGGGCATGCTGGCCAACAGTACTCCAGATAAATTGGTCATTGACCTCGTGGCTGCTTTACACCTTGTTGTGTGTGTGAATTGACTACTGCCTTTGCCAACAAATAGTTACTCCAGATGACAGCAATTCCCTTTGGGACATTTCAGTGTTGTAGGTGTTATGTCAAATACAAAGATTATTAAATTAAGTTATACTGCTTTGCTCCAGGCCGAGTTGGAGTTAAGACGCTGAACGCAAATACTGCAGATGCTGGAAATCTGAAGACAAAAACAGAAGTCGCTGGGAACACTCAGCAGGTCAGGGGGAAAAAAAATGAGGCAAAAAAAAATTGTTTTGCCTGACCTGCTGAGTGTTCCCAGTGGCTTCTGTTTTTGTTTTAAGAAGCTGAGATTGAAGACTGTTTCTCTATTGCAATTGAATGAAGATGGTGTCGATTCCTAGGCGGGGCGAAACCTTAGGTAAGTTTCCTTATTCCACACGCCTCTGTTTACTTAGGAGTGTGTAGGAACCCAGATGTTAGTTGATTACTTTCCAGGGGTACTATTCCGTCGTGGGTCACTCAAACCACGACTGCTGTGCACAATTAATTGACTGCCGCATTTTGCCCACAAAACACACAGTCAATCCACTTTACAAAATATTTTATGAAGCACTTTGAGACGTCTCAATGATGTGATAAGGCACTATATTAAATGCAAGGATTATTATTATTTGAAACTAAAAACGTTTAATATAATAATAATAATAATAATAATAATAATAATAATAATAATAATAAGACATAATATGTCTTGAAGCTGAGTTTACCTAAAAAAGTTTTTGAATCATTTCGGACTTTTGAACACTTTGCATTTCTGGTGTTGAGATGTAATAGACTCAAATGAAAGTGAATTAACACAAATGCATTATAATAATCCTTGCACTTGATACAGCACCTTATCACATCTTTGAGACGTCTTAAAGTGCTTCACAGAATATATAATGTTAAGTGGATTGACTGTGTATTTTGTGGGCAAAACAAATTTTGTGGGTATATGACTGAAACGAATTAATGACTAAAATTCGCTTGATGAATGAATGATTCTCCATTGCCAGACGCCACAAATCACTTCACCCCATGCAATGTGAGAAAGGTTTACTGCTTCGCCACTAATGCCAATCTCATTAAAGACAATGGAAATATGATTTATCTTTTCTCTTTCAGGGAGCGAGGATGGCACAATGGCACAGACAAGGATTTAGCACAATTTCTTTGCATACTATCGTGGAGTCCTGTAGCTTAGTGGTTAGAGCATTTGCCTCGCAAGCAAGAGGACCTGGGTTTGATTCTTGGGCAGGGCGAAATGTTGGGCAAGTTTTTACCTAGCAGTAGGTAGGAACCCAGTTGTTTATCGATTGTCAGATCGCATATCCGGAGGTAATAATCCCCTAAAATATGTTTTTTTTTAAAAAATTATAATTTTGTCACTGAATCCACGACTGTTTGTGGGACACTGCTGTGCGCAATTGGCTACCCCATTTCGCCCACAAAATATACAGTCAATTCACCTTACAGTCTCGAAGACATGATAAGACGCTACATCAAATGCAAGGATTATTATTATTATTGTCTTATTTAGTGCATCAGTGTTTCAGGTTCTGTAATATGATGCTCAGTGCAAATAGGAAAGAAACCCTTTTCAGACACGACTTTTCCCTGGAGGAGCAGGAAGGATTCTCTGGCTGTTGGCCTCCACAGTGCCTGTCCTCTGTGTGTGAAGGTAATCGACTGTGTGTGGACACTGAGAAGCTTGTGTTCTTCAGCTACCCCAGCACTGTGTTCTGATGTTACTGGCTGATCAAAAACTTGTGGATAGGTCACTGTCCTCATTGCTGCAGGTGGAACATCTCAGTGTTGTCCTTAGGTGATCTCGTCAGTAAATGTGAAATTCTTAAAAGCCTACACCAGAGATTATTTCATTCTGTTTGTAAGAGTTTGTATAATGTGCAAATACGATTTCAAACTGTGAATTATGTCTACATAACTTGGTCCTGGACTAAAAGGCAAATGAAATGGGACTTAAAAATTTGATATTGGGGAGGGGCAATCTGGATGTTAATAAATGTGAAGTAAATTACAGCTGGAGCTACTGCAACAAATTGTAATGGGAAAGAATACAGAGAATTGGCCACGTGATTTTGAGCTCAGTCATTGACGTGCAGTAAGTAAAAGCATTTCCTTTTGAGTTCTGTACAGAAGTAGAATACATAGAATGTGAATCTTTGGAGTTTTAGTTTATTTCACTCGTTGGAATCCTAGAAAGTTTGCAACAGAAGGAGACAATTAACCTATCACACCTGCGTTGGTGCTACCTCCCCTCTGGAGCCCTCGACTTAAACCCTATATTTCTGCTGTTTTCCATAATGCCTGAACTGGTACAAACTCTTTCACCGGAGCTATCCACTCTAATCCTAATTTTCTGCTCCAGTTTTCTGCACGCAGGAGACATGGACGTATTTTATTAGATATTGTATTGAGGATTAAGTACTGAGGGTGTTTTAATATTTCCTGTGATCTGCCTTCCACCTCTCCAGATGCAACTTCTTTTAAAAAGCAGTTATTTTAGCAGAAAATGAAGCTTTAACTTCATGAACCTTTTCTGCCAGAAACAGGGTTTGATTCCAAAGGACCACAGAAATTTACAGCACACAAGGTCACTCTTTTAAGAGCAATGTTTTAGTCCCATTTACCTACCCTCTCCCTGACCCCTCCATTTACCTACAATTTCAGTGACTGCTGAGAATATTAAGTTCGAATACCTTTTACCCGATGTGCACATTGTAATTGGACCATTTGCTTCACTACAAGGAAGTAATGCTTAACCTTTATAAATCGCTGTTTAGCCCTCAGCTTGAATATTTGTCCAATTCTGGGTACCACACTTTAGGAAGGATGTCAAGGCCTTGGAGAGGGTGGAAAGGAGATTTACCAGAATGATACCAGGGATGAGGGACTTCAGTTATGTGGAGAGACTAGAGAAGCTGGATTGTTCTTCTTAGAGCAGAGAAGGTTAAGGGCAGACTTAATAGAGGTGTTCAAAATTATGAGGGGTTTTGATAGAATAAATAAGGAGAAATTGTTTCCACTGGTGGGTGGGTTGGTAACCGGAAAACACAGATTTAAGATAATTGTCAAAAGAACCAAAGGGGAGATGAGGAGAATTTTTTTAACGCAGCGAGTTGTTATTGTCTGGAATGCACTGCCTGAAAGGGTGGTGGAAGCAGATTCAATAAAAACTTTCAAAAGGGAATTGGATAGGTACCTGAAAAGGAAAAATTTGCAAGGCTATTTGAAAAGAGCGGGGGATTAGGACTGATTGGATAGCTCTTTCAAAGAGCCGGTACAGGCACGATGGGCCGAATGGCCTCCTTCTGTGCTCTAGGATTCTATGATGTAGTTGTACCTCTGGGGATTGGCACTTGAGTCTTGTACACAGTAACAGTAAAGTGCCCAAACATGGCTCATGTGTAGCTGGAGAGGCCGAGTAGCTCCAGCTGTGACGTTGACCGCATCATGTGGATCAATTTTTATCACCCACAACTCGATAACGTCTTTGTCAAAGGATTAAATTAGGACCTAATTACGCAAAGTCTCTCCAGCTATCAGTGCTGACAGACCCCATTCCCCAGTTGTGGATGTATTTTTGCCGATGTATTTATGGAGCTACTTTTCCCCTGTGTTCAGTGTAATTTGTGCAGTCGGTAATGTGTAATTTTCCATTGTACTATAGGCCGTTCGCACCGTGGAACTGCCTTTTGTGAGTAGAAGCCTGTGTTCTTCCTGCCTTTAGTCGCGTTCATTGTGCCCGAGCTTTGAGTTTGAAGCTGCAGTGTCTCCCAATGCATTGAGAGGAGCAAATCAGTCGCAACCCATTTAAGGTCAAATATTTAATGTGATGTGTGTTTTTTTTCTGTTGAAGTGAAAAGCTACCTCTGCATGGATCTCGTCTCCGAGGTGTGTACTGTGTAGGGAATGCATGTAGAAAGTGGGATAGGGAAGATCTTGAATCCGATTTGCCTATTTATTTATTTGCTAGATAGTGGCCCAAAAAATAATCACCGGTGAGAATGATCACATCCCCACAATTCCACTCCCTGACACATAAAGATGGTTAGTGCTAAACTATCACTTTCAAACCCACTGGGGCACAGCTGGGTCATGTAGCAAACCAATGATGGAAGGTGTCAAGGGCGAGTGATGCATATGCGAAGCTACTCATGAACAGTGCGGGTGAGTGCCTGTGACTGTGTGCAGATTCTTTTTATATTCTGCCTTCGGATATGAAAAATGTTGCCAATCATACATTGGCCATCGCTTGTCATCATGAGGAGGGGGTGTTGTGCCTTCCGTTACCAGATAGAAGCTTGCCAGGCTATTTCAGAGGACATTTCAATAGTCAACCACATAGTGTGGGATTGGAGTCACATGTAGGCCTTTGCGTTTTTATGACAATCTGACATCTTTGTAACTCTATTTCTGGTGCTAGCTTCAATTACCAAATGTTTGAATTCATATCAACAGACATGATCCCTGGGTTTCTGGTCCAATATCAATACCACTACATGACCCTTATTATCTGTGTCCACGTGCGTGCGTGCATGCGTTTGAGAACGTTTGGTTGCTCAGGGGTCTATGGGTGTGAGCATGCATGCGCATGCGTGCGAGTGCGAGCATGCATGTGTTCTTATTCTTGTTCTTTCCACCATCAGAAGGGCCTTGCTGGGTACTCTATCTTTTTCTGAACAGCTTGACCAAGACCAAGATCTGTGTAAGGATGGGTGGATGGAGGGACCTGGAGCCCCATTGGCTTTTAGAGCTTTTATTTTGTCCAGTGCCATCGTGCAGCTGAAGACAAGCCCATCCATCCCTCATTAAAATAGCCTTCTCTGGGGTAAGACATTATCTCTTTCTCCTCAATGGAGAATACTGAGAAGTAGATGCTGAGTGGATTATATGTATTTCTCCATGAGCGCTCTTTAAGTTACTACTTTTTGCCTTTCACAGTGCCTTTGTTGTTCATGCACCTGAAGAAGGCTTTAGGATTCAACATAGTGGCATTACTTCGGCATTTTTATGCCATTTTAAGTAGATTTTAGTTGGTCTTTATACATATGTGGAGTCCTGTAGCTCAGTGGTTAGAGCACTCGCCTCGCAAGCGAGAGGACCTGGGTTTGATTCCTGACAGGGCAAACCGTTGGGCAAGTTTCCTTATTCCACATGCCTCCGTTTACCTAACAGTAAGTAGGAACGTGGTTACTAGTTGATTGGTGGATCACTTTTCCGGGGTTAATAATCCTTTTTAAAAAAAATAATAATTTGGTCACTCAATCCACGACTGTTTGTGGGACACTGCAGCGTGCAATTGGGTACCCTATTTTGCCCGCAAAATAAACAGTTAATTCACTTTGCAGTATATTCTGTGAAGCGCTTTGAGATGTCAAAGATGTGATAAGGCGCTGTACCAAATGCAAGGATTATTATTATATCCAACGCTCAATACGCTCAATATCATTACTGTTGTAGGCTCAAAAGAGTCTTGCTTGAGCCTAATGTGCCAGAGGTGATCCCTCCCTAACCATATTGCTCTGACTTTGACCAGATGTCCCTCTCTCTGTCTTATGGGAATGTACTTACCTTGTTCTAGAGAGCTGCCTGACCCCTCCACTGTGTCTGTGACTTTGACAAGCAGCAAGTATTTAATTCTCTCACCATTTCTACGCTTGTTAATCTTGCCGGTCAACACCTTCCTACCTTGCCGGTTGACATCCAGACTGCCTCTGGCGTTTAGTCCATTCTTCCCTGAAAAAAGTGTCCCAGTTGTCTTAAGAACTGGACCATTCTGTGGACATAATTCAGCCAGACAGTGATTGAGCCTCAAGACACAATTGCCTTTTTTTTTAACCTTCTCCCTACCTCGGGGACAACTACCCTGAAACCAGTCACCATTCTCTCTATAGCTGTTCCATTGTTTGAATGAGAAGACCACAGTGATGGCCACTGGAGTACCCCAATTCAGGCTGGGGACCATTCTAGCTTTATCCCTGCCTTTGGCTCATGTAGGGAAGAAGACATTAGCCTCATACCTCACTGTGACTCCTATCAAGGTGTTTTCTGACCTAAAGGGTGTTTCCTTCCTCAACTAGAGAACGATTGGGCTGTAACTTTTTGGGCTCCAATGTTGGCATCGGCATCTGGTGTACTCAGGCCAACAATATCTTCATCCCCTTATTGAGGAATTCATTGGTGTGAACATAAGATGTGTTCATACCTTTCATTTAAAGTGTATTATCCTTGTGCTGTAGCAGCTGGAAGCAGTTTAGGGTATCAAGTAACGATATCTCCGTAGCCTCATGCTTGTGCTTGATGACAATAGCTTGCAACCCTCCTGGGTTTCCATCATCAGTTGATTCATACAGAGCTCAGCAACTCTGCAACTTTGGCAACTTTAGGATTAATGTGAATTTAAATTTAAGCTATGATTAATACACATTTGGAGCAAAGGAGAGCTTTTTAAAGAATCCTTTCCTGGAGTACAACACTCTGCAGGTGTACCCCACAAGTGCTGCATCAGCTTCTCGCACCTTAATCTTTCCTCCGGGAGAATGTCTTCTTGTGCCAATCTTAGCTCTTCTGTTGCTGCACGTCTGTGCTCTGTTAGAATAGCCAGTGAGCATTGGGAGTCACTCACTGAGTTCTTCTGCCAAACCAATGAGTTCACATTACCAAAACTCATGCTTATGCGGTGCAGTTTCCTGGTCAGCTGTACCTTGAGTACTGCCGAGTTCTGGTTGCCACAACATAACAACAATAATAGTAACAATAATCATTCCATTTAGTATAGCACCTTTCCCATCGGGAGAACATCTCAA
>NW_024704760.1:7858118-8125157 GCF_018977255.1 Callorhinchus milii | reverse complement strand
CCACGTTTGGATAAGTCGATTTTATCCCATTAACAAGCTACAAGTGAATAGATAGAAAAGAGCTAAATAGTCAGACAGGACATATTGAACATGTCCTTGTGCTGGCTAAGTGGTCAGACAATGCACATTTTACACAGATCCTTGCATCGTGGGTTGAGTGGCCGAGAGAGTGCACATCTTACACATGTCTTTGTATTTGGGATTTTTGTTCTTTTTGTTGAAGTTTCTCTGTGCATTTCAGATGACTCTTGAGAGCTAATCTCTGTGCACTTTTTCTACGGTACCATTGTCTGGCGACGGTAGAAAGGTAGAACACTTGGCACATTAGATTATTCGATGTAGAAACATTTAATTATTATTTAGAAAAGCAAACTTATCAATGTCACTGTGCTGCCAGGGGACAAGTAAGAAAGAGAACGAGGCATTTGATATAGCTGGCAGAGACTGTGATGAGGTCCAGCACATTCTCTGGAAACCTGGCAATGTTGCACTATTTGCACAAGTATAGATTGCGTTATGTGCATGGCACATTCTATGCAAATAGCCCTTTTTACATTTGTCAAGCCTTCACTGGAAGGCTGGACATCTACATGAAGAGTTACAACACACTGACTTCCCAGGGGTACATGACCTGGAGACTTTTTACTTCCTTTGGCTGTTGGGAATTTCTATTCCTCATGGAATTACACACTGGTTTGCAGGAAAGGGCAGTCAGACACGGAGATGCTTCCTTCTACCGCCCAGCAACATTCCACCCACAAACCAGTGACTAGGTGGCAGCTTGACAGCTGTGAACGTAGCTGGGGTTGTAGAGAGCTGCCGGTGGGCAAGAGATCTGCTGAGCCAGTGAGAAACTGCTTCGCAAAAATACGAGTGGTATAAAATTTGGACAACTTGATCCCATCTTCCCAAAATACCAACCCTCCCATTGCAGATTAAACTGCAGTTTAAAGGTCCACTTAAATACTTCCTGGTGTCTATTGTGTTATTGTCCTTCACCACCTTGGATATGCATCTTGTCCTGTGGGATTGGTATGTCATAACCGTTGTTCTGGATTTACTTTTTGAATCCCATTTAACGTTGATTCACCTCCATAAGATCCCCTTTTGAGCCTTTTTATTTTCAGGATTGAAGAAACCAAGATTAATTAAAATTCCTTGTAGCTCGTCCTCTAATTGGGGTTCATTATTGTTTACTGCCTCGCCTCTAGGGCTTTGGCAGCCAATCCTACGGCTGTTTGTGGGACAAGTCTGCCTATGAATACAGTCACACCACTTTACAGTAAGTCCTGTGAAGCACTGTGTGTGGGGGGGGGGGGTGTGGGGGGGGGTGTGTCTGTGTGTGTTTAAGGCTGAGAAGCAATTTATTGCATTTCCCACTTTTTTTTAACTGGGAAGCGCCTCAGTCACAGTCAAACTCACAGCTCTCTCTCTCTCTCTCGGGCTTTGGTCTATTTGATCCTCACTTCTTGCTCTCTTTTCTGCCTCTCTTGTCTTTCTCCTCCTCCCCTCTCTCACTCTGTTCATCTCTCTCTGTATCTCTCTCTCTCTCCTGGCTCTAAGCTATCTCTGCATTTGTCTCTTTATCTCTGTCCATCTCTCTTTACCTCTATCATTCACTCTCTGCACTTCTTTCTCTGCATCTCTCTCTAAGCTATGTTTGTGCATCTCTCTCTCTCTCTCTCTCTCTAAGCTGTGCATCTCTCTCTCTCTCTCTCTCTGCAAGTCTCTCTCTCTCTATATCTCTGCTTGCATCTCTCTTGACTGCACCTTTCTCTCTCTCTCTGCCTGTCTCTATCCTGTGCCCACACAGCCACCCCCCCCAACCCCCCACCCCCACCTCTCTCTATCTGTATATCTCTCTGGCTGCCACTCAGACTCTTCACTCTGCTGTGCTGCAAGCTACGTCACGGCTTGGAGGACACCGGAACGCTAAGATTTGCTGATCCGGCATCTTGTGGCACTTGTTACAGCGTCTGGAGCAGGCGAGGTGCAGATCTGAAGGGATGCACCGAGCTCTCTGTATCTCTCGCTGCCCCTCTGCTAGGCAGACAGCTCCCGGCTGGAGGAGGGCAGGCTGGCAGTGTTCCTCATAGACAGGTGAGGGCGATTGGGCAGAGAGGCTGTGCGCAGGACCTGGGATGCTTGTCAAGGTGACTTCAATAACTTCCTGCAGCGTCTTCCCCTCACAATCCAGGTGCAGAAAAACATCTCCCGAGAAGCCAGCTGCAGATAAACATCTCTCACATCCCAGAGACTTGAGGAACATCTTATATCCCAGGACCCGGAGGCAGAGAAGGATCTATTCCCACGTCTCCAACCCAGGATCCCAACCCCACCCAAAACTGGGAGGAGGGAGGAACACAGATCCGCACAATTCGGGATCCCATTGAGGATTCACACCAGCTTTCAAGATTCAGGCTATCGTCGCCTCCCAGTACTCGGGGATACCCAGGTTCGTTAGTGACCTGAACGCCCAGAACCAGGCAGAGCGGCACTCGCCCGAGGAGGCCCTCAGCCCCCCGGACTCTGGGGAGCCCAACCACTGGCCCGCGGGCAGGATGACCGTAGCCGCAGGGGACAGCGGAGACGAGGTGGTGGCCGCTCCACCAACCTCCGAGCTGGAGCACGAGTGCTGCGAGCGGGTGGTGGTCAACATCTCGGGGCTGCGCTTTGAGACGCAGCTCAAGACGCTGTCGCTCTTCCCGGACACGCTGCTGGGAGACCCCAGGAAGCGGATGCGGTATTTCGACCCCCTGAGGAATGAGTATTTCTTCGACAGGAACCGCCCGAGCTTCGACGCCATCCTCTACTACTACCAGTCCGGGGGCAGGATCCGCAGACCCGTCAACGTGCCCATCGACATCTTCTCTGAGGAACTCCGCTTCTACCAGCTGGGCGAGGAGGCCATGGAGATGTTCAGGGAGGACGAGGGCTTCATCCAGGAGAAGGAGCGCCCTTTGCCGGCCAACGAGTTCCAGCGCCAGGTGTGGCTTCTCTTCGAGTATCCCGAGAGCTCGGGTCCAGCCCGGGCCATCGCGATCGTGTCTGTGATGGTCATCCTCATCTCCATCGTCAGCTTCTGCCTGGAGACCTTGCCCATGTTTCGAGAAGAGGCAGAGCACCTCGGCGCCCCCCGACCCCAACACACCAACAGCACAGAGCCTTATCAATCCGGCACCTTCACTGACCCCTTCTTCATCCTCGAGACCCTCTGCATCATCTGGTTCTCCTTTGAGTTTCTGGTCCGATTGTTCGCCTGCCCCAGCAAGCCCATCTTCTTCAAGAACATGATGAACATCATCGACATCGTGGCCATCATCCCTTACTTCATCACCCTGGGCACCGAGCTGGCAGCTCAACAGCAACAGCATCAGGAGAAGGAGGAGGGAGCAGGGCAACAACAAGGGCAGCAAGCCATGTCTCTGGCCATCCTCAGGGTTATCCGCCTGGTGCGAGTCTTCAGGATTTTCAAGCTCTCCAGACACTCCAAGGGGCTGCAGATCCTGGGGCAGACCCTGAAGGCCAGCATGAGGGAGCTGGGGCTCCTGATCTTCTTCCTCTTCATCGGAGTCATCCTCTTCTCCAGCGCCGTCTACTTCGCCGAGGCTGATGAGAAAATGTCCTACTTCAACAACATCCCCGAAGCCTTCTGGTGGGCGGTGGTGACCATGACCACCGTAGGCTATGGGGACATGTACCCCATCACCATCGGGGGCAAGATTGTGGGGTCGCTGTGCGCCATCGCCGGGGTCTTAACCATCGCCCTGCCCGTTCCCGTCATCGTCTCCAACTTTAACTATTTCTACCATCGGGAGACGGAGGGTGAGGAGCAAGCTCGGTATCTACACATCACCAGTTGTCCCCGGCTAAAGGCCAGCAGCGAGCTGCCGAGGAGTCCCATCGCCTCTAGCTTGGACAATGATGACTATATGGATCCCCGAGAAGCGGGCGACCCTCCCGAGGAGGACAGACCAGAGACTCCACATTGCCTTTTACCCAACACCAACCATGTCAACATCACCAAAATGCTGACTGACGTTTGAGTGGGACAGGAGCCGAGCCTGTCCTGTCCTGTCCAGGGGAGGAGGGCAGAAGATCCAGTGTCTCTAACTGCGAGGCTGAAGCATCAAAACTATCCACACACGATCATAGTGACATGTCATCACGACATTCAATCCATTGGGTATTTGGTGTTGCTTTGAAGAGTTCCAGTGTTTTCCAGTGGGAGAAAACACTGGAACTCTTCAAAGCAACACCAAGAACAAAAGTGACATTACTTGAGGAAATCTTCACGCTTGACCCTCTGCAGTGAGTGATTAGACTGAAGAGTGAGTCCCTGCGAGCAAAACCCTACCTGGCCTCCTGTTGTACACCTCAATACCTCTGTACCCGCATCCCATTGAGCCACGTTCCTGCTTTGAGCCAGAGGTTGAAGGATTCCGGACTCCCGACTGCTTTTAACCCCCTTTCCCTCCTTGCCAGCTGATCTATCCATCTCTCCGAGGGATGAAGGCAACACCTCGGCCGGCGTGTCTCGGAGCTGGAGCCGGGGAGGTGGGAGAGGCTGGAGCTCTCACACAGACGGAGCTGCGCGATGAATGCCAGGGAGAGCAGACTGGATGGAGGTTTGGGTTGCTGCACTCCCACCTTACAGCAAGCTAAAGAATGCATGGTGTGTGCTGCATGGATTTAAACCCCACAAAAATCAGATGTAGATTATATATTTTCTTAGTAGAATCGGCTCGATTGTCTTTTCAGAGATAGATTTACATTGTTATCGTATATTTTTAACTATAACGTCAGGGTTGCTTAAGGGACCGAGTTACACTTAGGATGTTCTCAAAACTTTTAATGTGTGGGAAACCAAAACATGAACGCCCATATGCCGAAAAGTCGATTCCTTCTTAACAGCTGATTGTACAGCTCCTGCCCGACTAGTAAAATAAATCATCCTGAATTCTACAAACAAAATAATTTCAAAGAGAGATGGGCACTGTGTGCTTGTGTCTGTCATTCTAAGTGCGTGTGTCTGTCAATCTACATGTATGTATGTGTGTGAATCTTTGTGTGTGTATCTGTCAATCTATCTGTGTGTGTGTAAATTTATGTGTGTCTGTCAATCTTTGTGTGTGTTTGAATCTATGTGTTTGTGTGTGTGTGAATCCGTGTGTACGTGGGTGCAAATCTATGTGTGTGTGCAAATGTCTGTGGGAATCTATGTGTGTGTCTGTCAATCTTTATTGCCAACAAGGCTGGTTAATGTCAAACTCATTGTAATCTCTCAATAATTATGGTCATTTCCAAAAAGCAAGTTCTTAGAAACATCCTCTTTGTAACTCGATCGTCAGGTCACTCATGTGTTTCTTTCTCCAATGAAATGCTTCCAGTTATGCATAACTGCTTGTACTATAATTCGGTGGGAAATGAAAGCTGTATAGGTAGCGGCAGAGTTGAAATGTTTTAAGTCTTGTGCAAAGAGACAGCACGCCGATTGCTGGGCTGTGCAGGCTGTATACCAGACTCCAGACAAGCTACAGACCAGGAGGTATCCTGGAACATCACAATAAGACTGACATTTGGCCATTTGCCAAAGGGGTTTTTGCACATTTCCTCTTAAAATGCAATATACAATGCGCAAATCAATTAAAATTAGAGCACAATTATTTCTTGCTGGGTGGGATATGGAAGTCATTGAAATGACACCACAAGAGGTGGCATCCCATTTGCCTGTTTTATTGCCTTTACCACAGATCTGTACAGCTACATCAATCCATCTGCTCCCCTACTTCTTGGATGTTGTTATCGTGGATCCATTTCCATTTCATGCTCTTTTTCTCAAATGAACCACTTCGTTACAGGACTCCACAAGGTTATTTCTCACCATTTGGCAGATCTCTAATATCATCAGTAACTTGCATTTATATAGCGCCCTCATTCAGCGTAGTGTCTCAGAGCGCTTGATATAACATCCACAAAACACTCCCTGTATCATACCCCAAACCTTTAAGTATATGGAGAAAGACCCAGTTCGAACACAGGCCCAATGGGACACAAACCCCTGAGGTACAGGCCCATAGAGGCAGAGGGAATCCCCGATCCGAGGAGAAACAGCAAAGGTTCTGACTGGTTTTGCAGAAGTCTGTTGATGCAGAATTTGTCCAAGATGTTTGGAGAGTGGTGGCAAAGCTCATTCTGTCGTTCAGGAAAGAGAGGAAGGTAGGCCAATGAGTTTTACATCAATTGTAGGTGAAATCCTTGAGTTTATAAAAAGGGATGTTGTTGCCGAACCTTTAGAAAGAATGGTTTTGTAAAGAGAAGGTCGTGGCTGATGGATTTGATTGAATTCTTTGAGGAAGTAACCAAGAGTGTTGTTGGAGGAGGCATGGTTGATGCTGATAATAATAATAATCCTTGCATTTGATATTGTGCCTTATCACCTCATTGAGACATGTCAAGGTGCTTCACAGGATACACTGTAAAGTTGATTGACTGTGTATTTTGTGGTTGAAACGCAACAGCCAATTGCGTACAGCAGTGTCCCACAAACAGCCAAGGAGTGAGTGACCTATTTTATTTGGGGGATTGCTGGACAGGAGAAACTCTCTTCCCTTTTCGAATAGCGCCATGGGATCTTTAACATCCACCTGAACAGGCAGACGGGACCTCAGTTTAACGTTCTCATCTGAAGGACGGGTATTTAATTGGACTTTGGAAAGACATTTTATGAGGTGCTCCCTTTGAGAGTTGTGGCCAAAATTATGGACCTGGGATTGAAAAGTACTACAATAAACAGAGAAATGTTTAGAGGACAAGTGGCAGAGAATGGGAATTAAAGAATATTCTGCAGCATAGATTTACAAGGATGGAGTTGAGAGGATATAACTATAAGGAGACAGTGGAGTGACTGGAACTCTTTCCTTTGGAGTAGAGCGAAAGTTGTAGGGTGATTTGACAGAGATGTTTGAGGTAATAACATGATTTGTGAGTAGAGTTTAAATGGTGAAAAAAATATTTCTGCTGACAGGTCCTTCAAAGACAAGAGGGTATTAGTTTAAGATTATAACTAGAAGACAGCATAAAAATGTTACGAAAATATTTGTCTCCCAGACAGTTAAAACTAAGATTATGTAATGAATTGCCAGAGATGGGTGGTTATAGCAGAATCGATTTGAAGTCGTTTAAAGGGTAATTCGATATGCATTCGCAGTGGTGGAGGATATAGGAAAAAGCGGGGAATTGGAATCAGGATACATAGTGCCATTGGAGGGACAAATTCAAACGCCAATACAGGTATTAATATAATGATATAATGCCTGTACCCATCTCGCTATTCATGTCTCTATCCGTGCCTCTATCTGTGCCTTTACCCACATCTCTACCAATGTCTGTAGCTGTACCTCTATCAGTGCCTCTACCCAAGTCCTTAACCAAAGCTTGACCCAGACCTCTACCTATGTTTCTACCCGTGCCTCTACCAATATGTCTATCTGGGTAACCACCCACTTGGCCTTTAAATCTGAGAGCTTTCATCTTTGCAATAAGGTTCTTATGCGTTACTGCATCAAGTGCCCCTTGAAGGTCCTTATCCATGTCTATACTTGTCCTTGTCTATAATTCCTGAAGAGAGACTGAAAGAATAGTTGGTGAGAAGGACAAACATCCCATTCTGCCTCAAGTTGGCATTGCACTTGACACCTCTTGGGGTCTCACAGTCTTACAACTAGTGCTAAACTGGTTAAAAGTAAGATCAGAAACAGTTCTTCACAGGACCCTGGATTGTGTAATACACTACCTCAGAAGGTCAGGGTTGCAGAGTGGATTGAGGTCTTAATTCTGCTTTTATACTATGGGATCCAGAATTCTGAATTGCAAAGAGGATCCCGCATTTATATTTAAAAGTTAATTGGTGTATGCTTTTGATTTGAATTTTGCATTTTATTGGCCCCGATAGAGAGAACTGAGTTTCTGGAACCCCAATACGAGATTTCTGAGGTTTTGTTTACATAAGCAAAAGAACTCTAACCAGCAATTGTGTCAGCGACAAACTTGTCCACGTGCCTATTCCTCATTGTCAATGTTAGTGGGATATTCAACCCGAACATGTCCTCACCCTACATCCTTGTACACAAACACACACATGCATACCTTCCAATAGTCCTGTAGCTCAGTGGTTAGAGCATTGCATTTGCAATGTAGAATATACAGTAAAGTGAATTGACTGCATATTTTGTGGGCAAAACTTAGCAGCCAATTGCGCACAGCAGTGTCCCCGCAAACAATCGTGGATTGAGTGACCAAATTATTTGTTTTAATGTAAAGAAACATATCCTGAGGTAGCTTGGGAATAGAAAAAACTTCCAAGATTAGCAGAGGACAGGATAATAATCCTTGCATTTGCTGGAGCCTTATCATGCCATGAATATTCTCGAACAAGATGGTATATTTGATAAGAACAAGAAAAGGGTACTTTTTTATTATTAAGAGGGAAAGCAGAACGATGAACAAAAATTCAGGGAGCTGGGATACAATGTGCCACTGGAAAGGTGCTGTCTCTTTAAGGCATGAACATGCATCCTGTTAACATCTGTGACATCAAGGTCTGCATCTGACTTTCTGCTGTTCTTAGGCTGAATGTGACCTTGTGTTGCATTCGGAGATGCACAGAATCTCCAGTTATATTCCGATCTGGATGAAGCCTCTTGTTGCATTTTGTTCTGCATGTGTGCTCCTTCCTGCATGTGGTTGCTGGTTCTTTTGGGTCCTATGTCTGATGGAATGGGGGAGTCACGGGGGCACAGGATTGTGAGCGTTTGCAGGAAGTGAGGTTGCTTTCCTCGGAGGCTAGAACAGGAGCTTGTGTTGCCATGGAGAGGACCGACTGGGTATGGGTACAGCAGTGCACACAGAGCGGAGCTAATAAACCCCAGAGAGCTGCATCTGACTACTGCCAAACATGCTAGTCCCCGTCCCAGCTCACTTAATAGATCATTTTAAATCAGGATGGTCCAACCGGTGACCCGCGGGCCGCATCCGGCCCAGGGGTGATTTAATTTGGCCCGTGAACCATTTCCAACTTCATTGTCCGACGAGCAAACAGGTGAGACGCAATCAGGAGACGTTTGCCGGGGCCTCGGGCTCTGTCCGGCATCGGGACTGGCCAATCAGAAGAAAATATCGCTTATGAGACCTGCGGATGTTTCTCAAATCCGACATCTGGCCCTCAGCAGCCAAAAGGTTCGACCCCCCTCCTCCTTCCCCATCCCACTCCCGAGTATTAAATGGTAATTTCCCCGCCATATGCAGCAGGGGGTGGGGGGGTGGGATTGCATGTGTTTTACATTTGCATTGGAGCACGGCACGAGTTCGCTTACAGGCACGGTGCTACTGTGCACACTTTGCATCAACGCAAACTGCACACGTGAACAAAACTACCGGCAAGAATGGTCGGCTACGTCTGTACTGTACTGTCAATGTTGTGCATTTGCTTTTTAATGACAAATACTGTTACGTTCCAACAGAAGCCCCGAGTAACCGTGCTCCTCGACACCTAACCTGTCAGCTCCAGGGAGCACCAACTCAGCTCAGAGAATCAGCTACACTGCCTCAAACACACATCATTTGCCTCTATAATAATAACAAATATTAATAATAATAATAACAGTAATCCTTGCATTTCATACAGCGCCTCATTCATGTTGTCGAGACATCTCAAAGCGTTAGATTTTGCACTTTATTCCCATAATGTGATTGCAGCTGAACCCACCTCCTGGCCTGCGTCTCTCTGTTCAGTCATTGCTCTCACTTTTGTTGCTCTCCTTTAAAGAAATGTGAGAAATATTGGTGCTGAGTTAATGTGTGTATAGAGGTGAGGCGTCCAGGGACTGGGAAACCAAGCTGCTGAGATTCAAAGAGCCCAACCATACTGCTGCTGGCCTGAGCTTACTGGGAACCATCAATTCAGGTAGGAACCAGTTTCCATCAGCCCATTGTTCAATAAAAATTCTACCTGAAACCTTTGCGCAGACTCTTGGTCTTTCATTGCACATTTGGGGGAAGTGGAGAGAGGAGAATCACATTTTATTACGAGCCTAATTATCCGTGTGCCCTCCCCGCATGCACTCTCCCCGTGGGCGGGGAGTAGAGTAGCGTACAGGACGGGGGAGCGTGGGTGGGGAATGGGGAGCGCAGGCAGATAGGTGTGCACTAGGGTGCAATGTGCCTACTGTTGAGGAAAATGGTTGGGGAGTCCGAAACCAGGGGACACAGATATAAAGACAGCGACTCTGATGGGCTATCTCTGCACTGATCTAACAGGGAATTTAGGAGGAACTACTTCCACAGAGGGTATGTAGCAATCTTTGAGATTGTGGAACCCGCTGCCTGAATCGGTGGTTGAATAAAATTGCGTGGATGCATTCAAGAGGAAGCTAGATCTTCACACGGGGATGAGAAGGGTTTCGGTGTGGAGAGTAAGGAATGGGTGAAGACTGGTGTGGAGTGTAAACACTGGCGCAGACTGGCTGGGCCAAGTGGCCCATTTTGGTGCTATACATTCTTTGTGAGCCTTTGTAAATGCCCCGGACAACGTGGCTGCTGTCACGATGCTGTGTGCAGCACAACGTGAGACGTGCTGTGAAAGAGGTGGCTAGCAGTGCCCTCTTGTGTTCTGCGCCAGACTTCACAACTACCGTCTTGTGTTGTTACGCACAGCTTAGTGTTTGTGCCTCCGCTGCTGTATGCTGTCAGCACATTTTTGGCATGAGGTTACAGCACTGCCCATATACTCCGAGCAACGGGGCTCGCTGTCCCGGCTGTTTAAGTGTAGCGTTCTTTCACCTCACGGCTGCTTGTTGGACTTTGATATGGCCACATTGGCTGTGGAGGTTTGCCGACAAAAAGAATCATTACACTTGACAGTAATTACTGTAAAGTGGAGACATTTCAATCCGATAAGTAACATCCCTTCCTAACACAGAACTAAGCTCCTGGTCTCAGGGCACTCCAGGATAATACTGAATTAATAATCATCCTTGCATTTGATGTTAAAGACTTGACTTGTCAAAGAGCTTCAGAAAGGTACTGCAAAGTGGAACCACCATGCATTCATAGATGAACAGTGCAGCCAATTTGTACACGGCAATATCCCATAAATATGAAGTAAAAGGCCAATTTTATTTTTGAATAGTGCCCAGGGATCTTTGATGCTCATCTGAACAGACAGACAAGAGCTCGGTTTAATGTCTCATCCTAGGAACTTTTAAGAGAGAACTGAATAGGTATCTGGGGAAGACGGGTTTGCAGGGTTATGGGGAGAAAGCTGGTGATTGGGGTTAATGAAAGTGACTTGCTCTGTCAAAGAGCCGGCACAGACTCGATGGGCCGAATGGCCTCCTTCTGTGCCGTAACATTCTATGAATCTATGGACTGAACAAAAACAACAACAAATGACATTTGTATAGCACCTTGCACATCGGGAGGACGTCCCAACAATGAACCTCCAACATTGCAATGCTTCCTTTATTACTGTATTGAGAGTGTCAGCCTAGACAATGAGATGAAAGTCCTGATGTGAGACAGTAATCTACAACCTTCTGACCCTCAGGCGAGACATCCACAAACCATTTGATCATCAATCGCTGGAATCACTGTCCTTTACCCAGCATTTCTTATAGATAGTTTTCTGTTAGGAAATAACATTATGGGATATAGTACATAGGTAGTTCAGGACATATGTGCATGCGACCGCCCGGATGGTGGAAGGCAAACTCAATGGACCTTAGCCTTTGTTTCATCTTACATTTCTTATGTTCACCACAGACATTGTCTGTTACCCGCACACTCCCCACATCGCTTTCCTGGCAGCTGCGAGTAAGGGAAATCAGAGGGTTGGGAGAGCTGGGGTTGGGAAGGGGGTTCGGGAATATGATCTCAGGCTACATCGCATTAGAATAGTAACGGACCAAAGAACAGGAACAAAAAACTCTTATGCTAGACAGGCACTGCATTAGAGCCAAGACAGAGGCAGGTGCTGCCTTGATGCCAGAGACAGAATTGGTGTTCAATTTAATATTGAATTTTATTTTTAAAAATCTACATTGCCTCGGTTTTATAGTCTTAAGCTGAAACCAGCTGCGTCTTTAGGTTTCTGATAATGATAATAATAATCCTTGCATACGGTATAACACCTTATCACATAGGAAGGATGTCTCAAAGCACTTTACAGGATTTACTGTGAAATGGAGTGTATTTGTAGGCAAATGTGGCAGCACAAATGCATGCAGCAATGTCCCACAAACAGCCGTGAAGTGAGTGGCTAATTTTATTTAAATGACCAATTTTAATTCAATTTGATCCCAGCTTTTCTATCTTGCCTCTGCGTGCTTGGAAGGACGAGCTTTCTCGCGTGTGGGAAAGGGTCCGTGTGTGGAGAGCTGCCACAGTCTGCCTTCTGCACACTCTGGGATTGGGCGCTCCTGAGCAGGTCACAAGTGTGCTCAGCCAGGTATCTGGTTCCTACTGTATAGTATTTCTGAAGTCAGATCTTATTTAAGTTAAGTTACCCTAATCCACCTTCAAGGTTCAGCCTTGTACATCCTTCACCTGCTCACTGCACAAGTGCTCAGAAGCATTATCTGACTCAGCAACAGGTAAAAGACCTACTTGTTACTTACTGGAAAGCTCTTGGTTTGGGGTCTATTATGGGTGACAGCAGCTGCTGAATGAGTGAGTAGGAGCTAATTATTTGTCAACTCTTGACCATGTATTAGTAGGAAAACTCCATGGCCAATTTGCACACAGCGGGGTCCCACAAATTGCCGGTCTGGATACTCCATTCTGGTTTTATTTGGGAAGCCAGGTGAGTGGAATGGAGTGGATTCTCTTCCCTGCTCATTTAATTCCGGAGAGTACTTGGCACAGGTTGGTAAGAGTCAAAGTTAGAGGATCCCAGTGTGTGTATTGGGTACTTCTGGAGTTTGATCAGCTAAGACTGTGCAACTTGCCATTTTGAACATTGTCTGACAATCTTCCCGTTGCTTCTCCATCCTAGGATCAACCTACCCATTAGGCCTTTGGCTTGCAGAGTTAACAGGATCTGAGTAGGAAGAATTTCTGCTCCCAGTGATTGGTCTGCCTCCCCTTGTTAAACCCAAATTGCGATGTGCGATTGCCCAAAGATGAACAACATTCCCACACTTTCCACACCCTAAGTCCTTTTGTCAACAGGTTCCTGAAGTGCTGCATACTGGGTTGGCTCCGGAACTAGACTACCGAGATTGCTGCAGAGGACAGACTTGATTCTGATTTTCATTGCTAGATACATTATTATTGGAGCCAGTTGAACCCCAAGGAGCCCCTGCTTACCTCCCTTCAACAGTAAATAGTAAAACCAGAGGATACGGCCTGCGATTGAAGGGGGGTAAATTCAGAACTAATCTATGGAAACACTATTTTGGTGAGTGAATAGTAAACCTGTGGAACAGGCTCCCTAGGGAGACGGTTGAAGCAGGAAGTGTTGATTCCTTCAAACAGATTAGATAGTTTTATTTTAGGAAATAACATCATGGGATATAATACATAGGTAGTTCGGTACATATGTGCATGCGACCGCCAGGAAGGTGGAAGGTGACTCGATGGACCTTGGTCATTTTTTTGTCTAACATTTCTTATGTTCAAGGAAGAAAGGCTTTAGACGTCTGTCAAGCCCTCGCTTGATTGATATCTATTATTAGAAGCTTCTTGTTAGCTACTTGGTGAGCAGCACAGTTCAGCATGAAGTGTGTGAGAGCCTCAGTCTGGACACCCTCCACCCTGATCATCCACTGATCAACGGTTCCACCAGTTAGAAGTATAGCTTCTCTCTCTGTGCACCATTCAAAGTCAATACTTAGCCCTGGATATATGAGGGCAAATTCAGGAATTGAACACCCAGTAACACCTTCCAGCAGCTGCTGTCCCAAGCTCCAATTTCCTCAAGCTGTCCAATGGATATCTCCCTTGAATGTGGTAGAAAACCTGTGATGTGCTTGCCACCTAAATGCTCTAGAGGTCCAAGTCCAATGACGTTTACCAGATTCACTTTACACCAACTGTTTAATTAAGTCCTCGTACGAGGGTCTTTGGCAAAGAGATGTGCCCACCATGTAGCCAACTCCACTGCCACGCGTCTGGGTGACAGGTCAGTGTAGATCACTGTTCTTCTTCCTTCTGTTGTGGAACAATATCAAGGGATCCTATTGTCTGATTGAACAGGCAGGCGGGATCTCAGTTTAATGTCTCATCCTCAGGACGGCATCTGACAACGTAGGGAATTGCTGAGTGTTTGCAATGGAGATCAGCCTAGACTGGGAGCTCAAGCTCTGCCATGGGACTTAAAACACACAATCTAGCAGAGGCGGGACTGTTAATGACTGAGGTGAGCTGACATTTTGTGGGAGAGTGCTGGGCAAAAGTAAGTCCTTGTTGTTGTTGTGGAATGCAACCCGTCATACACAGGATTCATCCTCTAGCCCACAAAAAGGTTCATTTGAAACGTGTAGGAATCATCCTCAGTCAACCAGCCCACACCACCCTTCAACCAGCAGGCACTGGTTTCTATGTAGGACAACAGAGGTGGGAAGGACGTCCCAAAGCGCTGGACAGTCAGTGTTTCGGACGTAGAAAGACTGATTGCTATGTGTACAGGACGCTGATGTGCACAATATGATTGACACTGATTTCTCTAATTGACACATTGATTTCTGAGTGTGATAAAAGCTGAATTTTATGTGTAACAGGTGGATGTACAAGACCAATGCACCAGCAGACAGTACTCTGGGTAGGGCTAAGAGTACTGTCTGCTGGTGCTCGGTACCAGGGACTGTTGAAGGCTGGTTGACCGAGGATAATTCGTGCACGTTTTAAAAACTAACCTCTTCATGAGCGAGAGGATGAATCCTGTGTATGACGGTTTGAATTCCACAACAGCAATAGCTTTAGCCCTGTGCTGGCCGATGGCTGGAGGCTCAGGGTGATGAGCTGGCTCTGAGCCCCATCACTGATACTTTTCCATCTCCCTTACCCATCTGTAAACCTCCCCTGTCCATATGTTCGTCCCTCCAGTCTCGGTGTCCCTCCCCCACTTTCTCCCTCACTCTCTACAACAACAACAAGATTCCATTTATAAAGCGCCTTTCACGTCAGGAGGACGTCCCAAGGCGCTGCACAGTTGGGTCATGACCCGAGCAGGGGGGAAATGGTCAGGGTGAGGGAGGGAAGGGAGGGAGCGAGGAGGGGGAAGAGAGTCGAGAGGGGAGCTGAAGGCACGGTCAAAGAGAAAGGTTTTGAGACCGGCCTTGAAGGAGGAAAGGGAGAAGCAAGGCGAAGGCACTGGGGGATGGAGTTCCAGAGCCTGGGGGCTGAGAGGCTGAAGGCCCGACCACCGATGGTAGGGCGGTTGGGGCGGGGACGTGGAGCAGACCGGAGCCAGAGGAATGGAGGGTACGGGCAGGTAGGTAGGGGGATAGTAGGTTGGAGAGGTAGGAGGGAGCGAGGCCGTGAATGGCCTTGTAGGTGAGGATGAGGATCTTGAAATCAATCTACCTCTCTTTCCCTCCCTCCCACCTTTAACTCTCCCCCTCCCGCAACTCTCTCTATCCCTCCCTCACTCAGCCCCTCACCTCCCTCCCTCCTTCCCTCCCTATCTCTCTCCATCTCTCCCTCCCTCACTCTCCGGTCTCTTTGTCTCTCCAGCAGCTGCTCCGCTGGGATCCGAGCAGTATCTGTGAGCAGTCGAGTGCTGAGATGACCGAGCCGGAGATGGAGATGGCTCTGATCAGCTTGGACCTGGCTGACGAGCTGGGAGGTCAGGAGGAGGGGGAGCGAGGGTGGCACACACAGCAACAGCATCGGAGCCGGTCTCGTCACAGCTGCACCAGCCTCTTCTCCACCTGGAGGATGCTCCTGAGCAACGAGGGCAGCTTGGACTACATGCTGATCCTGGCAGAGCAGGAGCACAGCGAGGAGCTGAGCAAGCTGGAGCAAGAGGAGGGCGAGCAGAAGATCATGGTGAACATCGCCGGGCTGCGCTTCGAGACCAGGCTCCGCACCTTCAGTCAGTTCCCTGACACCCTCCTGGGCAACCCCTACAAGAGGATGAAGTTCTTCGACTGTGTGAGGAACGAATACTTCTTCGATCGCAACCGCCCCAGTTTCGACGGGATCCTGTACTACTACCAGTCCAAGGGCAAGATCCGGCGTCCGGCCAACGTGCCATTGGACGTCTTTGCGGAAGAGATCCACTTCTACGAGCTGGGCGCGGCGGTGATGGAACAGTTCCGGGAGGGCGAGGGTTTCATCAAAGAGGAAGAGGTCCAGTTACCGGTCAACCAGACCCACAAGCAGTTCTGGCTCCTCTTTGAGTACCCGGAGAGTTCTGGTGCTGCCAGAGGTGCTGCGCTGGTCTCCGTCTCCATCATTGTGGTGTCCATCGTCAACTTCTGCCTGGAGACTCTCCCTGAATTCCAGGACAACCGTGAGTTGAGAGATTCCACCCAGCCTGCTAACTTGAGTCAGGCCCTGGAGTCCAGCTCCCAACATAACATCTTCAGTGACCCTTTCTTCCTGGTGGAGACCGCCTGCATCTTCTGGTTCTTTGCAGAACTGTGTATCAGGTTCGCTGCTTGCCCCAGCAAGCCCGAGTTCTTCAAGGCAATCATGAACATCATTGACCTGATGTCCATCATCCCATACTTTGTCACTCTCATCACCGAACTGGTACAGGAACAACAAGAAGCCGATGGACAGCAGCAGACCACGTCACTTACCATCCTGAGGATCATCCGCCTTGTGCGAGTTTTCAGGATCTTCAAGCTCTCCAGACACTCCAAGGGGCTGCAGATCCTGGGGAAAACCCTGAAAGCCAGCCTGAAGGAGCTGGGGCTCCTTATCTTCTTCCTCTTCATCGGGGTCATCCTCTTCTCTAGCGCCGTCTACTTTGCCGAGGTGGATGAGCCGAACTCGCAGTTCTCCAGCATCCCCGATGGCTTCTGGTGGGCGGTGGTGACCATGACCACAGTGGGCTATGGGGACATGTGCCCCATCACTCTGGGGGGCAAGTTGGTGGGCATGCTGTGCGCCATCGCTGGGGTGTTAACCATCGCCCTGCCCGTTCCTGTCATAGTCTCCAACTTTAACTACTTCTACCACCGGGATAGAGAGAATATGGAGAAGCAATGCATCACCATTACTGATGAGAATGCCCCCCCACTGAGCGAGGGCTCAGTCACCCGTGACTGCATCGTCTCCATTAACAAGGTTGACGGAGTCTATGTGGGCGGAGAGGAGGGGGCAGCCATGTGGAAGGAATGGCTCTGTGGCAGACGAACCTTCAACATTCGCACTTTCCTCTCCCGCAAGACCTCCTGACCGCAGTGGCTCTCTGCCCTCCTCGGGCTCCCTCTCTCTCTCATCCTGCAGTTTCACACTGCTTGTTCACTGTCTCATACCCGCCTAGGTTGCTCCGGGAGCTCACCTCACACCTCACCTTCTGACCTTGAAACACAGAGCTGTTAACATGATAACCAGTCTCACCATATTCCATTCCAACAGTCTACCTCTGGGATTTCCACGTGCAGGTGGGACGCATTGGAATTCTCAGGTTGGTTTGCATACTCTTAAGCACGTTGATGGGTTTCCGCATGAGTCAGACACCCGGCTGACCATCCCCAAACCCCCCCCCCCGAAAGAAGACTATCCCAACCCGATCGCTTTTCATCCATTCCTACCCTGAGGCTTATTTGTACTCTCTAACTTGATATTGGTTGATCTGAACCTGATTTGCATTTTGTAATCTCTTTTAACTTCTAATCATTTATTCTCCGGTTTTATATTTTGTACAACTTTGCTCTGTGCTTAGCGTGTAAGTGAGAGACCGAATGGTAATGAGGGGGAAGAGGCACCAATGGCCGGTAACAGGTGGGGGAGAGGTGAGGTGAGGATGGTGAGGTGTAAATGAAATGGTGAAGCTTCATTTGAGGGGATTGTCATAAACCATGATGACCAGTTTCAACAAGTGATCATTTAAAGATAGAATAAGGAGGAGGTGCAGCGGATTAGATTGGGGAGATAGATTTCCTCTGATGGGGGATTCCAGAACAAGGGGTATAATCTTAAAATTAGAGCTAGGCCGTTTAGGAATTAAATTAGGAGGCAGTTTTCACCCAAAGGCTAATGGAAATCTGGAACTCTCTACCCCAAAAAGGCACATTTTCAAGACGGAAGTGGATAGATATTTGTTAGGTCAGGATATTAAAGGATATTGCGGAAGGCTGGGTAATTGGACTTTAGGTACAGATTAGGCGTGAGAGGCTAGAGAAGCTGGGATTATTCTCTTTGGAGCGGAGAAGGTTAATAGAAGATTTAATAGTTTTCAAGTTTTCAAAGCTGTGAGGGGATTCGATAGGGTGAAAAATGAAAAACTATTTCCACTGCTGGGTGGGTCGGTAACCCGAAGGCATCGATTTAAAATAGTTGTTCAAAGAAACAGAGCGGAGAGGAGGAGAATTTTTTTCACACAACGAGTTGTTCGGATCTGGAATGCATTTCCTGAAAGGCTGATGGAAGCCGAATTTATAACAACTTTTAAGAGAGAAGTAAATAATTATTTGGGAGGACAAGTTTGCAGGGCTATGGGGAGAGAGCGGGGGAATGCGATTGATTTGATAGTTTCAAAGAGCCAATACAGACACGATGGGCCGAATGGCCTCCTTCTGTGCTGTATGATTCTGTGATCTAATAGAATGGCAGAACAGGCTCGAGAGGCTGAATAGAGTACACCTGATTACTGAATTATTCTGACTATTATTGTGATGTTGAGGGCATCAGGGATGCCCAGGACATGCTTAGCACTTTCCGGGTTGGGGGAGGGGGAGATGTATCCTGTCCAGCACCATGTGTTTCGAGTCTGTGCGCAATTCTTGCAAAAATAGCACTATCGGTTGATCCGCCACAAGGCACAGAGGTCCCTCAAATATTGAATTAATTGTCAAATAGCTTTTTGAATGACAATGATTGAGTTTTATTCCAACTGAGTGAGTGCCTTTCATAAAAGTGTGTTACTGCACAAACGCTACGGTTTTCAAGACCCTCGGCTTCGCTTCAATATTATTCTCACCACAAAGGAAGGACCTTCCTTTCAGGATCAGCGCCTGCGTCAGTCATAGAGAGGATTGGAGAATTGTAAATGGGAGTGTGATAGATCAGGAGTAGTAAAGTAGGTGGGTGTGGGGGTGAGGCACAGCAGAAGAACGTTCGCACCAGCCTAGGTATGATGGACAGAATGGTTTGTTTCTACGCGGGACAATTCTGTGATCCAAGGAAGCAGCCGTCGGGAAGATGGTCCTGACTGTGTCAGAAAAGGAACGATTTAAGATTGTTAACCAGGTCGGCCATTGTGTTGGAGACATTTCTTTGTTGCCAGCACCTTGAGGTAGCTCTTCATTTGGAAACTGTTGACAGAGCTAGTTCTTAGTCACTATCACTGAGGAACACTTCATTCACAAAATCTTCTCATGCCTAAGTGCGTGTAAGACTGAGATGTCTGCAGGAGTCGGGACAGAATGCAATTTCCTGTGATCCCAGTGAAAGGAGGTTACAATAATACTATTAATTATTTGGAGGGATTATTACTACCGGAAAGCGATCCGCCAATCATCAAACAACCAAGTTCCTACTTACTGCTCAGTAAACAGAAGTGTGTGGAGTAAGACACATTGCTTTGCTTGGGTATGAAACCGGAATTGAAGAGGGGCAGGAGAGAGAAAGAGGAGAAGGAGAGAAGGTAGAGGAGAACAAGGAATGAAAGGGAAAATCTTGTCCTTATTAGAGAAACCGTGCATGCGGGTGACACTCAACTCTACTTTTCCACTGCCAGCCTCCACACCAGGACTGTTGTGATCCATGTCCTGTCAGACATCAAATCCTTAATGAACCTTGACTTCCTTCAGTTGAAGGTCATCAAGACTAAAACCATTCTAATTGTTCTTGCTCCTCGCTCTGACTCCCCCCCAAAATCACTGGCCCTCACTTGGATTTAATCAGTGAGTTCATCAATTTGCATTTCTGCTCAATTTCAAGGTGTGCTTCAAACCTTACTTAAGCTCTCACCCCACTCTGTGGTTGGAACCTCATCCATGCCTCTGTCCTGTTGACTTCTCCAATGCCTCTCCACCCAATCTCCGTAGCTCCAACCTTAAATATTTCCCTCTTATCTCAAACATGGTGTTCTTGGCTGCTGTGTGTATATTTTCAGGTTACAAATAATGAAAGGCAACGTACTTAAATGGCAAGGTTTTTGAATAGAGGAAGGACATTCCAAATATATCTGTCATTTAAAAGGTTCGGCATGGAGTAAATAATGCAGATAAAAAGGCAAATTAAATGTAGGGTTTTATATCGAAAGACATAAAATACAAAAGCAAGGAGGTAATGTGAACTTGCACAAGAATGACAACTGTGTAAGATTCATCAGATTATATTTTCAGAGAGAAGAGAGCGACCAACTGAGACCAGAAAACAAAACTACAGACTTTCCATTGTCTGATTGTCAACAGTTACTTGCGTCCATGTCCGTGTTAGTAATTGTGTCTTTTGATAATAACTGTAAATAAAAACTCTTATTTATTTTAATATACAATCCGTTTGCCTTAATACCCACCTTATAACAACACCTTGCACTTATAAGGCGCAGTGGATCATATTGTGCAGACAATGATTTAGATTATTCATGTACAGCAGAGGCCGTACATGTATAATATATTATATATTAATGTATAACATTAATGCTTGTTAACAATGGACAAGGGGCGCCGTTTATTTTGGACAAAATGCCAGGTCCCAATTCCTTTCTGTTGTAAGCGTCTATTTAAAATATTCTGGTTCATTTGAACATAAATCTGGTTGATTCAGATAGAATGTCGTGCTGGTGGTCATTGCTGCGTGGCGCTTTTTTGATAATCAGATCACTGGAGCATTTTGTGAAGATTAGCTCGCTGGTCTTTTCATGCGCTGCGAAAATGCTGCCTTTGAGGATTTGTTGTGCTAAATCCACTTAATTCTCTTGCACAGCAAGTGTGTGTAAAATAAACAAACAAAAAAAACACAGAGCTCTCGTCCCTCGCAATCAGTCTGCATAAATATCATGTAGAGGAAAGTGTCTCTAATGCTCCTGCAGAAGCTAGAAGTTTTAGACAGAGTCAAGAAGGAGACGCCAGTGACTCCTCTATGAGAACTAGCCACAAGACGTTGCCTCTTTGACAGTGGACATAAGCCACGTGACACACCTGCCACTTGAGCTAAAGGCCATGTTGGTCTCTTTAAGCAGAGAAAATGCCGATGAAAAGATCCAGAGATAGTCCATGCTCTTCTTGTGTGGCTCCAAAGAGCATCCGTCAAGGGTCTGGGGCTCAATGGGCCCGTCCTCAAACTGAAGCAGCGAGTTTGGCCACGACCTTGGTAAGTTGGACTTCTCTGTGACCTTTACACACCCACAGACCTGGTGTCCTGTAATTGGTGCTGTAAATAGGTCCTGCGATGAAGACAACTGGGTGCTTTTTAACGTGGCTGCTGTTTCGTGGACCCGAAATGTTGACTCACTTTCCTTTCTCCATGGATGCTGCCATGGAGCATTGTTTTTTGTTTTCAGATTTCCAGCATCCAAAATATTTTGTGTTTTGCTGTTTAATGTGTTGACCTGAGATAGCTTTGGACGCTGGTTAATTCAGACAAAACGCCCTGACATATCTGAATTAAATGGCATCCATTGTATATACATATATATACCCTCACATTTTGGATTTTGCTCTCTAGCACTCACAAACGTTGGGTTAAAATGTCTAAATTACGCCTCACGAGCCAGTTTTGTAAAGACTTAAACTCATTGAAACTTTTCAGTCCTGGAAAGTTCAAGGGAAATTCCATTTGCCAATCCAAAACAAATCACTTGATAGCCTCCTGACCAATCCCACACTTGAGCTAAGTGCCAAAAACAGCCATTACACATTTCCACTATGACCATTGATGTGGGAAATTGAAATATCAGTGTGATTGAGGCACAGTATGAGAGGTCAAAACAAAGAGGCGGATGGAAAAGGCGCTTCACGAGGGTTTTATCCTAAAGTGGAGTGGCCGTGTATTTGTACATGAATGTGGTAACTAATTAAAGCACAACAATGACCCACAAACAGACATGAAATGAACGATCAATTTTATTTGGGAGATTGTTGGCTGGGAGAAACTCCATTCTCTTTTCCAAGGCCAAAGTACAACTTGTCACTTTATGGTCATATTGGGAGTGTACCTAAACAAATAAAGTTATACTGATGCAAAACCTCAATCAGCGCACCATAAAGTGGGAGGATTCTGATGTTGATGTGATGCATTCCTCTGTAATCAGGAGAGGAGAAAGAGAGAGAGAGATGAGAGAAGAGAGGATTGCTGAGCACATTAGAGGAGCGGAAAGAGGTGTGAGGAAAGGAGAGTTCAAGAAAAGGGACAGGATAAGAGAAGAGAGGTGAGGAGAACCCAAAGTGCTGTGATATGCCAAGATCGCAACTATGAATGATTTATTGTTCAAGTGTGGGAGCTATTCCCGGGCCAGACAGTGTAACACAGATCCTCTCACTCGCAATGCGCTTAGGACTCTGCTGATGTAAACATATAGTGTAGGAGTTACAGTAACAGAGCATGGAACTTTCCATGAAGCAGGAATCATTGATGAATTTCCCTCATGCATCTTTTACAGGAGCAGTTTCTCAGAAGCTATGACACACTCCTTCCAAACAGTCACAGAGAGTGTTAGCGAAACCTTCACCTGGCTCCAGCTCCCCACCTGCACCGTGGTTATACTATCCAAAATCAGAGTGTGAGATAGTGCTCACGGTGTGTTCAGTGCCCGGCAAAAGTGTGAGACAGTGTTTGGGTGGGGTGGGGGGGTGGGAGGCGATGATGGCCAGCGGATGAGAAAGTGATTGGGGGATGAAATGGCTGGATTGGGGTTGGGAGGGGTGTGGGGGAGGAGTGCGGTGAGGGTGAGAGTGTAGGCCGGGTATATGTGTGTGTGTGTGTGTTTGTGAGAGAGACCAGGCCTGTATGTGAAGCATTTTCTCTCCTCAAACCTATGAGAATTTCAGTCATCACATATTTACATCTCTCTGTGTATGGTTTTAGCACGAGTGATGAACTCCCTATAATGTCCGAGTGCAATGGTGCCACGAGTCAGAAACTGCTTCCCCAGCGATAAGATCACTAAGATTGAGATGACACCAGAATACAAATCCTGAGGCAGAGCAGGACTGCTGTGCTGGTTAGTGCTTATCTTCTCCAGGTTATGGTGTGGTTGCCATGCCTGAGGGTATGGAATTTGAAATGTGTAAACAGTTAAGTTGCTTCTGTGTGAGATTCCATACCCAACAAAACCTTCCCCTGCAAATGAACGTGCAGATATCTGGTCTTTGTCCAGCAACAGTCCAGCCATCCCGATTTTGAGCCTACAAAGACAGACTGACGTTCATCTACAAAATGCACAGTCACTACACTTTACGGTAAAACCCTACCAAGTGCTTTGAGACGTCCACAGGGCCTGAAAAGCACTGTATCAAATGCAAGTATTATTATTATAAAACAATTATTATTACTTCAACATTAAGAAAGAAGAAAATTGCACCGATAGGAAATTGGTGCCAAAGCATAAATGGCTCCATCCTATTGAATAGTCCCCTGTTCATTTGGAGAAAGAACATGGTTATTACTCGATTGGCGCATCGCTTTTCCAGGGATAATAATTCCTTCAAAAATAATAATAATAAATTGGTCACTCAATCCACGACTGTTTGTGGGACACTGTTGTGTGCAATTGGCTGCTGTATTTCACCCACAAAATATACAGTCAATTCACTTTACAGTATATTCTGTGAAGCGCTTTGAGATGTCTCAGACGTGATAAGGGGCTATATCAAATGCAAGGATTATTATTATTGTTATTTATAAAATGAGGACAGCAATGAGCAGCCTTTGTGATATTTGAGCTGGACGAAGATGAAGATAAAGAGAGAGAGAGAAAGAGATTCTCCCCAAACCCTCCTTCAAGAGTAACGGTAGGGTGGTCACGTGTCAGAATCATCCTTCTAGTAAATAGTGTTACTGCCTAGTGGGTCATTTTCAAAAGTGTGTGTCTTGAGATGACTTGTGCTTTTGGAATGAGTGTTCAAATCCCTTCACTCTTTGGTACCTCCCTACCTCTCCGACCTCCTCACTCCCCAATCCACCTCCCGCGCCTCTACTCAACTGGCCCCGGCCTCTTGCTCATCCCACACTCCACCATCGGACGTTGCGCTTTCAGCCGCTACGCCCTGAAGCTCTGGAACACTCATCTCAATCCCCCCATCTTGCCCCTTTCTCCCCCTTTTTAGGTCTCATGCGAATACCTTCCTCTTCGACTGTGCTTATGGCCACCTCTACCCTTTTCGTCTAGCAATTCCTATGTTCCTATGTCACTACCTAGTGGGCCACCTTCATAAGAGGGTGCCTTGAGGGGCAGCTGTCTTGTCTCTTTGGACTGAGTGGAGGTGTGACGGGATAAGATTGTCTCCCTCTGCCTCCTTCTCCTCCTTCCCCTCTGTCCTGGGGTCCTTCACAATAAATATAAATATTGTAAAAATGTTATGCATCGCAATATAGTTTATTTTGACCATTTAACTTGTCCTAAGTCTTTTCCTCAACGTATCTGTAACTTTCTTTTCCACGTATATATTTCTGTGACCTTCTGTAATGTGCACCACTAACCCAACACGCAGTCTAACGTTGTTTCAAAGATATACATATGGTCTTGATGTCCTAGATAAAATTACTCAATTTGTGACTTGGAAGGAATCTGCCCACAGTGATTATATAGCTGATTCTCTGTGGGATTTTCCTGTACGATGTATCAGGGAGGGTCTGTGTGTGAGTGTTGTGGATGTGGGGGTTGCGTGTAAGATATGTGTGTGAGTGGTGTGAGCTGGTGTGTTTGTGTTTATGGGTAATAATAATAATCCTTTTTGATATATCATGTCGTCGAGACATCTCAAAGCGCTTCACAGAATATAATATAAAGTGAATTGACTGTATTTTGTGGGCAAAATGTGGAAGCCAATTGTGCACAGCAGTGTCCCGCAATCCGTCGTGGATTGCGTGACAAAATTATATGTACTGTTTTTTTTGAAGAGGAATGATTATCCCCAAAAGAGATCTGCCAATCGACTAATAACTGAGTTCTTATGGGTATATGTGTGGTGTGCGTGTAGGGATGAGGGAGTGGGTGGGAGGGAATGGAGGAGGTAAGGTGGGGGAGTAATTAGATGGGGTTGCCAGAAAGACATAGTGATACTAATCCACTAATTACTCAAGTAGCCGAGAGCGTAGTCAGATGCAGGAGAGATTAGATTTATTGGCTATTAAAGGGCAGGATTTGATCGGGTGTCTCTCTGTCTGAACGGGCTCTGTTTGGGCCAGCGTCTGATATCAGTCCCATGTACTATGTAATTCTCTGGTCAGGTGGCAGTCACTGATACCAGCTTGGGTTAAAGTGTCAGGGACCAGAGGCATCCGCTCAGTGACTCTGCTTGTCTGTGCCAGTGAACGCAAGAAGCCAGATCAGGTTTCTGTTTACAATTTGCTTAAGAGCCCTATTTGTGTAAATGAAACGGGTTACTGCGCTGTGAGCAGCCACACTCCTCCACCTCTAGTATTACGTGATTTGTGGCAGAGGACCAAGGTTGGGCACTGAGTTTTTGGCATCTGGGCACTGGGTATTTGGCACCTGGGTTCGAACAAGAATGTCACAAGTGAAGCCTTTTGGCAGCAGCCTTAGCAATTCTACTTATGTAATAATAGCAACAGCTTGTTACAGCACTCTTCATGCCAGATAGTGTCTCGGAGTGTTTTATTTTAATAATAATGATAAAAATAATAATCCTTGCATTTGATATAGAACCTTATCATGTCGGAGAAACGTCTCAAAGTGTTTCACAGAATCTACTGCAAAATGGGTTGACTGTGTGTTTTGTGAGCGGAATTACAAAATTACTTCATTAAAAAGCATACTCTGAAGCCAGCAGCAAAAGAAAGTTTGATCACATGAGACAGCTTGAACAAGTTAACTATCTATTTTAGAGACATAGAAATGTTCTGCTCAGAAGAAGCCCATTTGGCCATCATTGACCTGCTCTGGGTCGAGTGCATCGGCTGTGACACCAGACACTGATGGCAGGTTGCTTGCTCCAATTCACTGTCACCGTATGTTGCTGGATGCCATTGTACTATCATTGGGTGTCACTGAATTTCGCTGTGTGTTGGTGTGTGGTATCTGTATGTCATAGGATGTCACAGTATGTCTGTGTAGGTGACTGTGTCTCACTGTGTGACAGTGTGTGTCGCTATGTGTTGTGGTCGCTGTATGTCACTGTATATCTGTGTATGTCACTGTATATTTGTGTTTGGCACTGTATATCTGTGTGTGTCGCTGTGAGTTGTGGTCACTGTATATCTGTGTATGTCGCCGTGTGTCCCTGAGTGTCGCTGCCTATCTGTGTATGTCCCTCTGTCTCTCTCTCGCTGTATATCGGGGTGCTCTCACTGGCCTGCGGCGGTGTGGTGCGGTTAACTGACACAATCTGCTACTACGGATGTGTGAGAAGTCAGCTCAGGAAGTGCAGTGTGGCCGTGGTTATTACTTCAGCTCCACTCCTCACAACCGAAAGGAACAGATGAAGCAAGACTGAAATTTCACTTTGCAACATTTGTGCACTGAGTAACTTTGCCGAGTGGAGTACAGGACAGCGCAGCGAGAGACTCAGGCAGAGACAGCAGTTGTGCCGAGGTAAGGCCATGAACTTATTTAGTCACAGCTCCTGAAACTCAGACGGTGTATGTGTTCCTACTGGAAAGTGAATCCTTCATTTCCTACTTGTTGAGGGGCAGAGGAGTGTGAGGATCAGGTAGACCTTGTTCCACCAGCCTCCAGATCAGTTACTCAACGCTGTGTCCGAGCTCTGATCAGAGTCCTGTGACGCAGGGCTCAGTAATAGGACCATTGCTCTCAGGTGTAAATCATAAAAATGATCGGGCCTCCGGTAATAGGAGCCACAGTATCAAAGTTTGCAAAAACGCAAAACTAGCGAGTGAGGCCAACAGCTAGAAAGATAAGATCAAATGGGGCCAAAGGCCTTCCTATCTGTCCCTCTCTTTGGAACATGTGACATTGTTCCAGGGCACTGTTCATAGATGAGCCTCATTCGGAGGGCAGATCAATCGCTGGGGGCAGGATTCTCTCCATTCAGCTCCCGTTAACCATGCAAGCCGAAGCTCTCAGCAGCACAGATCAGAGAAAAGCACAACACTGGGATGATTTAGGCACAAGGACTGTTAGGCAACTACAGGAGAACACAGACAAGACTCCACATCCCCCGCCCCAACCGCACTACCATCGGTGGTCGGGCCTTCAGCCTCTCAGCCCATAGGCTCTGGAACTCCATCCCCCAGTGCCTTCGCCGCCTCCTCCCTTTCCTCCTTCAAGGCCGGTCTCAAGACCTTTCTCTTCGACCGTGCCTTCAGCTCCCCTCTTGACTCTCTACCCCCTCCTCGCTCCCTCCCTTCCCTCCCCTCACCCTGACCATTTCCCCCCAATGCTCGGGTCCCGACCCAACTGTCCAGCGCCTTGGGACGTCCTCTCAACGTGAAAGGCGCTCTATAAATGGAATCTTGTTGTTGTTGTTGTATTGGGCACATAGAGGGCAAATTAAATTTGATGCAGAAAAGTACGAGGTGATACATTTTGGGAGGTTGTTTTTGGTCAGCCGGGTGACATACGCGGATACCCATCATCAGCATGCTCAAGAGTATCCAAACCAAACTACAGAGAGATTCACATGAAAATTTCTACTTGGGCACTGGAACTAGTCCCAACTAACTCCCAAGCCTTGCCTCTACCAACCTGAGGCTAATACTCTCTGGAATCAGGTCATGTCTCAGTAAAAGTCATATTGTAAAATACAGTCACTGTGCATTTCACTTATCACCCTCTGTGTTACTCATGTCTCTGCTCTGCCTGTACCTTTGCTAATTATTTGGTTTGCATGAAGTGCGAGGGGTTGAGGCCAGGACACGGAACTTATTTTAAAAAAAACTTGATGCTATGATGGGAGGATAGTAAAGTGGATATTCTGGGGGAATGGGATCTGATGGGCCGAAGGACCTTCTTCAGATTGTGATGGCTCCGCTGTGTCTCTGTGTCTGTCTTTATTCTGGTTCTGCTCTGACTTTACTCTGTGAGAAACGCAAGATTTCTGAAGCTGCTTAAACTCCTCTTCCTGTCCCCGAGTTTCAGAGATTCAGTGACAAAGAGAAAACATGAGCAATACCACTGGAGGTTGTGGACATCAGCCACCCAGATGTTCTGTGTGGTATAACATAATACAGGACGATAGGCAGAGCGCATGTGTTGCTGCTGTTTCGGACAGGACATAACCCTCATCTGTATCTTCACGCGCAGTGTCAGAACAAGGGAGGCAAGCAGAATTTACACACCAAAGAGGTATGCGTGGTGCTGCGCTGCTCAGCACTCTGTCTGAGTTTCTGACAGTTGAGAGGCGAGCTGTGCAGAGGAAACCTCCAAAATCAGGAAGTAGTGCTTGGGCAATGCTGAGTTTGCGTGTGAAATCTGCAGCGTTTCAGAGGGGGCGAAGGGGGCGGGAAGTGTTCCATTGGCTTGTAGCGGTGGGAAGGAACAACTCTCAGAAGGTGACGGTCTTCGGGATTCATAAGCACTTACGAATTTGCTGGTCGAAACTAGGTCCATCCGGTTCGCCTTCCACCATCCTGGCAGTCACATGCACGTACCACGCCGCATACTATATATTGTGTCCCGAGATATCATTTCCTAACAGAAATCGATCTCACTGAGTTTTCCATCTTGCCAGTTGGGAGCAGGAGGTGATGCTCGATGGCCGAGAAGAGGTTGAGCAGACACAGCAGGAGGACGGCACGGCGGAGGAGAGAGCTGCCGGAGGAGCCGGGAGAGAACGTGGGGCGGAGGGACGAGGCCTACATGATCCAGAAGGTTCGAGAGTTCTTCCATGAGGTCGGTGGAGATGACAGGGGCTCCATCACACGGACTGACATGCAGGTAAGAGGCATTCCATTTCCTCTCACGTGATGGATTCTTCATGCTGTACCAGTGTGGTGGTGGACATTGGTGGGCACAGTGATTTCTGAGTTTTCTTCCTCGGCTCTCTGCGTTTTGTTTACACACACAAACACACACGCACACACAAGGCACGGACGCATACATACAAACTACACATGTACACACATACCCCCCACCCCCCTCCACACACACACACACACACGCCACAAGCACACACATACAACAACAGCAACAACAACAAGATTCCATTTATAGAGCGCCTTTCACGTCGGGAGGACATCCCAAGGCGCTGCACAGTTGGGTCAGGACCCGACCAAGGGGGAAATGGTCAGGGTGAGGGGAGGGAAGGGAGGGAGCGAGGAGGGGGTAGAGAGTCGAGAGGGAAGCTGAAGGCTCGGTCAAAGAGAAAGGTCTTGAGACCGGCCTTGAAGGAGGAAAGGGAGGAGGCGGCGAAGGCACTGGGGGATGGAGTTCCAGAGCCTCGGGGCTGAGAGGCTGAAGGCCCGGCCACCGATGGTAGGGCGGTTGGGGCGGGGGATGTGGAGCAGACCAGAGCCAGAGGAACGGAGGGTACGGGCAGGTAGGTAGGGGGATAGTAGGTCAGAGAGGTAGGAGGGAGTGAGGCCGTGAATGGCCTTGTAGGTGAGGATGAGGATCTTGAATTCGATCCTCTGGGGGATGGGGAGCCAGTGGAGGCGAGCGAGGGTGGGAGTGATGTGGTCGCGGTGTCTGGTGCGGGACAGTACACGAGCTGCAGAGTTCTGAATGACCTGCAGTGTGGAGGGAGGACCGGGAAGGCCGGCGAGGAGAGAGTTCCCAAAGTCCAGCCTTGAGGTGATAAAGGCGTGGACCAGAGTTTCAGCCGCGTGAGGGGTGAGATAGTGCCGTAGTCTGGCGATATTCCGGAGGTGATGGAAGGCGGTGCCAGTTGTGGTGTGGATGTGAGGGAGAAAGGACAGCTCAGGGTCGAACAAAACGCCGAGGTTCCTGACTGCTTTGAGAGGTGGAGAGTGCGGCCTTGGATGCTGATGCTGTCAGCGCCTGAGGTGCGGAGGCGCTGACGTGAGCCAATCAGGCGGGCCTCAATTTTACGCACGTTGAGCTGAAGAAAGTTGTCTCTCGTCCAGGACTCGATGTTGGACAGACAGCTGTCAGGACATCGGTGGTCGTGGAGTTGAGGGTAGAGGAGAAAAGGTAGAGTTGGGTGTCATCCGCATACATGTGGAAGTTAACCCCATGTCTGAGGATGATGTCACCATAGGGGGAGCATATAGAGGGTGAAGAGGAGGGGACAGAGCCCTGAGGGACACCGCACGAGACAGTGCGGGGGCTGGAGGAAAAACCATTCGTGGAGACAAAGTGAAGACGGTGGGAGAGGTACAACCTAAACCACTCAAGGTTTAAACCACATACTAAACCACATACATCACACACCATTCACATACACATGCACACACCTTCCAGCAGCAGGTCAGGTCTTGTAGTGGTTAGTTTGAGTAAACCCAGGCTGATCACCAAGGCCCCCAGTAAGGAAAAGAACTTGGATAAAAATATCCTTATCTTTAGGGAGTCCGTGGTGGTGCACACGGGGATTTTTTGTTTGGTCGGCTAGGTTTCTGACACTCGCGGATACCCATCACCATGCTTGAGAGTATCCGAACCAAGCTGAGAATTCCCTGCACACTGGGAGTGTGAGGGATGTGTACATGGGGAGTGTGGGGGCGGGAGGCGTTTTCCTCCTGGCTTTTCTTTGACATTATTTGGGAGGTGGAGATTGGGTACATGCTAATGTCCTGACGTCATTGTGATGTTGGATTTGGTTGCCTGGTGTCCAGCAGTTTGAGTTATCCCGTGTTCGCTTCTCTGTCTCAGACGCTCCAGGCAAAGTTTGGCTTCAGCCCTCAGGACCTGGAGGTGGTGTTTGACAAGCTGGACGTGCATGGCAACGGGTACCTGACTCGCGAGGAGCTCACTGACCAGCTGAGTATGTTTATAATGTCACATTTATAAGCAAAATGCCGTGAATCTTCTGCGGTTATGAGAGCAGCAGGCGCCTGGTGGAATCGGACAGTGTTTGCAGTACAGGAGGAGCTCATTCCCCCACTGGAGCTCTCTACTGTAATCTGTGTTTCTCAAATGTGGCCAGCGCTTCACTTGGAGTGGGTTTAGAAAAATTGATTAAACAGGAATTTGCCGAGACGAGTGCGAATGTCCGGGAGGGTGGGGGGAGCATTTCTGGACAGCCTACAGACCATTTCCGGGTTGGCTACCACTGGTATAATGATGCACAACTGAAAGCGTACATCAGTCGGCCTGATTTTTCAGTACAGGAGTTCTGGGGCAACGTGTACCTGTTTGCAGAGAACTCCAAACCCTGGCTATGTTTGTGTTGGTCTTCTTGCCTATGTTCCCCTTGGCTATGCTGTGTGAGAGAGCATTCTTTCTGAACAGAAGTACTGGACCCACCCATATATTGTAAAGTGGACTGACTGTGTATTTTGTGGGCGAAACCCATGAGAAACGAGAAACCTGTGAGCCAGCAGGACACACATGTTTCCATTCAAAAAAAACTGCTGAAGTTTTGCAAATCGTCCCGAGTTGAAAAAAAGAATGGTGTGCTTGTGCCCTGTGCGATTGAGCAGAAAGTTGTACCAACGCCATCAAAAAAAAAGGCGTTTGAGAACCACAGAGCCTTTGGACCTCCTCCCGACGTGAAAGGCGCTATTCAGATTTGTCGTTGTTGTAATCCCATTCACCAGCGTTCAGCAAGAAATACACAGTCACCGCACTTTACAGGAAAAGCTCTTGTTTATCTAAAGCTAACCTGGAAGCTTTGCTTCATAATTTCACCATAATAATAATAACTCTTACATTTGAAATAGCGCCTTATCACGCCGTTGAGAAGTCTCAAAACGCTTCACAGAATATATTGTAAAGTGGACTGACTGTGTATTTTGTGGGCGAAACCCATGAGAAACCTGTGAGCCAGCAGAACACCCGTGTTTCGATTCAAAAAAAAACTGCTGAACTTTTGCGAATCGTTGTGAGTTGAAAAAAAGAATGTTTATTACTATGCTGCAAGGGACACTTTTCGGAACAAAAAGTGTGTTCTGCATATACTTTTCTTGTTGTTGCGCAAGGTTCTGTGCAAGAGCACTGTTTTCTCAAATGTGGTTTGTGCAACGTACAGAAATAAGTGAAACCTGCGCATGTCTTCATTTCCTTTATTTTTCGTATGATTCACTCAGGAAAAACTAGCAGTGAGACCGCCTACATGTGTTGGTGGCCTCACACCTTCAACTGCAGAAACGTTCTGTTTCTGCTAAACAGTGTGCTTGTGCCCTGTGCGATTGAGCAGAAAGTTGTACCAACGCCATCAAAAAAAAAAGTGTTTGAGAACCGCAGCGCCTTTGGACGTCCTCCCGACGTGAAAGGTGCTATTCAAATTTGTTGTTGTTGTAATGCCATTCACCAGCGTTCAGCAAGAAATACACAGTCACTGCACTTTACAGGAAAAGCTCCTGAGATGTTTCATCACAATATCAAATGGAAGTGTTATTGTCGTGAAATCATTGGGTTTGGATTGATGCGATGGACAGGGCTTAACTAAGTCCTCAGTTGGATCAGCAATAGGCGGTTCTGAAGCTGATAAAATGCGGTTTGATCATAGAGTGAAAACCTGACTTAGGATTGGGGTTTGGTGACTGGATGAAGCACTGATCACACATGTGCTGCTGTTTGTAGGTCACTTCCTAACAGACCAGAACCAGGGAGGAGATGAGGACGTTGAGCAGCAAATGGCAGACACCTCTTACCAGTCACAGGGACTGCAACAACAAGTACAAACCGAGGACGAGGAGAAGCAACATTTTGAAAAATTGGTGGAGCGTCTCGGAGCCACAGTCATATCTGAACAGTGAGTGAAGAATTGACTAGCGAGATGGGAAGGTGTGATTCATCTGCTGCGCGTCGCCCGATCTGGGCCGCGCGTCGCCCGATCTGGGCCGCGGGTCGCCCGATCTGGGCCGCGCGCGTCGCCCGATCTGGGCCGCGCGCGTCGCCCGATCTGGGCCGCGCGCGTCGCCCGATCTGGGCCGCGCGCGTCGCCCGATCTGGGCCGCGCGCGTCGCCCGATCTGGGCCGCGCGCGTCGCCCGATCTGGGCCGCGCGCGTCGCCCGATCTGGGCCGCGCGCGTCGCCCGATCTGGGCCGCGCGCGTCGCCCGATCTGGGCCGCGCGCGTCGCCCGATCTGGGCCGCGCGTCGCCCGATCTGGGCCGCGCGTCGCCCGATCTGGGCCGCGCGTCGCCCGATCTGGGCCGTGTTCAAACCCCTTCCGTCGCCGGCACCTCCCTCCCTCTCCGACCTCCTCACTCCCCAATCCACCACCTGGCCCCACCGCTCAACTGGCACCGGCCTCCTGCTTATCCCTCACACCTTCTGCTCCACCGTTGGAGGGCGCACATTCAGCCACTATGCCCCGAAACTCTGGAACACTCTCCCTCAATCCCTTTGCTTTGCCCCATCTCTCCCCTTTTCAAGTCCCGCCTGACAACCTTCCTTCTTGACCGTGCTTAAGGCCCCCTCCCCCCACCCCATGAGAATTGATCGGAGATTGGAAAGTAGTGCGAATGAAATAGTCCACAAAAGGCACCAGAACACATTAGGTGTGCAGCATCAACATATTTAAAAGGAACTTTGATGCACAGGGAAGGGGGAAGGAAATGGAGGAGGTTGGGTGAGAGGATCAGGAGGGCTGGAGATTCATGTGGAGTAGAGACAATGGCACAGACTAGTTGGACTGAGCTTGCACGCTGTCACACTCTACGTAGAGGGTGGTATTCGGAGTTGAGTCAATCCGGGTCGAAGCAGATGTCAAACCTTCAACGACAGAAAGGTCCTGTTGGGCTGAACAGGTTATTTGTGCGCTGTACGATTGTGTGATTGGCTTTACAGTCGCTCTGAGATGTGGAAGCTGTGGGTGCAGATACGGAGGGAAGAGCCCAACCTCCTCGGCCTCCTGGAGGATTTCATGGCTAAGGTGACCTCACAGATTCAGGAATCTCAGCAGGAGAAGGAAGAGGTGGAAAAGACATTAAAACGGTGAGTGAATTTGTCCGACCCAGCACTGCCAACGAGTGAGCCCCCGGACACTAACTCCCCATGACCCGCACCCCGCACACTGACTCCCCGCACATGCTGACACCCTTCCCTCTCTGTCTCAGGCGGGTCACGGACCACAACACTGAGGTCCAGCGGCTGTACGAGGAGATGGAGCAGCAGATCGCCAGCGAGAATGAGAGATTCCAGAGTGAGGTCAGCCCCCTCCCCCACCCACCCCCATCCATGTGCGTCACCCCGAGTCTCCCCTGTTGTGTACCTGAGCTCATATAACCAATAGCTTGATGCCTTAATGGGAAGACAGTCGGAAAAATGAGATCAAATGGGCTGAAGTGAGGTCAGGCCTCTGAATCTCCCCGTGTGTGTACCCCAAGTCTCCCCTTGTGTACCCTGAGTCTGTGTGTGTGTGTGTGTGTGTGTGTGTGTGTGTGTGCGCGCGCGTTCGGGTATGTGTATGTACCCCACGTTTGGGTTACGCAATCTCCTGCGACTGTGCGGTCAATGTGCGGTCACTGTGTGGTCACTCCGCGGTCACTCTCTGGCAGCTGCGCAGGGAGCAGGATGTCACACTGGCCGAGAACGAGAAGCTGAAACTTAGCAACAGGGAGCTGGAGATACAGCTGCAGGAGACACGCAATCAGCTGGTGGCCCAACAGCAGGAAGCAGAGTAAGTATGAACCCCTCCTGCCCCCCCAACTCCCCAACACACACACACTAGTTAGTTATCCCCAAAAAAGTGATCTGCCAATCGACTCATAACCGGGTTTCTACTTACTGCTGGGTAAACAGAGGTGTGTGGATTAAGGAAACTTGCCCAACGTTTCGCCCTGCGGGGAATCGAACGCTTGCGAAGCGAGTGCTATAACCACTGAGCTACAGGACTCTACCTAAGGATTAGAGTTTGGAGCATTCGCCTCGCAAGTGGGAGGACCTGGGTTTGATTCCCAGTGGGGCAAAACCTTAGGCAAGTTTCTGGGGATAATACTCCCTCAAAAAATATGTGGTCACTCAATCCACGACTGTTTGTTGAGAGACTGACCCGTTCCTCTGTGTCTCAGGCGGGTCACAGAGCACATCGCTGAGGTCCGGAGGCAAGACCAGGAGGAGGAGCAACAGATCTCCAATGAGAACGAGAGCATCCAGAGTGAGGTCAGTCCACCCACCACCCATGTGTGTCACCCCGAGTCTCCCTGTGTTTATTACTCCGTCTCCACGGGTGCAAATCCCGAGGACATATTTAAGATTCATTGAAGAGTGGCCGGAGAATGACCGGGGAGTTTAATGGTGGCGTTAGGGCGGGGGTGCTGGAAAAATTAGATAAAAAAATTACCCTCCTTCACCCGAACCTCTCCTGTGGTCAGTCTGTCTGTGGTCTACCAGTGCCTCCCTTGCCCTCTAGTCACTGGCTTCTTTCCCCAGTCAAGGTTATCCATTTCCTGTTATTCTACTGTCACTGTGCAGTCACTGAGCGGTCACTCTGTGTTCACTCTGCGGTCACTCTCTGGCAGTTGCAGGAGCTGCGCAGGGAGCAGGATGTCACATTGGCCGAGAACGAGAAGCTGAAACTCAACACCGAGGAGCTGGAGATACAGCTGCAGGAGACACGCAATCAGCTGGTGGCTCAACAGCAGGAAGCAGAGTAAGTGTGAACCCCTCCCACCCTCCGCCCCACCACACACTACTTGTAGGAGTCCTGTAACATAGTGCAGCGGTGCCTCACAAGCAAGAGGACCCAGGTTGATTCCTGGGCAGGACGAAACCTGAGGCAAGTTTCCTAACTTCACATGCCTCTGTTTAGCTAGCAGTAAGTAGGATCCGAATTGTTAGTCGATTGGCTGATCGCTTTCCGGGGGTAATAATACCTCCAAATGAAATTGGTCACTGACTGTTTGTGGGACGCTACTATGTACAATTGGCTCCTGAGTTTCATCCACAACATATACAAGTAAATTCACTTTACAGTACACTCTGCTAAGCGCTTTGAGACGTATCGAAGACACAATAAGGCACTATATCAAATGCAAGGATTATTATTATAATAACCCCGTACCGCGACCCTATGATCCAATCCCAGAATCCTGATCCTGTTCCAGATGCCCCGTGACCGCAGTCAGGAATGTGGGTGTGAGGCGGGCGGTGTGATGGCTGAGCGGGCGGGTGGGAAAGGCTGTGTTGAGAGATTGAACCTTTCCTCTGTATCTCAGGCGGATCACGGAGCTCAAAGCTGAGGTCCAGCGGCTAAACCAGGAGAAAGAGCAACAGATCTCCAGCAAGAACGAACGCTTCCAGAGTGAGGTCAGCCCCTCCTCCCCCCGCCACATGTGTGTTACCCCGAGTCTCCCCTGTTGAGTACCTGAGCTCATGCAGACAAGAGCTTGATGCTTTAATGGGACGATAGTTGGAAGAATGAGATCAAATGGGCTGAAGAGCCTTCTCCCACAAACCTCTCCTTTGGTCAGTCAGTCTCTGGTCTGGCAGGGCTCCCTCACCCTCTAGTCACTGGATTCCTTTCCTGGTTGGGTTACCCAATGTCCTGTCATTGTGCGTGGTCACTGTACGCGGTCACTGTGGGTCAATGTGTGGTCACTCTGCGGTCACTCTCTGACAGCTGCAGACGCTGCGCAGGGAGCAGGATGTCACATTGGCCGAGAATGAGAAGCTGAAACTCAACAACCAGGAGCTGGAGATACAGCTGCAGGAGACACGCAATCAGCTGGTGGCCCAACAACAGGAAGCAGAGTAAGTGATACCTCCACCACACCCCAAACACCAAGCCCGGAGTCACTGCTCCCCCCACCTCCCCAAACACACGCACACCAAACCCAGACAATATTTCCAAACTGTTAGAAAGATTGTATGAAATTGGGGGAGACAAACAGCAGCCAACAACTTGCATTTATTGAGCGCTGTTTACGTGGGGCAGAGTCTCGTAGCGCTTCCCACATAGACCACTGAGCAGAGTTGCCAGACACGTACCCTGACCCTATGACCCAATCCCAGAATACTGATAGAAACACAGAAGTCGCTGGGAACACTCAGGAGGTCAGGCAACATCCGTGGAGAGAGAAAAACCTGAGTGTTTCAGGTCTATGACCTTTCATTGGAACTCGAGGCGGAGCAGCAGATCTCCAGTGAGAACGAGAGCTCCCAAAATCCTGATCCTGTCCCAGATGCCCCGTGACCACAGTCAGGAACGTATGTGTGAGGCGGGCGCTGTGATGGCTGAGCGGGCGGGTGGGAAAGGCTGTGCTGAGAGACTGATCCTTTCCTCTGTGTCTCAGGCGGCTCACGGAGCTCAATGCTGAGGGCCAGCGGCTAAACCAGGAGAAGGAGCCACAGATCTCCAACGAGAATGAGAGCTTGCAGAGTGAGGTCAGTCCACCGCCCAATTGTGTTACCCCGAGTCTCTCTGTGTTCACTACTCCGTCTCCATGGGTGCATATCCTGAGGACACCTTTAAGGTTCATTGAAGAGTGGCCTGAGAATGACCGGGGAGTTTGATGGGGTTGGTAGAGTGGGAGTGCTGGAAAAATGAGACCAAATGGGCTGAAGAGCCTTCTTCACCCGAACCTCTCCTGTGTTCAGTCTGTCTGTGAATATGCCAATGGCTCCCTCACCCTGTAGTCACTGAATTCTTTCCCCGGCCAAGTTATCCATTTCCTGTTATTCTCCTGTCACTGTGTGGTCACTCTGCGCGGTCACTGTGTGGTCACTCTGCGGTCACTCTCCGGCAGCTGCAGACGCAGCGCAGGGAGCAGGATGTCACATTGGCCGAGAACGAGAAGCTGAAACTCAACAACCAGGAGCTGGAGATACAGCTGCAGGAGACACACAATCAGCTGGTGGCCCAACAGCAGGAAGCAGAGTGAGTGCAGCCCCCGAACCATTAACCCCATACCCCCACCCCACCACACACTACCTGTAGCAGTCCTGTAACGTAGTGGAGTGGTTAAAACACTCGCCTCACTGGAGACAGGACCTGGGTTCGAATCCCGGGCAGCGAGGAAAACCTTAGGCAAGTTTCCTTACTCCACATGTCTCCCTTTACCAAGCAATAAGTAGGAACCCGATTGTTAAGTGAATTGGCGTATCGCTCTCTGGGGGTAATAATCCCTCAAAAAAAATTGGTCACTCATCCCCATGACTGTTTATGAGACACTACCATGTGCAATCGATTGCGGCATTTAGCACACAAAAAAAAGTCAATCCACCCTACAATATTATCTGTGAAGAGCGTCAACAATGTGATAACGTGCTATTTCAAATGCAAGGATTATTATTATTATAATAACCCCATATCCTGATCCTACAACAACAACAACTACTTGCATTTATATAGCACCATCCACTGTGGACACCGTCCCTCCTTATGACCTAATCCCAGAATCCTGATCCTGTTCCAGACGCCCCGTGACCACAGTCAGGAATGTGGGTGTGAGGCGGGCGCTGTGATCGCTGAGCGGGCGGGTGGGAAAGGCTGTGCTGAGAGACTGACCCTTTCCTCTATGTCTCAGGCGGCTCACGGAGCTGAACACTGAGGTCCAGCGGCTAAACCAGGAGATGGAGCAACAGATTTCTAGCGAGGATGAGCGCTTCCAGAGTGAGGTCAGTTCCCCCTCCCTCCCCCATGTATGTCACCCCGAGTCTCCCCTGTTGTGTACTGAGCTCATACAGCCAAGAGCTTGATGCTTTAATTGGAAGATAGTCGGAAGATTGAGATCAAATGGACTGAAGAACCTTCTCCCCCAAACCTCTCCTTTGGTCAGTCAGTCTCTGGTCTGGCAGGGCTCCCTCACCCTCTAGTCACTGGATTCCTTTCCCGGTTGGGTTACCCAATGTCCTGTCACTTTGTGCGGTCACTCTGCGCGTTCACTGTAGGTCACTGTGTGGTCACTCTGCGGTCACTCTCTGGCAGTTGCAGGCTCTGCACAGGGAGCAGGATGTCACATTGGCCGAGAACGAGAAGCTGAAACTCAACAACCAGGAGCTGGAGATACAGCTGCAGGAGACACGCAATCAGCTGGTGGCCCAACAGCAGGAAGCAGAGTAAGTGCAGCCCCCACCTCCCCCCAAACACCAAGCCCGGAGTCACTGCTCCCCCCACCTCCCCAAACACACACACACCAAACCCAGACAATATTTGCAAACTGTTAGAAAGATTGCATGAAATTGGGGGAGACAAACAACAGCCAACAACTTGCATTTATTGAGCGCTGTTTACGTGGGGCAGAGTCTCGGAGCGCTTCCCACATAGACCACTGAGCAGAGCTATCAGACACGTATCCTGACCCGATGACCCAATCCCAGAATACTGATAGAAACACAGAAGTCGCTGGGAACACTCAGGAGGTCAGGCAACATCCGTGGAGAGGAAAATTAGTTAACGTTTCAGGTCTATGACCTTTCGTAAGAACTCGAGGTGGAGCAGCAGATCTCCAGTGAGAACGAGAGCTTCCAAAATGCTGATGCTGTTCTAGACGCCCCATAACCACAGTCAGGAATGTGGGTGTGAGGCGCGTGATGTGATGGGTGGCGGGCGGGTAGGAAAGGCTGTGCTGAGAGACTGACCCTTTCCTCTTTGTCTCAGGCGAGTCATGGAGATCAACGCTGAGGTCCAGCGGCGAAGGAGACTTCCAGTGAGACCGAGCGCTTCCAGAGTGAGGTCAGCAAACCCTCACCCACACCCCCCTCCCCCATGTGTGTCACCCCAAGTCTTCCCTGTTGTCTACTGAGTTCATACAGCTAAGCGCTTGATGCTTTAATGCGAAGACACTCAGAAGAATGAGATCAAATGGGCTGAAGAGCTTTCTCCCCCAAACCTCTCCTTTGGTCAGTCAGTCTCTGGTCTGGCAGGGCTCCCTCACCCTCCAGTCACTGGATTCCTTTCCTGGTTGGGTTAGCCAATGTCCTGTCACTGTGCGGTCACTCTTGTGCGGTCACTCTGCGTGTTCACTGTGGGTCACTGTGTGGTCACTCTGTGGTCACTGTCTGGCAGTTGCAGGCGCTGCGCAGGGAGCAGGATGTCACATTGGCCGAGAACGAGAAGCTGAAACTCAACAACCAGGAGCTGGAGATACAGCTGCAGGAGACACGCAATCAGCTGGTGGCCCAACAGCAGGAAGCAAAGTAAGTGCAGTCCCCACCACCCCCCAAACACCAAGCCCGGAGTCACTGCTCCCCCCACCTCCCCAAACACACACACACCAAACCCAGACAATATTTGCAAACTGTTAGAAAGATTGTATGAAATTGGGAGAGACAAACAGCAGCCAACAACTTGCATTTATTGAGCGCTCTTTACGTGGGGCAGAGTCTCGTAGCGCTTCCCACATAGACCACTGAGCAGAGTTGCCAGACACGTACCCTGACCCTATGACCCAATCCCAGAATACTGATAGAAACACAGAAGTCGCTGGGAACACTCAGGAGGTCAGGCAACATCCGTGGAGAGAGGAAAATTAGTTAACGTTTCAGATCTATGACCTTTCGTCAGAACTTGAGGTGGAGCAGCAGATCTCCAGTGAGAATGAGAGCTCCCTATTCCAGACGCGCTGTGACCACAGTCAGGAATGTATGTGTGAGGCGGGCGCTGTGATGGCTGAGTGGCGTGTGGGAAAGGCTGTGCTAAGAGACTGACCCTTTGCTCTGTATCTCAGGCGGCTCACGGAGCTCAAAGCTGAGGTCCAGCGGCTGGACAAGGAGAAGGAGCAACAGATTTCCAGTGAGACCGAACGCTTCCAGAGTGAGGTCAGCAACCCCCTCCCCCATGTGTGTCACCCCAAGTCTTCCCTGTTGTGTACTGAGTTCATACAGCTAAGCACTTGATGCTTTAATTGGAAGACAGTCAGAAGAATGAGATCAAATGGGCTGAAGAGCTTTCTCCCCCAAACCTCTCCTTTGGTCAGTCAGTCTCTGGTCTGGCAGGGCTCCCTCACCCTCCAGTCACTGGATTCCTTTCCCGGTTGGGTTACACAATGTCAGGTCACTGTGCGGTCACTCTTGTGCGTCACTCTGCGCGTTCACTGTGGATCACTGTGTGGTTACTCTGCGGTCACTCTCTGACAGCTGCAGACGCTGCGCAGGGAGCAGGATGTCACATTGGCCGAGAACAAGAAGCTGAAACTCAACAACCAGGAGCTTGAGATACAGCTGCAGGAGACACGCAATCAGCTGGTGGCCCAACAGCAGGAAGCAGAGTAAGTGCAGCCCCCACCTCCCCCCAAACACCAAGCCCGGAGTCACTGCTCCCCCACCTCCCCAAACACACACACACCAAACCCAGACAATATTTGCAAACTGTTAGAAAGATTGCATGAAATTGGGGGAGACAAACAACAGCCAACAATTTTCATTTATTGAGCGCTCTTTACGTGGGGCAGAGTCTCGTAGCGCTTCCCACATAGACCACTGAGCAGAGTTATCAGACACGTACCCTGACCCTATGACCCAATCCCAGAATACTGATAGAAACACAGAAGTCGCTGGGAACGCTCAGGAGGTCAGGCAACATCCGTGGAGAGGAAAATTAGTTAACGTTTCAGGTCTATGACCTTTCGTAAGAACTCGAGGTGGAGCAGCAGATCTCCAGTGAGAACGAGAGCTTCCAAAATGCTGATGCTGTTCTAGACGCCCCATAACCACAGTCAGGAATGTGGGTGTGAGGCGCGTGATGTGATGGGTGGCGGGCGGGTAGGAAAGGCTGTGCTGAGAGACTGACCCTTTCCTCTGTGTCTCAGGCGAATCACGGAGCTCAACGCTGAGGTCCAGCGGTTAAACCAGGAGATGGAGCAACAGATTTCCAGTGAGACTGAGCGCTTCCAGAATGAGGTCAGCAAACCCTCACCCCCACCCACCCCCTTCCCCACCATGTGCGTTACCACGAGTCTCCCGTGTTGTGTACTGGAGCTCATAGAACCAAGAGCTTGATGCTTTAATGGGAAGACAGTTGGAAGAATGAGATCAAATGGGCTGAAGAGCCTTCTCCCCCAAACCTCTCCTTTGGTCAGTCAGTCTGTGGTCTGGCAGGGCTCCCTCACCCTCTAGTCACTGGATTTCTTTCCCGGTTGGGTTACCCAATGTCCTGTCACTGTGCGGTCACTCTGTGTGGTCACTCTCTATGGTCACTGTGTGGTCACTCTCTGACAGGTGCAGGGGCAGCTGCAGACGCTGCGCAGGGAGCAGTATGTCACATTGGCCGAGAATGAGAAGCTGAAACTCAACAACCAGGAGCTGGAGATACAGCTGCAGGAGACACGCAATCAGCTGGTGGCCCAACAGCAGGAAGCAGAGTAAGTGCCGCCCCCACCACCCCCCAAACACCAAGCCCGGAGTCACTGCTCCCCACACCTCCCCAAACACACACCCACCAAACCCAGACAATATTCGCAAACTGTTAGAAAGATTGCATGAAATTGGGGGAGACAAACAACAGCCAACAACTTGCATTTATTGAGCGCTGTTTACGTGGGGCAGAGTCTCGGAGCGCTTCCCACATAGACAACTGAGCAGAGTTATCAGACACGTACCCTCACTGGATGGCCCAATCCCAGAATACTGATAGAAACACAGAAGTCGCTGGGAACACTCACTAGAGACAGGACCTGGGTTTAAATACCGGCCAGTGTGAGAACCTGAGGTCAGGCAACATCCGTGGAGAGAGGAAAATTAGTTAACGTTTCAGGTCTATGACCTTTCGGAAGAACTCAGGGTGGAGCAGCAGATCTCCAGTGAGAACGAGAGCTCCCAAAATCCTGATCCTGTCCCAGACGCCCCGTGACCACAGTCAGGAATGTGTGTGTGAGGCGGGCGCTGTGATGGCTGAGCGGGTGGGTGGGAAAGGCTGTGTTGAGAGACTGACCCTTTCCTCTGTGTCTCAGGCGGCTCACGGAGCACAACACTGAAGTCCAGCGGCTGGACAAGGAGGCGAAGCCACAGATCTCCAGCGAGGACGAGCACTTGCAGAGTGAGGTCAGTCAACCGCCCACTGCTCCGCCGCCCATGTGTGTCACCCCGAGTCTCCCTGTGTTTACTACTCCGTCTCTACGGGTGCGTATCCTGAGGGCACATTTAAGATTCATTGAACAGTAGCCTGAGAATGACCAGGGAGTTTAATGGGGTTGGTAGAGTGGGAGTGCTGGAAAAATGAGATCAAATGTGCTGAAGAGCCTTCTTCACCTGAATCTCTCCTGTGGTTAGTCTGTCTGTGATCAGCCAATGGCTCCCTCACCCTGTAGTCACTGACTTCTTTCCCCGGCCAAGTTATCCATTTCCTGTTATTCCCCTGTCATTGTGCGGTCACTATGCGGTCACTGTGTGGTCACTCTGCGGTCACTCTCTGGCAGCTGCAGACGCTGCGCAGGGAGCAGGATGTCACATTGGCCGAGAACGAGAAGCTGAAACTCAACAACCAGGAGCTGGAGATACAGCTGCAGGAGACACACAATCAGCTGGTGGCCCAACAGCAGGAAGCAGAGTAAGTGCAGCCCCCGACCCATTAACCCCGCACCCCCACCCCACCACACACTACCTGTAGCAGTCCTGTAACGTAGTGGAGTGGTTAAAACACTCGCCTCACTGGAGACAGGACCTGGGTTCGAATCCCGGGCAGCGCGAAAACCTTAGACAAGTTTCCTTACTCCACATGTCTCTGTTTACCAAGCAATAAGTAGGAACCGATTTTTAAGTGAATTGGTGAATTGCTCTCTGGGCTTAATAATCCCTCAAAAAAAAATTGGTCACTCATCCCCATGACTGTTTATGAGACACAACCATGTGCAATCGGTTGCCGCATTTCGCTCACAAAATACAGTCATTCCACGCTGCAATATTATTTGTGAAGAGCTTTGAGGCGTCAACAACGTGATAACGCACTATTTCAAATGCAAGGATTATTATTATAATAACCCCGTACCCTGACCCAACGACAACAACAACAAAAGCATTCTATTCTAAAGGATAGAGGGATCAAGGGATATGGGGATAGGGCAGGTAAATGGAATTAGGTTAGAAGATCAGCCATGATTTTATTAAATGGTGGGGCTGCTCGAGGGGTCGAATGGCCTACTGCTCCTACGTCTTATGGTCTAGCAACTTGCATTTATATAGCACCATCAATGCCGGGCATCGTCCCTCCCTATGACCTAATCCCAGAATCCTGATCCTGTTCCATACGCCCCGTGACCACAGTCAGGAATGTGGGTGTGAGGTGGGCGGTGTGATGGCTGAGCGGGCGGGTGGGAAAGGCTGTGCTGAGAGATTAACCTTTTCCTCTGTGTCTCAGGCGGCTCACGGAGCTCAATGCTGAGGTCCAGCGGCTAAACCAGGAGATGGAGCAACAGATTTCCAGTGAGACCAAGCGCTTCCAGAGTGAGGTCAGCAACCCCCTTCCACCCCCCCCCCATGTGTGTTACCCCATGTCTCCCCTGTTGTGTACCTGAGCTCATAGAACCCACAACTTGATGCTTTAATGGGAAGATAGTCAGAAGAATGAGATCATAACATAACATGTAGGAGCAGGAGTAGGACATTCGACCCTTCGAGCCTGCTCCGCCATCCAATCATGGCTGATCTTCTAATCTAACTCCAGCTAATAACCTGACTCTGCCTTATCCCCATATCCTTTAATCCCTTTTGCAATAAGAAATCTATATCTCAGTCTTGAATATGTTCAAGGACTGAGCGTCAACAGCCCTTTGTGGTAGTGAGTTCCTTACATTCACCACCCTTTGGGTGAAGAAGTTCTTCCTCAACTCAGTGGGAAAGGGCTGGCGTCTGATTTTAAGGTTGTGACCCCTGGTTTTAGTTTCTCCAACCAGGGGAAACAATCTCCCTCTATCTACTCTATTGTGCCCTTTGATGATCTTATAGGTTTCTATAAGATCCCCTCTAATTCTTCTATATTCTAGAGAATATAGGCCAAAATTGATCAAATGGACTGAAGAGCCTTCTCCCCCAAACCTCTCCTTTGGTCAGTCAGTCTCTGGTCTGGCAGGGCTCCCTCACCCTCCAGTCACTGGATTCCTTTCCCGGCTGGGTTACCCAATATCCTGTCACTGTGTGTGGTCACTGTGCGTGGTCACTGTGTGTGGTAACTGTGTGGTCATTGTGCGTTCACTGTGGGTTAATGTGTGGTCACTCTGCGGTCACTCTCTGGCAGTTGCAGACGCTGCGCAGGGAGCAGGATGTCACATTGGCCGAGAACGAGAAGCTGAAACTCAACAACCAGGAGCTGGAGATACAGCTGCAGGAGACACGCAATCAGCTGGTGGCCCAACAGCAGGAAGCAGAGTAAGTGCTGCCCCCACCTCCCCCCAAACACCAAGCCCGGAGTCACTGCTCCCCCCACCTCCCCAAACACACAACAACAACTTGGATTTAAATAGTGCCCTCCACGCTGGACGGCGTCTCAGAGTGCTTCACAGTGACACAATCCGGGGCCGAGCCAGGCGGAGGGGGAGGAAGGTGTCCAAAGGCGTGGTTGAAAAGAAAGGTCTTCAGCACACACACCAAACCCAGACAATATTTGCAAACTGTTAGAAAGATTGCATGAAATTGTGGTATACGAACAACAGCCAACAACTTGCATTTATTGAGCGCTGTTTACGTGGGGCAGAGTCCCATAGCGCTTCCCACATAGACCACTGAGCAGAGTTGTCAGACACGTACCCTGACCCTATGACCCAATCCCAGAAAACTGATAGAAACGCAGAAGTCGCTGGGAACACTCAGGAGGTCAGGCAACATCCGTGGAGAGAGGAAAATTAGTTAACGTTTCAGTTCTATGACCTTTCATTGGAACTCGAGGCGGAGCAGCAGATCTCCAGTGAGAACGAGAGCTCCCAAAATCCTGATCCTGTTCCAGACGCCCCGTAACCACAGTCAGGAATGTGTGTGTGAGGTGGGCGCTGTGATGGCTGATTGGGTGGGTGGGAAAGACTGTGCTGAGAGACTGACCCTTTCCTCTGTGTCTCAGTCGGGTCAACACTGAGGTCCAACAGCTGAACAAGGAGGCGGAGCCACAGATCTCCAGCGAGAATGAGAGCTTGCAGAGTGAGGTTAGTCCACCGCCCACCCCTCTGCCGCCCAATTGTGTTATCCCGAGTCTCCCTGTGTTTGCTACTCCGTCTCCACGGGTGCGTAATAATCCCTCCAAAAAAAACAATAATAAATTGGTCATTTTCAATCCATGACTTTTTTGTGGGACGCTGCTGTGCACAATTGGCTGCCGCCTTCGCCCACAAATATACAGTCAATTCACTTTACAGTATATTCTGTGAAGCACTTTGGGACGTCTAGAAGATGTGAAAAGGGCTATATCAAATGCAAGGATTATTATTATTATCCTGAGGACACCTTTAAGATTCATTGAAGAGTGGCCGGAGAATGACCGGGGAGTTTAATGGGGTTGGTAGAGTGGGAGTGCTGGAAAAATGAGATCAAATGGGCTGAGGAGCCTTCTTCACCCGAACCTCTCCTGTGTTCATTCTGTCTGTGATCTGCCAATGGCTCCCTCACCCTGTAGTCTCTGACTTCTTTCCCCGGCCAAGTTATCCATTTCCTGTTATTCTCCTGTCACTGTGCGGTCACTCTGTGCGGTCACTGTGTGGTCACTGTGTGGTCACTCTGCGGTCACTCTCTGACAGCTGCAGACGCTGCGCAGGGAGCAGGATGCCACATTGGCCGAGAACGAGAAGCTGAAACTCAACAACCAGGAGCTGGAGATACAGCTGCAGGAGACACGCAATCAGCTGGTGGCCCAACAGCAGCAAGCAGAGTAAGTGCAGCCCCCGACCCCACACAAACACATACACACACGATATGACTCTTCCTACCCCCACCTGTATTGCCCCTCCTGCTCAGGCTCCCACTTCATCTCTGCAAAGCGCTTTGAGACGTTGAACTATGTGAAAGGCAGTTTATAAGTTATTAATAAGTTATTAATATATATAATATTTATATTATATATATTATATATATTAGTGAACGTTGTTGCTGTTAATTCCCAAGTCAAAGTGGTGATATAAACATACCATTTCTCTCAGCTGCATGTTAGTGCTTTGGCCCTTCATTGTTCCATATGCTGGACAGTCTTGGAAACTCTTTATCCCTTGGACTTTGACCAGTCACCAAACTATCTTTTTGTATAACAATGTGTGTCAGCTGTTAATTCTAACCCATTCATTCCCCTGTCGTGCCATCCAGGAGTTTGAGGATTGGCGCTGCTGCTGTCCAAGGGAGTCAGGAACCCCTGTCCCGAAAGGAGTCTTCGCTGCCTTACCTGAAGTCGGATAATCAGGCAGAGGTTGAGAGAAGTTCTGGAGCTAGAGTTAGTGAGGAAAAGGAAGCGGATTTACTGCGTGATGGTGAAGCAGGGCCAAGCAAAGAGGTACCGTGAGTGGGCAGACTGCTCCGTGGTGAAATACACACTGGCTGCTGCGTTCAACTCCCCATGCAACTGACCACCAACCCATAAACATAACCTCTCCTCAGATACACACCCACACAACCTCTCGTCAGATACACACACACATGCATAACCTCTCCTCAGACATTCGCATACGAAATCTTTTGTCAGATACACACACACAACCTCTCCTCAAATACACACAAATGCACACACACTCTGGGATGGGGAGGGAAGATGATTATTATTACAATTATGTGTAAGGTTAATGTTTCCATCTCTTTCCCTCCACAGACTGAGATGATACGCAGCCCGGAGCGTCTCTACAATGTCATGTTTATTGGGAGCACAAATGTCGGCAAGACATCCTTCATCCAGCGTTTCTACAATGGCACTTTCAGCCCGGGGTCACCTGCCACTCTGGGTACCTCTTTCTTACATCACCTAAGGCAGGGATGACCAAATTGGGGCCCGAGTGATTATATCTTTTTTGGGGTCAGTCGGGTTTCTGACACTTACGGAAACCCATCACCGTGCTGAAGAGTATCCAAACCAAGCTGGGAATTCTATGCATCCCACCCACACCTGGAAATCCCAGAGAGAGATTGTTGGAATGGAATGCGCGCTCTCTCCCTGGAGGGACGCCTCCTGGTTACCTAATTCCAGAAAGTATTAGGCGCAGGTTGGCAAGAGCCAAGGCATGGGGAGAACCCAGAGTGTGCGTTGGGGTAACTGCTGGAGTCCAACCAGCTAAAACCACTGGTAACTGTTGGATGTTATCTTTTCTATTGCATTGTTGCAGGGATAGATTGTGTGATACGGACGATGACTGTGGCAAAGCGATGTGTGGCACTCCAGCTTTGGGACACCGCTGGACAGGAACGGTCAGTCTGTAGATTTGTAAATGTTTCTGCTTCTCGCTAATCCTGCAATCTCCAGCCACGCACCCGACTTCCATGTTCTCCTGTGAAAAATTGGCTCCAGAAGATTAATAATATTAATAATCTTTGCATTTGATATAGCACCTTAACATGTCGTTGAGACGTTTCAAAGCGCTTCACAGAACGCATTGCAAAACAAATTGACTGTGTATTTTGTGGGTGAAACGCGGCAGCCAATTGGGCACAACAATATCCCACAAACAGTCCTGACCAAATGCCAGAAACATGAATGACCAAGTTATCACTTTCTTAAAGGTTTTTATTTTTTTGTGGGAGGTGGGGGGGAGGGATTATTACCCCCGGAAAGTGATCCACCAATTGACTAGCAACCGTGTTCCTACTTACTGCTCGGAAAACAGAGGAGTGTGGAGTGAGCAAACTTGCCTCAGGTTTCGCCCCACCCGGGAATCAAACCTGGGTGCTCTCGCTTGTGAGGCGAGCGCGCTAACCACTACGCCATGGGACTCCATTATAATTGCATGATTAGCTCAAAGCATGGCTTGTGCTCAGCCTCAGTGCCTCCGCTCTGATGCTCGTTCCTCTCCCCTCAGCTTCCGGAGTCTGACAAAGCAGTTTTTGCGCAAATCTGATGCAGTGGTTGTCATGTACGACATTACAGCGTCTCAGTCCTTCACCGAGGTCCGTTACTGGCTGCATTGTGTACAGGTAAGGCAGCTCCTTCCAGCACAGCATTACCCTGGGGCAATGTGTGATTCCCCCCCACCCCCTGCCGTGTGTACGTTCCTTAAATTATTGTTAAATTATTGTTAAAGGTGTTCCTCACACCAGTTGCCTCTTATGTGCAGGAGGTGGCCTCTGAAGCTGTTCTCATCCTCCTTTTGGGTAACAAGAGTGATGATGCTGCCAATCGGCAAGTCCCCCACGAGGCAGGAGAGCGATTGGCCCAGGTCAGTAACTATCACCACCGTCACTGCGGACACTGATCCCACAGCTCAGGGCGCAGCCGTAGAAAGGGGGAATGGTTATTACATGGAGTTACTCACTGGATTTATCAGGGACCAGCCTGGGCTGCGATGAGCACTCAGCTCTGTGAGTGACTAGTGACCAAACCTCAAACCCTGATCTATTGCGATGTCTCTTTCACTCTCACTCTCTCTCTCTCTCTCTCTCTGCAGGAGTGCGCTGTCATGTTCTTTGAATGCAGTGCATGTACCAACCACAACATCACAGCCCCACTGGAGCAACTAACAGTGTGAGTGATGCTTTGTGCTTCCCTTTGCCTATGCTTTGTAGGGTGCTTTAAAATGTTCCCCCCCCCACCTTGCTGTCCTTTATCGTTGTTCCATAACAGCCTTGAAAGTTGCAGTGCAGCGATGCTACCATTAGATGTCAGTACACAACAGGCTTCATTTATCTGACACGAACGGGTTTCACAAGGTGGCAAAACCGGATCGGCTGAAGAAAGGCCTTCAGCCCGTTCTGATCTTATCCTTTGCAGAACAACCACAAGATCATCCTCCCATCACAGAATCAAGCCTTTTTTTTCTAAATGAGTCCGGTGTCCTGGCCTCCACCATCCTTCCCGGCAACCTGTTCCAGTTGTTAATTATAATAATAATAATAGTAATAATCCTTGCATTTGATACAGCGCCTTGTCACGTCCTCGAGACGTCCCAAAGCGCTTCACAGAATATACTGTAAAGTGAACCGACTGCATATTTTGTGGATGAAATCTCTGGGTAAATTTACCCCACTGGGTAAATAAAATCTTCCTGGCGTCAGTTCTTAAATTGCCCTTGCAATTCTAAACCCATGTCCTCTTGCCCTCAAGCGCCCTGGGACGCCACCCTGCGTGAGGGGTGCTATATAAATGCAAGTTGTTATTTTTGTACTGTTCTGTTTCTCGGTGGAGTCACATCTAAACCAGACAGGCAGCACTAGAGACCAAGAGTGTACCGTACATCTAAGCTCTGTAAGCAGACTCACGCTTAACCACCACCATCAACGACAATACCAACTTGCATTTATATAGCGCCCTTCACATGAATAACACCTCAAAGCGCCGTAAGCAGGGCATGTTATAACAGAATCACCATGTGATCAGCATTTCATCCATAAACACACAGTCACTCCACTTTAATAATAATAATCCTTGCATTTGATACAGCGCCTTATCAAGGCTTCTAGAAGTGTCAAAGCGCTTCACAGCATATACTATAAAGTGAATTGACTGTACATTTTGTGGGTGAAACGTGGCAGCCAATTGCGCACAGCAGCGTCCCCTAAACAACCGTGGATTGAGTGACCAAATTGTTTTTTAACAGTATATCCTGTGAAGGCTTTGGGAGATCCTCCTGATGGGAAAGGCAAATGCAAGGATTATTATTATACGTTGAGTACTTTGAGATGTTTTATGTGAAAGACGCTGTGTAAATGAACGTCAGCTGTTATTTGCAGTGAGCGCATTATGCAGCTGCTTCTCACCGAGGGTCCACCTGCTCAAACTCACCTTTCCTTCTCCCAAAGGCTATTGGAAAAACAGGAGCAGAAGGTTAAGGAGATAGTGGTGGAGGAGCCGGCGGTGGAGATATTGACATCAGCTGCTCAGAAAAACAAGTGCTGCGTATAGGAACAGCATCATCAGACTCCCACGACAGTCAGCGATATGGTGCAGCACAGCTGGACACCAACCACTGTCCCAGGGTAGCTCTGTGCCCACCTCACAGACTGAGAGTGCAGCTCTCTGGTTCCACCAACACCATTACCATAAAGGAAACGCAAGAACGACAACAACAACTCCAACAACTCGCATTTATATAGCGCCCTTCACGCCGGACAGACAGCGTCTCGCAGCGCCTTCCGAGAATTGTTTGTTAATAGCTAAACTTTGGCAAAAGTTCCCGCAATGTTCATTGTCAACGCAGCAAAGAAACTCCCCCAGAGGCGATGCAGCGATTGACACCCAGCTCAGCCCGTGCGTCTCAGTGAACCCCAAGCACACCCTCGGGACCAGATAACCCCTGCACTCTGTGCGTTCGCAGCACTCACTGCACACTATACTCTGCGTCAGCCTGGTGTAGCGGTAACGCTCTCAACTCCGAATCAGAAGGTTGTGGGTTCAAGCCCCACCTCGGGACTTGGAATCACATAGTCTAAGCTGTCGCTCCAATGCAGTGCCGGGGTGTGTTTCTTTGTCGGAGGTACCGTCCTTCGGATGTCACGTTAAAACCGAGGTCCTGTCTGCCTGTTGAGGGTTATAGAGCCCAAGGACTATTCGAAAAGAGAAGGGAGTTTCTCTCTCCCAGTGTCTTGGCCAACAAATCCCCCAAATAAAAATCAGTAACTCTCTCTGTGGCTGTTTATGGGACATTGTTGGGTGCAAATTGGTTGCCGCACTCGCCCACAAAATGCACAGTCACTCTCCTTTAGAGTATATCCCATGAAGCACTTTATGATGTCCCAACGAAGTGATAGTTGCTGTATCAAAGGCAAGGATTATTATTATACTGTGAATTCATCAAGCACTCAGGGGAATAACATTGTACTGTGCAGATTCATCCTTCCAGAAACCCCACCTAATTTTCGCATTGCAGCATCAATCTGCCTCGTAAATCAATCCAGCACCTCAGCCTGAAGCACACCCCCCCCCACTGCTGGTAACCCACTCCAGCCTTAATGCCTTCCTTGTGTCTGTTCTGAACTAGGCTTGTGAAACCCAGTAACACTGTGTCAGCCCAGCTCAGTTGGTAGCACTCCGAATCAGAAGGTTGTAGGTTTAAGCCCCACGTGGGGACTTATAGCCTGTATAGTCTGCTGATGCTCCACATCAGTGCTGGGGGTGTGGAAATATCCTTAAGCTCGTGGAAGCTGCTCACATTCAAAAGAATAAGGAAGAGCCTTACCAAGGTTTTGAAATTTCCGTGTGATGGCAAAGGAGTTAATGAAGGAATTTTAAGCGTTGAGTAACACATTTCCTTTTTTGACAGCGTACGAAATTCCAGAGTGCCTTGGCGCAAAAAACACTTGGTAGCACTGTCAAAACCTTGATTGCGCCTCATGAACTGCTGATTTATGGCCGGGCGCAACGTTACTCTGCGAATTCCATCCGTTCTGTTGCCATTAAAGTATATTTTTTTTGGTACAGTTATTAAATTTGCTAACATTCTTGAGGTGTGTCAGTTTGGAAAGAAATTGCAATGGGGCGTGTGTAGAAATTTTTTTCCTGCTCATATCCATACATAAGAAGCCAGATGGGTAGGAGGCATAAATCAATGATCTGCTGTGCTCAGATAGTTGCAATGCTGCATCCCACCACTGTACCGTTAGTCAATACCCTGTAGGAATCGAGCAACTCAGCCACTCAAATGTTAAAGAAAACAGTAAAACCCAACATAAGTTGTATCGTTCAGGACCCTAACATTTAATATGACATTTGCTAATTATATTTCAGATGCTGTGCAGAAATATTGATATGCTTCACGACGAAATGGTCAGCGTTTTTGTATGTTAGTTGACTGTCCTTTCTGAAAGTTGTGAAAATGTTCATTGTGCTGTGTGGCAGTAGCAAATGCCCTGTACATATATTTGGAATAAAGCCTGTAATCGCCACATTTATAACTCTGTAAAGTTGTTAAAACTTTTCTTTTGGGGCAGAGCTTGACATTGTTGGGAAAAATTTGGAAACGCAAATCGCAGCCTATCGAGACACCGTCTGGGAACAAATTGATATTTTTCCCTCCATTCCAAAGTCCAGATCATTACTATCGTCAAGAGACGTTGCATTCATTGCCACTTCAAAATGCTTCCTATTTTTTAATCCCTTCTCCACCTATTGCTCTGCTCCAACTATTACTCTACCCACACAGACATTTCTCCCTTAATTGGAATCCTGTAGCTCAGTGGTTAGAGCACTCGCCTCGCGAGTGAGAAGACCTATGATCGATTCCCGGGCAGGGTCAGATGTTAGGCAAGTTTCCTTACTCCAAACTCCTCTGTTTACCTAGCAGTAAACAGAAAACCAGGTTGTTAGTCGATTGGTGGATCGCTTTTACCGGGAGTTATAATCCCTTCGAAAAAATAATAATAATAATTTGGTCACTCAATCCACGACTGTTTGTGGGACACTGCTGCATGCAATTGGCTGCCGCGTTTCGCCCACAAATACACAGTCAGTTCACTTCACAGTATATTCTGTGAAGTGCTTTGAGACGTCTCAATGATGTTGTAATGCATGGATTATTATCAAATGCATGGATTATTATTGCTGTAGGATTACTATTGCCCCTAAATTGATCAGAATTCCTGCTGCTGCTTTCTGTTAATTGAGTAGGTCTGTTCCCAGGGAACAGTCGCCTTAGCGTTTGGTTGGTGGAAAAGTGTGACGATCCGCTTGACACACAGATAACTCTGGAAGTGAGCCAAGAAAGAGACAACAGAGCTGGAGACAACCCAAGATGCACGCAGGAGGAGCAGATTTGATTGAGAGAATCATGAAAGGGTAGAAATTTACAGCACAGGAGAATGTGCTGCCTCTTTTAAAGAACAATCTTTTTTTATAATTTACGGCGTAGAAGAAAGCCATTCGTGCTATCCTGTACTTCCAGTCACATTTATCTACCCTTTCCCTGGAGTCCTGTAGCTCAGTGGTTAGAGCACTCGCCTTGCAAACGAGAGACCTGGGTTCGATTCCTGGCGGGGCGAAACCTTGGGCAAGTTTCCTTACTCCCCCCCAAAAAATTAGTCACTTCAATCCACGACTGCTTGTGCGACACTGCTGTGCGCGATTGGCTGCCGCGTTTCGCCCCCCACAAAATACAGTCAATTCACTTTACAGTGTATTCTGTGAAGCGCTTTGAGACATTTTTGTCATGAAGCATATCTCCGCTGTCCTGGAGTCCTCCGAACTCCTCCCACTCTGGCCCACCTCTCGCACCAACCCACTCACTGCGCTTACTCTTCTCCACAGCACCCTCTTCACCACACTCGCCGCCCTTGCCCCTCTCACCTCCCGAACTGCCTCCTATTCCCGATCCGCACCCTGCTTCACCAGCCACCTCCGCTCGCTTAAGGGCCAGATGCGGGCTGCCGAACGCACTTGGCTCAAATCCGCCACCGCCATATCTGGCTGGACCTCATCAAAACCTACCGCTCGTCCCTCGCCTCGGCCAAATCGTCCTTCTATTCCAGGTTAATCCTGGAGGCGAAGGGCAACCCCAGGCTCCTGCTCTCCACCACCAACCGGCTCCTTCACCCTCAGATCATCCAAAACTCTGCAGTTTGTGTACTCGTGTGCTCCGCAACCCCATCACTCCCACCCTCGCCCGACTCCACTGGCTCCCCATCCCTCAGAGGATCGAGTTCAAGATCCTTGTCCTCACTTTCAAGGCCATCCACCTCTCTGACCTGCTGACTTCCTACCAACCTGCCCGTTCCCTCTGTTCAGTGGGCTCCGGTCTGCTCCATGTCTCCCGCCCGACCCGCCTTACCATCTGCCCCCACACTCTGGAACTCCATCCCACAGTCCCTTCCCCTCGCTTCCTCCCTTTCCTCCTTCAAGGCCGGTCTCAAGACCCTTCTCTTCGACCGTGCCTTTGGTCACTCTCCCACCTCTCTGCCTTCCCTCACCTCTACACCACCCCCTCCCCCATGTTCGGGCCCCGACACCTGTCTGTTCAGCGCTTTGGGACGTCCTCCCGACGTGAAAGGCGCTCTATACGTGTAATTTTGTGGTTGTCATTCTCCCTTTGCAAAGAAAGACTCCTAAAGAAGTGGTCTTGAGCATTACTCATGTTTCTGTATTATCAGGTCTGAGGGTTAGGGGCAAAGGCCTGTGCGAGTGGAAAAGCCAACCATTGTTAAACCACATCCTGTGTGGAGAGTTAGATCTTGTGGATGACCCAGAAGCTATTTTGGGATTAATCTGATTGAATTTCTGATAAAGTGCTCAATAGCGGTGATTACTTTGGTGCAAGCGCAGGCCCTAATACGTGAAGTGTATACAAATGTACGGTCAATTCACTTTACAGTCTATTCTGCGAAGCGCTTTGAGACGTCGAGAAGACGTGAAGAGCGCTATATCAAATGCGAGGATCACGTGGAGTCCTGTAGCTCAGTGGTTAGAGCACTCGCTTTGCGAGTGAGAGACCTGAGTTCAATTCCAGGCAGAGGGCGAAACCTTGGGCAAGTTTCCTTACTCCACACAGAGCCTAATAATAATCCCTCCAAAACCAAAAACAATAATAAATCGGTCATTTTCAATCCACGACTGTTTGTGGGACATTGCTGTGCGCAATTGGCTGCCGCGTTCGCCCACAAATATACAGTCAATTCACTTTACAGTGTGTTCTGTGAAGCGCTTTGGGACGTCCTCCCGACGTGAAAAGCGCTATATCAAATGCAAGGATTATTATTATTATTATTGTTATTATTATTATTGTTATTATTAGTGACGCTCCGGGCTGTGATGTGTGAGCACCCAGCAGAGGGCGAGGCTCGCGGAGTGGCAGGTATGGTGCGGGGGGCGGGGGGTGGGGGGGTTTGGGGTGGGGTTGGGGGTCCTCATGACTCCGACACCGCGCAGACCGTGAGCTCCGCCTCGTGTCTCCCGGGGGGTCGATCGCTGCCGGTGAACCCCGGAGGTAAGAATCCGACGGCGTTCCCCACGGAAACACTAACACACGCCACACCCCCCCACCCCCCGACCCTGCAGCCCCCCCACCCCACCCCCCCCACCCCCCGACCCTGCAGCCCCCCCCACCCCCCCCACCCCCACCTCGCAGGCGGTCCATGTGTACATGTGTCACGAGCTGCCTATGGGCTGTAGCCCATAACGCACACCCGACACGCACACACACAAGCACATGCGCACGCAAGCACACACGCACCAGCACACACGCACCAGCGCGCGCGCACCAACACACGCACACCAGCACGCACATATACACACGCACCAGCACACACGCACCAGCGCGCGCGCACCAACACACGCACACCAGCACGCACACATACACACGCACCAGCGCACACACGCGCGCACACACACAAGCACACGCAAGCACACACGCACCAACACACGCACGTACGCGCACCAGCACGCACACGTACACACGCACGCACACGCACCAGCGCACACGCACCAGCGCACACGCGCGCACACGCGCGCACACTGCAGTCAGCTGCTCGCTGCCTCTAACGCTGGCCTCGAGCTGCGGCACGGCAGAGCTCTCCGGACTCCGCGCAATCATTCACGGGACGGCCTGGGTCTGAGGAGAGATGATGATGATAATAATAATAATAATAATCCTGGCATTTCCATACGGCGCCTCATCACGTCTCCGAGACGTCTCGAAGCGCTTCACAGGATAGACTGTGAAATGAATTGACCGTATATTCTGTGGGCGAAACCCGGCAGAGCCGATTGGGCGCAGCAGCGTCCCCACGAACAGTCGGGGATTGAAATGACCAAATTAATATTATTATTATTATTATTATTTTGAAGGGATTATTACCCCCGGAAAACGATCCGCCAATCGACTGACAACCGGGTTCCGGCTTACTGCCGGCAAACAGAGGCGTGTGACGAAAAATAAAGATAAAGATAAACTTAACACCCAATCTGGCTCAGTGCTATTTGCGGAGCGCGGGGACAGTTTTGAGCAGCACATCTATTTTTAACCGTTTCTTTCACCTCCTCCTCCTCCTCCTCCTCCTCCACCTCAGCTTTAGTGTTCTACAATAGCGTGAACGATAATGAATATCAGCCTCCTGCAAAACAGTAGCTATTTTACTGCGTGGCCGTTTGTGGGGCATTGCTGCGCGTAAATTGACCGCCTCGTTTGCCTCCAAACGAGTCTACACGTCCCCAGTGAAGCGCTTTGAGACTTTTCAACGTCGCAATAAGGTGTTCATCAAACGCAAGGTGTTGTTCTTATCATTTTCGAAAGAACTTCTGACAGGGCGTCTGAGAGATAGCGCCTGCGCCACTGCTCGCTATACAGCGAGTGCTTTATGAGTTGCACATTTCAGCTCTTTCCCCATAAAGCAATGGCTCTACTCCTCAGGTTCTTATTCTAATTCTCTTGAATGGTTCCATTGATCGAGCCTCAAAGGCCACTTTAATGAATTGCACACTTGGCAACTTTCTGAGTGAAGAATCGCCTTCCAGATCACCCTCTTCCACGGTTCTTCTGCCAACTGTCCTGAACCCACGCTGCCTCGTTAGCGATTAAAGCAACTTTTTCACGTAGAGGGTGGCGAGAATACGCAACTCACTGTGGTTGAAGCCACAAGCATAGGTTTTATTTAAGAGAAAACCTGATGTGTTCAAGAGGGAGAAGGGAATAGAAAGGCCTAAGAATAGAAAGGAGAACAGTGAGGACTAATGTGGAGACTAGTTGGTCCAAATGGTCTGTTTCCGTGCTGTATCACTTTATGTAACTCACGGAAATTCCACCTAACTTTACCCCATTAGAACATTTTGTCTGAAACTATAAAAATGCGCATCATTTCTGAAAGTTCATAAACTCAGGTTTATTTTTGGAGAAATACTGGGGAACTTCAACTGATTAGCGTCGGAGTTAAGGAAGTGTCTGTGTGGAACATTCCCTCGGGAGATGGAGTCGGGTGAAGGTGTTGCTGGGCTGCGGATGGTACAGCTGGATGTGGTACAGGCTCCCGAGGGAGACGTTTGAAGCAAGAAATGTCGACTCCTTCAAATACGGATTAAATAGTTTTATTCTGGGAAATAACATTATGGGATACAGTACATAGGTAGTTTGGGACATATGCAAATGCCAGGAACAACAACAACCACATTCCATTTATAGAGCGCCTTTCACGTCGGGAGGATGTCCCAAGGCGCTGGACAGTTGGGTCAGGACCCGACCAAGGGGGAAATGGTCAGGGTGAGGGGAGGGAAGGGAGGCAGCGAGGAGGGGGTCGAGAGGGGAGCTGAAGGCACGGTCAAAGAGAAAGGTCTTGAGACCGGCCTTGAAGGAGGAAAGGGAGGAGGCGGCGAAGGCACTGGGGGATGGAGTTCCAGAGCCTAGGAGCTGAGAGGCTGAAGGCCCGGCCACCGATGGTAGGGCGGTTGGGGCGGGGGATGTGGAGGAGACCGGAACCAGAGGAATGGAGGGTACGGGCAGGTAGGTAGGGGGATAGTCGGTCGGAGAGGTAGGAGGGAGCAAGGCCGTGAATGGCCTTGTAGGTGAGGATGAGGATCTTGAATTCGATCCTCTGGGGGATGGGGAGCCAGTGGAGGGGAGCGAGGGTGGGAGTGATGTGGTCCCGAAGCCTGGTGCGGGACAGTACACGAGCTGCAGAGTTCTGAATGACCTGCAGTGTGGAGGGAGGTGCCGGGAAGGCCGGCGAGGAGAGAGTTCCCATAGTCCAGCCTTGAGGTGATAAAGGCGTGGACCAGAGTTTCAGCCGCGTGAGGGGTGAGGTAGTGCTGTAGTCTGGTGATGTTTCGGAGGTGATGGAAGGCGGTGCCAGTTGTGGCGCGGATCTGAGGGAGAAAGGACAGCTCAGGGTCGAACAGAAAGAAAGGACAGCTCAGGGTCGAACAGGAAGGTGCAGGGTGAACTAGATGGATTGTGGACTTTGTCTTGTCTGGCATTTCTTCTTATGTTCTTATGACCCTTCCTCACTGTGTCCTTTTTCACGTATCTTCATTTTCAGAGACGTCCTTTCAGTGGAAGAGCTTCAGGCTTTGTGTTAATTTGCAGCCGGGTGTTCCGCAGTCATTAAAAAGAGACGGGCTTTGTAAAAGCTGTGGACCAGCTTTGTGCCTCTCGATCGCCTTGCCACAGAAACAAATCCTGGACTCTAATCCCTCTGAGTTCATCTCAGCGTGTTTCTCACCGACACACTCAGTGGAGATCGATTTGCTTCCAACGTGGTTGCAGAGTAGCTGCTAAGGAGACATCTCTTCCCTCCAATCCCCATCAACCCCCTCTCACTCTCACGCTAACCATGACCACATGGAGGCTGCTTGTGCTGCTTTGCCTCTGGTCTACAACCAACATCTTCGCATCGACTGAAAGAACCGTCCACACCTACTCGGGAGGCGTCTGCTTCAGTCCATGCAACAATCAAGACCGCGAGCACTACTGGTGTTACAGCCATGGGGGAGATCTGGCTCTCTGGGATTACTGTTCTCCCACACCTCAGGTGGATTACGATGGCAGATTCTGTTCCAGTGACTGCTACGAGGGTTATGCTTACAGTCACTGGTGCAACCTGGAGAAGGGGGGCTGGTCCTTGTGCAGTATTGTCACTGGTTGCTGAGCCACACAACCCTCTCAAGTGAGATTCCTATAACCCAATATCTTTACTGTTCTCGTTGATTTTCAGTTTGTATTGATGATACCTCAATCTGTTGTCAAGCGAAATGGCTGAGTTATCTGGTTTGCAGCCAGAGGAGAGGTTGAGGCCACCATTGATCTCTGGGTGGAAAAGTCAAATAGCTTTCCTTCTCCCTCATGGTCTTAGTCCCTCTTTGGGTACTACTTTGGGTTCTAATTCTGCTTCACCGGGAGTCGTATTGTTTCATGTTCACTAATGGGAGTTTAACAGAAAACTCTGTAATTTCTTGATTAAACTGTATGATTGGATTGTGTGTTTGTTAATCCTGTCGCTTCGTGTTTACAACGTCTTTGTTCTAAACATTGGGTCTCCCAAGATCACAAGACTAATTTGGATCAAGAAGGCCCTTTGGCCCATTTGATCTCATCCTTCCAGAACACATACAAGGCTGGAGGACAGTTATCGACCCCCCCATTCTGGGAGCTGGCATTTTAATAATAAATGAGCAATGTGAAGTGTTGTTCAGCTTTCACATTCCCAGCGTCTTGTGTCACCAAAACACTCCCAGCCACGTCAATCTCTGCCAAGGAAAATGACCAGCAGTCCAACATCTTTGTTGCACGATGTCCACAGGTGAGAATCTCAGAACCACAGAGCATATTGCGGATTTTAGTAACTGAAAGACAGGATAAGACTATCAGTAATGGCTGGAAACATTCAAAGCTAATACAGTACAAGAGAGGTAGCCAATAACAAATAGTAAAGATGACATTTGTCGTATTGCTCCACAAATGCACATAGAGTTATCACATGTTTCTTTGTGATTTAAAATCGTACCAACAACAACCACGCATTACATTTATATTGGGGCCTTTCACGTCGGAAGGATGTCCCAAGGAGCTGAACAGTCAAGGTAAGATTCCAAGGTAAAATGCTTCAAAAATTGACACATACTAACATGCACCAATGGTGACTAATAAAGGAAAATCGTCCATCCTTTGGATGAGACGTTAAACTGAGGCCCTATCTGTCTGTTCAGGTGCATGTTAAAGATGGAGTAGCACTATTCGAAAAGAGAAGGGAATTTCTCTCCCAGCGTCCTGGCCAACAATCCCCTGAATAAAATTGATCACTCGCTCCATGGCTGTTTGTGGAACATTGTTGCTTGAAAATTGGCAGCTGTGTTCACCTACAAAGTACACAATCACTACACTCTACAGTGAATCCTGTGAAGCGCTTTGAGACGTCCTCCCAACTTGAAAGGTGTCGTATTAAATGTAAAGTTTATTATTATTATTATTAGCTTTACAGAAAAAAATGAAACCAAATACAGATATTTGTAAATCTATGACTGAGTCTGATTGCAATCACAGTGTAGAATGCAAAGGGCCCCTCAAACAGGGCAGTCAGTTTTCACTGGACGTGCCATTGTAACTACTCATCTATTTCCACTACAACATTGATGACATCCCACTACAAATACTGAAGTCCTTTAAATATGGGTTGTCTTTCGGAGCGAACGCCTTACTGGAATGGATCAACAATTTTCTCGAAGTCTAATTTGTTTCTCTGGCCCGTCAGTGGGAAATGTGTCAAAATGAAGAAAAATATTATCATGAAATCTAAACAAATAAAATGTAGGAGCCAGAAGACTCATCAATATAACCACTTGGACTGCACCACTGTGTAACAAGTCATAATAATAATAATCCTTGCATTTGATATAGCGCCTTATCACATCTTTGAGACGTCTCAAAGCGCTTCACAGAATATGCTGTAAAATGAAGTGACTGTATTTTGTGGACGAAACTCGGCAGCCAATTGCACACAGCAACAAACAGTTGCGGACCGAGTGGCCAAATTATTATTGTTATTAATTTTTTTTAAGGGACTACTACTGTCAGAAAGCGATCCGCCAATCAACTAACAAGTGGGTTCCTACTCACTGCTAGGTAAACAGAAATCTTGAAATCTAAACAAAGTAAAACATAGGAGCCAGAAGACCACTTAATATAACCATTTCCGTATGGACTGCATCTCTGTGTGTAAAGTCATATCCCTAAATTGGCGATTAGTCCACGCATAAAGAGCGACATAAAATCTTTAGTGTTTCAAAACTCGGGATGAATTGCCACAGAGTTCACCAAGAGTGTTTTAGCTTTTTATTATTGTGTTCCCTGTGAGTGCCTTGTCTCTGTGTGTTTTGGTGATAATCAATGCAGTGGCCAACACTTATTCTCAATACTGTATTTTCCAGCCTTGTTTACATCAGATTTCCTTTGTTCCCTCTCGAATATTTATGTACATTACTTGAGAATTATTGGCAGCACCTTTGCACTCAATGCCTGGAGGCTTGGACATCCCTTCCTCCTGAATCAGCCCAAGTGCATACTCTGTCGAGCTCTCTCAGCTGGCTTCTCTGATTCCACAGTTTGCTATAACCGGAAGGATCATAATAACTAGGGGTCGTTTTACAGAGGTCAGCCTGTATCAAGGGTTCTTACATGGAAAGAAAACACATAAAAAATACACAATATCATACGAAATTGTATAGCGCCTTTCACGGCGGGAAGACATCCCAAGGCAGTCAGAGATTTGGACCCGAGCAGGGGGTTTGGGATCAGGGAGGGCAGGGAGTTCAGGGGGGTTGGCTGAAGGCACGGTTGAAGAGGACGGTCTTGAGATGTGCCTTGAAGGAGGCGAGGGAGGGAGCGAGGCAAATGGAACATGGGATGGAGTTCCAAAGAGCGGGGGCACTAATTGTGGGGCAAGCCACAGCCTGTTGAGTGGAGGGAGGGGACAGGTTGGACTTGGGGTTAGCAGGTCACAGATTTATAAAGCTCCTTTCATGTTGAGTAAAGTTTTGAAGCGTATTCCTAAAACGCGTTTATGGTTTCGTCCACAGAATTACAGTTACTACACTTTACAGTATATCCTGTAAAGCGCTTTGAGATGTCTCGCCAATGCGAGACATTTATATTTATATCAAATACAAGGATTATTATTATAATTATTAAATTATCACATTCATAGATACTCGGCTATTGCTAAGTCCATTTGGTGGAAAACCAATTTCTGAAAACTATTTAAAGACAACTCGGTTGTTGCGAATTCAGAAGAGTACGTTTTACTTTCTTGAGTCAAGAGGTTTATCCTGTATCTAGTGGTGAGACGGGAGATCAGAAGAGAAGAGAAAAAGCAAGATCATTATTTCTAGGCTTGTAATAACTGTAATTCATGTGTAGTATCTGTCATTACATTGTCAACAGACCCTTTCCAAAGAAGTCAGAGGAGAGTCAGTCGCAAAACATCCCATTAAATGTTTTGGCTTGGATCTGAGGAACTGTGGCGGAAATAGTCCGAAGCTCTTTTTCAAGGCGATCAAAGTAATACATTTCCTCTTTTGAAGAATAAAGTAAAACATCGGAACTTAGTTTCCCTTCCTTTCCATTATAAACGTCCCAAGTGTTTAACCTTTTTGTGTCAGATTGTTAGGTGTTTCTGTTTTCAGACTCAAATGTTCCTAAACTTTCAGTGTGACAAACAATCCTGAAGGTAAATTAATATTCCGGAAAGAGAAATGCACAGATCTTTATTTTGGGATAACTGTTGTTTGGTCATATTTGGATGCAATAGGAAGATGCTATGATAAGTGATGGCTGACAGTGTATTTAAAGTCTGTCTCACGAGAGCTCGGCTTTGAAGGTGCAAGCCAGTCAATTCACTATAGCGTAGTAACTTCTGCGAAAGAAAGTGGGAAGAATAGGTTTGATGGAATTGAACGACATCTCTTTCTCAACGTCGAAACTGAGTTTCTCTTCCCAATTCTCACAAACGTCCCAGTTACAAATGCTCAACTTGAAAGATAATAATAATAATCCTTGGATCTTGGATTTGATATAGTGCCTTATCACATCTTCGAGACCTCTCAAAACTCTTCACAGAATATATTGTAAAGTGGAGTGACTGTATATTTTGTGGGTGAAACACAGCAGCCAATTGTGCATAGCAGTGTCTCACAAACAGTTGTGGATTGAACGACCAAAATTATTATTCATTCATTCATTCATTCATTTATTCATTTATTCCTTTATTTATTTATTTATTTATTTATTTATTTATTTATTTATTTATTTGTTTGTTTGTTTGTTTGGAAGGGATTATTATCCCAGGAAAGGTGATCCACCGATCGACTAATAACCGTGTTTCTCTTTACTGCTAGGTAAACAGAGGCGTGTGGAGTAAGGAAACTTGCCTAACGTTTCCCCCTAGCCCGGAAATCAAACCCAGGTCCTCTCACTTGCAAGTCCTCTAACCACTGAGCCTCAGTACTCTACAAGATTGTGGACTGTGGCAAAGTGTCTGACCGGTAAGTCGAGCCTGCACAGCCTGGATATTACACAGCGACATCTGCAGTCAGTAACATTTAAATCGTTGCAGATGAACACTAACGTGTAAATGATCAGTCACTATTTTCCAAAGCTTTTGAGAACATTTTTGCGGGATGTTAAGTTGAAGGAAGGCAAATACTTCTCCAGATGTATATTTAACAGAACGGAAGCAAGTAGGACGTGACACTTCCTCCGTAATTCTTACATTATTTTGTGGATTTCTCTGTGATTTACTGTCCAAACCCTGGACTCTCGAGCGCAGGTTGACCAAACAGACCACGCCGTTCACCACCAAATCTGGCTCGAGCATCTTCGCATCTACTGCCTCTCCCACTCTCATGCCAAAACCGAGCCTGTGTACTCACCATCCCCAACCTCCGTACCCCTATCCACACCAGTTCTCGCCAGGCTTCACTTGCTCAACTTCAAGATCCTCACACTAGTCTACAAATCCCTTCATGCTTTGGGAACCTCTCTACCTCTCCAACCTGCTGAGCCCCCCTCCACCACCTGCCGCATCTGCTCGGCTGGCCCCAGCCTCCTGCTTGTTCCTCGTCCCCTCCGCTCCACCATCGGTGTCTGTGCTTCCAGCAATTACGCCCCCAAAACTTTGTAACTCTCACCCTCAATCTCTCCGCCTTGCCCCCTCCTTCCCCTTTTTCACATCACGCCTGAAGACATTCTTCTTCAACCGTGCCTACTGTCACCTCCTACCTCCACCCGGCTCGGTGTCGCTCTCTAGGACGCTATCCCCACATAAAGGGTGCTATATAAATGCAAGTTGTTGTTGTTATTCTTTTGATGTGTATAACGAGACAGCACCATTTGCACTTATACAGTGAATTTACTTGCCATCTGTCATAGTGATAAAACTGCTGGTCCTATTTTTGTAACTTTCTATTTATAATTCTCAAATGTAGAAAGCAAGGAAAAACAATATTGAGCAGGTGACTTATTACCAAGATGCATTTCCTATAACAGAGAGCAAGAATCCTTACAATGCAAGACATATAAAAGGCCACATGGTCAGTCACATCAAACACATTTAATAATAATACTAACCCTTACATTTGATATAATGCCTTTCATGTTAGGAAGATATCTCAAAGTGCTTCACAGGATTTACTGTAAAATGTAAAGACTACTTTGTAGGTGAATGCAGAAGCCAATTTGCACATAATAGTGTCGCAAACATAGCCAACAGCCATGAAGTGAATGAACAATTTTTATTTTGGGAATTGTTACCAGGACACCGGGAGAACCTCCGGTTTCTTGTCGAATAGTGTCATGGAATCATTAACAGACAAACTGAACTCTGTTTAATGTCTCACCCGCAGGACCTCATCTCTGACATCGCAATGCTCCCCAGTGTCAGCCTGGATTATGAGTTCAGTGTTTTGATTTAGAGCCAGTCAGACTGACAACTAATGATCATCTTGTCACCCGGTTAGTTTGGGTGTGATACTAATTGTTGAACAAAGCTTGCTTTCGCCATATGCTCAATACATCTGATCAGAAAATAAATGTACAATAAGGTTTAAGAATTAAAGGAGGAAATGATTAGTCTAGCTGTATCCCATCCATTGTTAAAGCAATATCTGCAGGATTCTGCCATTTCCTTCATTTAAACAAAAGTTCTCAAAACCTTTGGAAAATACAGACCAAACCTCTGAAGATAAAAAAGTGTTTCCTTAACATCCTGGAGAGCTCAGTCTGTTGAGCGCCAGTGTTGGGATCAGACAGTTCTGAAGTCAAATTGATTGAAATGACCAGGTCTATAAATTTCCTGTGTGAGGTTTTGTAATGTCAGCCGGGTGTTTGACACAAGCAGAAACCCATCACCATGCTTAAGAGCATCCAGATCATAGGCACAAGCAGGGGGCCGGAGCCAGTTGAGCGAAGGCAGCGAGTAGTGGGTTGGGGGGTAAGCAGGTCGGAGAGGTAGGGAGCTGCCAGGGAATGAAGGGATTTGAAAGCGAGTGTGAGGATCTTGAAATTGTTCGGCGATAGGGAGCTAGTGGAGCCCGGCGAGAGCTGCTTTGATGGGGATATGGAGTTCAGTGCGGGTGAGTATGTGGGCGGTGTCCAATAATGCGCTGTTCAAAAAAAACCTTGTACTCTCGCTTCAGCCTTGCACTGTTATACTTTGAAAAGGAAATTTAGTCTGTAGCCCGTATGGAGGGTGGAGATTACGGTCACTGCATTTTGCAAGGATGCTTTTTTAAAAATATTTTAGTGCAGTGGTAGCTACATTCTGTGCACAGTGTGAACAGGGTCTCTAAGCGACTATCTGCCAAGCTTATCAGTTCGTAGGAAAGCAAGGGCCTAACCACAAGACTACTTAGAAGGCTCAACACCTCACTCAAACAAACACACATGTGTGTTTAACGGGAAACCTCAGCATCTTTCCATTAGTACAGAGAAATATAATATATAATATATAATAAAAATGACATTACAAAAATTGCATTTGTATAGCACCTTTCACGTCAGGAGGATGTCACAATCCTTGCATTACTAGGACTTTATCACGTCGTGGAGATGTCTCGAAGCGCTTCATAGGATAGACTGTAAAGTGTAGCGACTGTGTATTTTATGGGCGAAATGTGGCAAACAATTGCGCACGGCAATGTCCCACAAACATGTGGATTGAGTCACCACATTTTTTTAGCGGACTTATTACCCCCAGAAAGCGATTTGCCAATCGAATAACAATTATTATAAGGATTAAAATAGAGTCGAGACTTCTTGAGAAAAATGATTTTCCAGATGTATTTGGCAACCTCACACGCAGAGGTGCATCAGGACAAGTAAACAACAAATAATGACAAATAACAACAAATTTAGATTTATACAATAATAATCTTTGCATTTGATACAGTGCCTTATCAGTCATGGAAACACCACAAAGCGCTTCACAGGATATACTTTAAAGTGGCGTGACTGTGTATGGGAGAAACGCAGCAGCCAGTTGTGCACAGCAATGTCCACTAATAATTTGTTGGCCAAGACACTGGGAGAATCTCCTCTTTTTGAATAGCGTCATGAGATCTCTAATGTCCACCTGAACAGGCAGATGGGACCGTGGTTTAACATCTCATCCAAAGAACAGGACCTCCAACCTCCAGCATGGCATTGGAGTGTCATCTTAGAAACCCTAATAGTCCTTTAGCTCACTGGTTAGAGCGCTCGACTCGCAAGCGAGAGGACCTGGGTTTGATTCCCGACAGGGCGAAATGTTGGGCAAGGTTCCTTACTCTACACAACTCTGTTCACCCAGCAGTAAGTAGGAACCCGGTTTGCTAGTCAGTTGGTGGATTGCTTTTCCGGGGGTAGTAATCCATTAACAAAAATAACAATAATAATTTGGTCACTCAATCCATGACTGTTTGTGGGACACTGCTGTGAGCAATAGGCTGCCACAATTGACCCACAAAATATACAGTTAATTCACTTTACAGTATATTCTGTGAAGCGCTTTGAGATGTCTAGAAGATGTGATAATAACAACAACAGCAAAGTTACATTTTTTATATCGACTTTCATGTCAGGAGGACATCCCAAGGCGCTGGATATGGCGCTATACCAAATGCAAGGATGATTATTATTATTATTATAATGCCTTTCAGATTGGGAAGACGGCCCAAATCGCTGCAAACCCTCAGGACGTAAGCTGAACATGAATGAAGCTCAATCAATAAGCTGGCAAGAAGCCAATTCCCATTTATTGGAAAAATAACTCTAAATATTCATGCCAGGATCGATTTTTATGTGGTGTTTGGCTTACACACAAAAACATTTTCTAAGCAGGCGTAATAGCATGCATTAAAATGAAGGCTAAGAAGAATATAATACGAAGTGCTGTACAATGCAGAAAGGAGGAAATATTCTATCATATGTTGCACTTTCCACCTGCAGTATGTTTTTCTGCATAAACTGGTGTAACTGTTCCTACACATTTTACTCTGGACTATAGAGCACCATGAATCTCACAGCAGTTTCTAAAAGCTGTGGGAAATGTAATATACAGATCTGAGTACATTCAAACTACAGCTGCTTATCTGCCTTATCAATGCAATGTGTTTTGCTCGTCCACATGCACATGTTCATGGCAATGGAACAGCTTTACATAAGGTTGGTGTAGACCTCTGGTACAAGAGAAGTGGAACAGTTTCCTTTGTACGAAGGTATGATCAGGGGATGATCATTTGACCCCCCCACTCACTCCACTCCCAGAACCAACTCTGACAATTAATTAGAACATGGCAGCTCTACTTTGCTTCAGTCCACAGGCTCAGCTCAGCAGGAAGCAAACAAAACAGTCTGCAAATTTTGAAGGCTCAGTGGTCATGTCTCTCCAAACAAGCCATTTGTGCATTGGTTTTATAACCAAACATTCGCCAAGTTGACGAGCGAAGAAGACCTTTTGTTTTATAAATACATGTGGTTCACTGGGTAATAATAATCCTAATAATAGCCTTCGCATTTGGTATCACGTATTTTCACATCACCCAACCCTCTCAAAGCCTCGCAAAGTTGAACAGATATTGACCATCCTGACTGCAAATCCTATAGCTCCTGTAGGAGTCCTGTAGCTCAGTGGTTAGTGCAAGTGAGAGACCTGGGTTCGATTCCTGGCAGGGTGAAACCTTGGGCAAATTTCCTTACTCCACACGCCTGATAATAATCCCTGCAAAAAAAACAATAATAAATTGGTTATTTCAATCCACGACTGTTTGTGGGGCACTGCTGTGTGCAATTGGCTGCCGCGTTTTACCCACAAATATACAGTCGATTGACTTTACAGTCTACTCTGTGAAGCGTTTTAAGACGTCTAGAAGATGTGAAAAGCGCTATATCAAATGCAAGGATTATTATTATAATCAGCCTGGGGAATATCCAATAGAATGGACCTTTAAGATTCTGAACGTGGCAGTAAAACTAAAGGCATTTAACAGGATTTTACATCCTTTTGAAGATTACAATTTTGATAAAGGATTGATTACATCTTGGGTTTTAAAAGGCCTCTCAGCAGTATTTAATGCTGAAGATTAACTTAATTATAAATGGTTCGTTTCTGAAAATCAATTGGCCATTTTATGCTGTGCATGCTTTTCCTGTATCAGTTGAGTTCACTGATAAATTGCTCGCTTGCTCTTCCCCTCTGGCGAGCGTAGGTCAAAGTCTTGGTTTACATTTTTAAAAACATGATCGAGGGAACTGTTGATTTATATCGATATGAAGAATTGTAATCTCCTTCCTGTCAGTTAAAGGATAATGCAACTCGTAAAACTCTCAAACAGGAAATCAAATGTCACTTTGATACAAAACCAAGCTATGCCAACCCCTCACCCCGCATTGAAACAACAACAATTTTAGACTTAATTTGCACCTTTCGTGTCAGGAGGATTTTGTGTCAAGAAATATTCAATCAACAACGTTCATTTTATTAACCAAAAAGGTTGGCCACCACTGCTCTAAAATAAGGCCTGTTCATGCCTTATTCTTTATCATATCGACCTGTCTGTCATATTGACCTGTCCGCTCCCTCTGCTCAACAGGCTCTGGCCTGCTCCACGTCACCCTCTTGGCTCGCCCGACCCCACCATCAGCGGTTGGGCTTTCAGCCTCTCAGCTCCCTTTACCACTCCATCCTACAGTTCCTTCGCCTGGCACCATCCCTTACCTCCTTCAAGGCACGTCTCTTGACCCTCTTCTTCGACCGCACCTTCGCGGGGTCACTCTCCTACACCTACCCTCCCTGCCCTCGACCCCTCCTGATCCCAACCCCCTGCTCGGGTCCAAATCCCTGACTGTCCAGTGCTTTGGGATTTCCTCCCGATGTGAAAGGAGCTATACACATTTAATTTTTTGTTGTTTTCCACCCATGTGCCTCTCTGAGTCAGGCATTTGCCCTGTGTTTGGAATCCAGTAATTTACGCTTTCCTCCCTTACTTGTCAAAACAAATCAGCTGAAACACTGTGGAGTCCTGTGGTTAGAGAACTCGCATCGCAAGGTGAGAGGACCTGGGTTCGATTCCTGACGTGGCGAAATGTTGGGCAAGTTTCCTTACTCCACACGCCTCTGTTTACCTAGCAGTAAGTAGAAACCCAGTTGTTAGTTGATTGGCGGATGGCTTTTCCGGGAATAATAATCCCTACAAAAAATAAATAATAATAATTTGGTCACTCAATCCACCACTGTTTGTGGGACACTGCTGTGCACAATTGGCTGCCTGGTTTCACTCACAAAATATACATTAAATTAATGTAATAATAAATTAATTTTGCACTATATTCTGTGAAGTGCTTTGAGATGTCTCGAATACAAGATAAGGTGCTATATCAGATGCAAGAATTATCGTATTATTATTATAATAATAATAAACCTTGCGTGTAGTAAATGTATGGAACAAGCTCCCGAGGGAGACAGTAGAAGCATAAAGCGTTGACTCTTTCAAAAGCGAATCAGATTTTTTTTAGGAAATAGTATCTTGGGATACAGTAAATAGTTTGGGAAATGACATGTGAATGCGAATGCCAGGGTGGTGGGAGGTGAACTGGATAGACCTTGGTCTTTTTTCTTGCATTTTATTATGTGCTCATGTTTTTATGCCTTGGATTCTGACCAAAATTTAAACAAGGAAAACCTGAGACAACAGCAGCCTCTGGCTACTCGAACCTGGTTCTATTTGAAGCACAATGAAAACATGAATGTTTTTTTGAGTCCTTCCTGGGGCTGATAACATGTACGTGCTGTGAAGCTGTCTCTCCAGAAAACAGGTCTGCGATTCTTTTCCATCATTGTCCACTTTGGTAACCCGGTTAGCTCATTCCAATATTAAAACCTACAGTACACTACTAATCATGGTTTATTAAATAGTTTTGACAAGCAGTGAACCTCAAATAGATTAAACAGCACATAAATGCCACCCTGAGTAAAGGGCGGTACATAAATGTAAGTTGTTGTTGTTGCTGCAGTTGTGGTTGCTACAGTAATCGTTCCTCAGAATACCCTGATTAACATCCATGATATTTATCGTTAATCTGCTCACCTCCTAATGTCAGCCCCTACCCCCATCCTATTCTTTAATAGTAATAATAACAATCCTTGCAAAGTGCTTTTTAGGATTAACTGTGAAGTTAATTCATTGTTGACACCAGCGTCTTGGATTCTGCCCAAAGTTAAACCCCAGACGCCAGCAGCCTGTGCTGCTCGAACCTGGTTTTATTTGAAGCACAATGAAAGCATGAAGGACGTTTTGTGTTGATGGTGTGTGTCAAGTAGGTACACATGGCAGCCAATTTGTGCACAGGATCATTCCACAAACTGCCATGGCATGAATGACCAAGCTTTGCAATTATTTACCAATATCTCAGCTAATGGCATTTCTGTGGTGCAGTAGGTGTTTTCAATTGTGCTGTTTCCGATAGGATCTTCACTGGGGGGGAGAGACAAAAAGAAAAGAGGAGAACTTTCACCCATTTGCCTGGATCCCAGAGGTGAGAGGCATTTGGCAGCCTGCCTTAGTTGGTAGCACACATGCATGTAAATTGACTGTATTTTGTAGGCAAATCTCAGCATATAGATGTTTGACTTTGGCCACCTGGCTGGCGAATCCTTTTCCGCTGACGTACAAACTCAGCAGCTATTTCCAACCCAATTTTGTGGGAAAATTGTACACTATTGGAACCAAAGCACAGATCAAAAGTTTTGCCTTTGACCTCAAGGTATGAACATATCTAATATTATAGTTTTATTTCAAATTAGCTTCACAAGTTCTGCAATAACTGTGTTTCTAACCAGCAAAGCTCTCCACTTGACAATATGTACCATTTCTTTGTATGATTTCTTTCATGGCACTCTCTTAAGAAAATGTTTGAAGCTATAGTTTACAGAATTTAAAATGGATAAGATTATTGTTCCTTGAGTATCATAATATCATTTGCATGTAATGATTTTACCAGATTGTGATTAAGGTTCATTTGAACTTTTATTATTGATCAATGAGCTGTATTTTCTTCAGGTGGAACCTCAATTATCCATCAAGTGTCTACCAAATGGATTCTATTGTGATGGATAATTGAGACCAGTGAATGTTAACGAATCTTGAGTTTTAAAGTTTAAACGAGACAAACTTGATTTGAGTCAAAACTTTTTTTAATAGTACCCTATTAGTGTCAAAATTAGGTTAGAAATAGTTTGTATGCCAGCAGGAAAGGATTTGCTTGCCATATAGAAGGAGAATTAATTTAAAGTACTCCTCTGTCACAAGTGAAGGTTTTTTGGCAAGATTGATGAATTGAAGTCGAAACAAGCTGGGTTATTCCCCTAAAGCCTTCCAAGGAGAAACAAAATAGTGGAAAGAATCAATCCTATTTCTTATTATATTTTGCCTTCTACAAACCCAGTCTCAAATGTTCTTATCCCGTCATTTGCAAATGTGTTGGCAAACGCAGGAAGGCACATTGTTGACTTGGAAGAGACATAAAGATCTTATTTGTCACCCAAGCGAGAAAGAGAGTTCCAGCTGCAACGTGTAATCAATAGCTATCCTGCACTAAATGCAGTTGAGGGAGTTTCTTTTCATGGCGCAAACGCAGCAGTAAGCATTCAATTGTTCGAGATTTGGAACCAGGATTTCTAATGTGTTGCTTGTGTTTCATTTTATCTCTCTCCAGTCAGTGCTGTGTGTTGCATTTATTGTTGTCTGAGGCCTTTGGAAGTTTGAGGCAGACAAGACCATTGTATGTGGGGGACAAAAATAAAGTCATGAGGTCAAGCCTCAATCTGGGCTGAGAAAAGTGATCTCATCCAGTGTTTATACCCCACACAATCTTCCATGTCAATGAATCTCGTCTTCTATTTCTTTCTATTCCATTCTTCCTCATGTTTTCTCTTAAATTCGCAAGCGAGAGGACCTGGGATTGATTCCCGGCAGGGCAAAACGTTAAGCAAGTTTCCTTACTCCGCACGCCTCTGTTTACCTAACAGTAAGTAGGAATCCGGTTTGTTAGTTGATTAACGGATCACTTTTCTGGGGGTAATAATCCCTTCAAAAATGATAATAATTTGGTCACTCAATCCACAACTGTTTGTGGGACATTGCTGTTCCCAATTGTCTGCTGCGTTTCCCCCACAAAATATATGGTCAATTGACTTTACAATATATTCTGTGAAGCGCTTTAGGGCGTCTCGAAGATGTGATAAGGTGCTAAACCAAATGCAAGATTTTATTTTATTATTATTAAATGTATTGACCCTTCTTAAATCAACTACAGGTTCTAGCAATGAATTCCATACTCTCACCATCCTCGAAGTGAAGAAATTCCTTCAAAATTTCCTTTTAGATCCACCGTTTATATTTATCCATTATCTTTGATTTATGCCTTCTCATTTTGGACTCACAACTAGTGGAAATAACCCATCAACCTCCAACATATCAAATCCTTATTTGTCCATTTCATGGATATGGAGTAAATATTGGTCTTGAAGTTTGATTAAATGGCCTGGATGATTTATGCAGAAACTGTTTTATGAATTTGCTACCATAAACAGGACAGATCCAACTTATTTAGGATATACTCTGACTCTTTAACATTTGTACTTAATTAATCCATCACTCCAAGACACTATTCCGTGTGAACAACAACAACAACAACAAGATTCCGCTTATAGAGCGCCTTTCACGTCGGGAGGACGTCCCAAGGCGCTGTACAGTTGGGTCAGGACCCGAGCAGTGGGGGAAATGGTCAGGGTGAGGGGAGGGAAGGAAGGGAGCGAGGAGGGGGTAGAGAGTCGAGAGAGGAGCTGAAGGCACGGTCAGTACACGAGCTGCAGAGTTCTGAATGACCTGCAGTGTGGAGGGAGGACCGGGAAGGCCGGCGAGGAGAGAGTTCCCATAGTCCAGCCTTGAGGTGATAAAGGCGTGGACCAGAGTTTCAGCCGCGTGAGGGGTGAGATAGTGCCGTAGTCTGGCGATATTCCGGAGGTGATGGAAGGCGGTGCCAGTTGTGGTGCGAATATGAGGGAGAAAGGACAGCTCAGGGTCGAACAGAACACCAAGATTCCTGACTGCTTTGAGAGGTGGAGAGTGCAGCCTTGGATGCTGATGCTGTCAGTTGAAAGACGTTTTTTAAATCCAAATAGTTGTTGTTGTACTTCTTTCCAATATTATCTGCTGCCAATTACATAAAACGCCCTACTCACTAATATAAAACAATATAGGGGTAATGTTTGACATGTTTCAAGATTATCACCGGCGTCAGACTATCACCAATGTAAATTAACATCATCTTAGTTTTGAAGTGTTCTAAACTTTCTCCCAGATGTTAATTATAGAGCAGGGCAGCTCTCTCTTGATGTCTGTGTTCACTAACAGCAACAACAAGATTGCATTTATAGAGCGCCTTTCACGTCGGGAGGACGTCCCAAGGCGCTGGACAGTTGGGTCGGGACCTGAGCATTGGGGGGAAATGGTCAGGGTGAGGGGAGGCAAGGGAGGGGGCGAGGAGGGGGGTAGAGAGTCGAGAGGGGAGCTGAAGCTGAAGTAAAACACTGGTCTCAGCCACTTCTCAGTTACAGTGTCTGTGAAAGAGTCAGATCACAAGGGAAATATGTTTTTAATGAATGTTAACTTACATTTAATACTTTGGTTCATGTATTTTTCATTTGGTGCCGTAATGATTTAATGATCCTCTATTATTGCATGTGCCTTGAGAATGCTCAAGTGTTCTGTGGTCAGTACTGTATAGACAAAACGTGACTCAGTCAGGCAGGTCAGTTTTACACTGTTCATTCAGTAAATATATGTATTGGGTGGGGGGGGGTATATATTTTCTGAGCAAAGCTGTTGCTTCTTATCATGTGGCAAGTGTTAATCTTCGTTGAGATAATCTTGGCAAATATTGGAAAATTTCAGGTTAATTTGCACACTATTTAATAATTATACCGCACACTATTTAATAATTATACCAATCAACATATGGGTCATTGGTAATAATATAATAATTTGACTTCTCAAGTGGTTCACAGAATATACTGTAAAGTGAATTGACTATATTTTGTGAGCAAAACGTGGCAGCCAATTGCGCACAGCAGCGTCCCACAAACAGTCGTGGATTGAGTGACCCAATTATTATTGTTTTAAAAATGCAACTAATACCCCACGGAAATCGATCCACCGATCAACTAACAACCCAGTTCCTAATTACTGCTCAGAATACAAAAACTTGTGTAAGGTTTCACCCGGAAATCGAATCTGAGTCCTCTCACTTGCAAGGCGAGTGCTCTAACCAATTGGCTACACTTTACAGTATACGCTGTGAAGCACTTTGAGACATCTCAATGACATGATTATTATTATTATTTAAGTATGGACAGATTTTGCTTGCAATTTGCAGTTGTAAAGAGTGCCAAACCAATAACCAGCAATTACCTAGCAATAAGAACCGAAGTAGTTGAGACATTAACCCATGTGAAGGGTGCGACGGAAATGTTGCAGTGGGATTTCTGACACATTTAGAAAGTTCATCTATAATAATATAAATTCTACCTTAATTTTTTTTTATACCAAAACATTCCTTGGAGCTGTAATGATTTTGCAATCCTCTATTATTGTGTTTTGCCCACAAATATACAGTCAATTCAATTTACAGTATATTCTCTGAAACGCTTTGAGACGTTTAGAAGACATGAAAAGTGCTATATCAAATGCAAGGATTATTATTATTATTGCAAGTGCTTTAAGAATACTTAAGAAGTGTTCAGATGTTAGTACTTTATAGACAAAAGCAGATTCAGTTCAGCAGGTGAGTTTTTTCTTCCAAGAACTATGAAGTGAAATGACTTTCATGAATCCCATTCTTGTGCACGCTGACTGAACACAATGGGCTCCAATATTTTCAAGGAAAAGTATGACAGCAGAAGGATAGCTAAATTATCGATTTTACTTATAATATTGTAGTGCATATCGAAAGATGGGAAAGTAATAATTAAATCCACATGATTAATCCAAAACCCGATACTTTATTTGCAACAAAAATACTGTGTAAAGAGTGCAACAATGATAGGAATGTGGAATAATAATACCTGCATGTGATCCTTGTGTTGAAACGTCTCAAAGCACTTCAGTTTTTCTGTAACGTGTAGTGACTGTATTTATCGATGAATGCAGCAGCAAATATGCACATAGCAATGTCCCACAAACAATCATGAATGAATGACCAATCTTTTTGTCTGGAAGATTGCCGACCAGGATACTGGGAGAAACTCCCTTCTCGTTTCAAATAGTGTCGTGGGATCTTTAACATTCATTGGAACAGATTGCAAAAGCCAAGGCTTGGGGACTCTAGAATGTGCACTGGGGTATTTTTTGACCAAATAGTTTGACCACATAGTTTGCCATTAAACACATTGTCTGGCAACCTTCCAGATGCTTATCCAGCTAAAGACTGCTGTACCCTTTAGATCTTTGTCTTGCAGGGTTAACAGGAGCTGAGTGGGAAGAATCCTTATCCCCAGTGACTAAATCAATATGTATTATATATAGTAATGTGGCAATTTGTGGGTCGGAACTCCACATCAGGACTTTGAACTTATAGTCCAGGCTGACATTTCAATGCAATAAGGAAGGGCTGCATTGTTGGAGGTGGCAGCCTTTGTTAAACTGATGTTAAACTGAGGTCCTGTTTGCCTTTTCGGGTGGACGTTTCCGATCCAACTATTCAAAATGAGTTTCTCCCAGTGTTCTAGCAAACAATCCCTCAAACAAAAAAATGGCCATTCATTTCACAATTGTCCGTGTGCAAATTGGCTGCTCTGCTTTGACTAGAAATAAATGGACACTAAACTTTACAGTAAATCCCTTGAAACGCTTTGAGATGTTCCGATGACTTGATGAGGTGTTACATTAAATGCAAGGATTATTATTAACATTCCCTGAGTCTATTTCTTGTGGATTATCACCAGCATTAAATTATTACATTATATGTATCCAGGATGTCTGATAAGCACAATTTTGGAGTAAGAAAGGCAGATAAAAGTGAACAATAGATAAGGTGACACAGGTTAGTTAACAAACCATTCTTATTAATATGCTACACATACTCTCTATTAGCCAAAACGAAGCCTTCACATACATGACTCCATTAGATCTCCATTTCATAAGTTCACTTATTATTTTCAGATAAGCCAGAACATAAATAACTGGATGAAATATTAATTACCTGCAAGAGAAGATTAATTGGGAAGACACGATAACAGAATGTGACATTGTCAGCCTATTGCAGTGAGGAAGTGGAGGGAAATAAACATGGCTTACTTTATACAATGTCCGAAATCAATGTTACTGCAATCAATAGAGTGGGTATCTGGCTGGGCTGTCCATTCCAGTAGTCGAAACCTCAGTTTCCACTGAAGTGATTAAAATGTAAATCTTGGTCTTCAATGAGACAAGGATCTCCATTCTAAACAACAGTTTGTGCAACCAATGGTAAAGGAACTTACTGTATTTATATAAATAAGAGTGTTGCACTCAAGTTACCACTCAGATCACTTCTGACAATAAAGCTTCTTTTACCCTAGTGTTCTCTTTTGAAGTTTTTTTTTTGGCAGCTCCACTCTGTTGATTATGGCTACGTCAGGAATTCATAAAGAACAATTCGTACAGTTGTCCTTGGCCGGGCTGCTAACACCTTTGTCGTGTAGGGAAAGGTAAGAAGCCAGACCTTCTGCGTAGATATGCTCCTTGTATCAGATAACTGCAGACGTCACAATATTGTGGAGAAAACAACAACAGTCTCTCCTCAAGAATGAAGCGAGGCAGCAATGTGAAATTAATGTGGAGGCGGATTTAATTTGGAAATGCAATTTATACAGGTACGATTGGCTGAATGGCCTTCTTCTGCGTTGTGCTGTAGATTTCTATGGTTCTATATATAAGTAATTTCTGGTTCCACACATACAAAATCACTTCTTAAAGGATCTGGAAGATAGCTCAGTGGTAAACTTCAGATGTCAATTATTCAACCATGAGAAAGCACTTGGAAGCACACTGGCTGGAAATTACTCAGTAAAGAATTAATGCACTAATATATTGGCCAGCAAACAAAATGCTCTACAATGTCCAACAATTGTTTGTGATAAACCCTGCAGTGAGCAAACCGAAGGATGCTTTTACTCAGTGTTGTCGTCAAACATTTGCTGTAAAACCCCTTTGAAAGCATTCACATACAGTAAATTGCAAGAATCCACCACAGTAAACTCTTTTCCCACCTTATACCTTTGCTGATAATGAGAATAGGGCGTGATCAAAGTGTCTTGCAATTTGCTTTGAGATAAACAAATTGTTTATTGTATTCCATTCAAATGTGCAACACTCAAGTATTAATCAAACACTGCTATTGTTTTCTGTGGCTGTTCTGCCATCGTAATTATAGATACTTAAGTTTTCATTTTTACACAGGATGTATTTTTTCCAGATCTGAAAAAACGTTACCCTGAATTTCTTTATTCTGAAAGCGTATATCACTGGATTCACAGCTGAATTTGCATGGGACATAAATATTCCGATATAGAAGGCAGTTTTCGTGACTTTCCACTTTGGGAAAAAATATTTAAGGGAGTTCATGGTATGCAAAGGTAGCCAGCAGACAGCGAAGAGGAACAGAACTAAAGCCAGTGATTTCGCGAGTTTAAGTTCTTTTCCAAAATATCGTCTCGAGTCCGTAGCCTTGGCCATCTTCTTGCTCAGTTGTTTCTTTATCAAGTAAAATATTTCAGCGTACAACCCGAACATGATCAACAGAGGGAAGAGGACCCAGCCGAAGAAGTTAAAGTAAACCATGTAATCCATTCGGACGACTAACGTAAACTTGCATGTGATGTATCTCTCGCTGGAGTTCTTCTCTTGCTCTTGCACAGCCTCGCTGCTCCTGTTGTGCCAGCCCAGCATGGGTGTTATGCCAATCAAAAAAGATCCAAGCCAGCAGATGGCTACGGCAATCCAGGCTCTCCTCTGGGTTACAATGATCCTGTACCTGGCCAATGACACAGAAGGTTTTAGAAATGAGTGTGCTTGCTCTATACCAATAGACTTCAGTTAGTCATGAACGTGACATCCCAGGTAACCTCAGACATCTGTCTTTCCTGAACCTTTACTGCCATTTGAAACAACCCATGTTGTGCATTTGGTCACTCAATCCACGACTGTTTGTGGGACACTGCTGTGCGCAATTGGCTGCCGCGTTCGCCCACAAATATACAGTCAATTCACTTTACAGTGTGTTCTGTGAAGCGCTTTGGGACGTCCTCCCGATGTGAAAAGCGCTATATCAAATGCAAGGATTATTATTATTAAGAATATCCAAACCAAGCTGAGAATTCCATGCAGCCCACCTACACATAGAAATCCCAGAGACAGGTTGTTGGAAAGGAATGCGTACTCTCTCAGGGACTTTTCTGGAAAATAGTATGCACAGGTTGGCAAGAGCCAAGACTTGGGGACCCCACAGTGTGCAACGGGGTAACTGCTGGAGTTGAACCAGCTAAAACCGCCATTGATATTGCTGTCCAGCAAGCTTTCCTGCTGTTTGTCCAGCCAGGGCCGCCCTACCTGTTAGGGCTTTGGTTTGCAGGGTGGGATGACTCTCTGCCCCCAGCGACTGGTCCGCCCTTCCAGGTCCTGCTGATGAACCAGACTGTGCTGTGCTGACGTCAGCAGTGCCCTGGAATACTGTGGACCTGCCTGCACAGAGTGACATCAGAGCAGGGCTTCCTGGTGCATTGCACACATGGCTGCAGGAAGTGACGTTAGTGGTGTCCTGTAAGACCTGAAGCCCTAATCACCGGCTAATTTTTAGTAAGCCCCTGAGTTTCTGGACCCAAATCACCATGTTACAATGGGGTCAGTATGAAGTAACAAAGCCAATAGTTAAAATATTAAGTACAATTGGGGGTGGGCATTTTTTCTCCTTTTCGCTTCTCAACTCTTGCTGCACTAGTTTCATAAATTTAAGTCTCAGATATGAAGGATGGTAACCTGAGTAAGTTACCAGACGACATCTGGGACCAGTGAAACTGCACCTCAGCCTGACAACCTCCTTCATGACAGGGAGAAAATTGGAAGAATAAAGCTTTGAACGTGTTTCACAGATTAAGAATAACCAACTGCGTATTTTGAGATTGCAAGTCATTTTGGGGGTGAGGTAAAGATGCCAACTTGTAATTGCTGTACTCTTTATGATTTGCCTAAGCGCTCTGGGATGCTATCCTGCGTGATGGGCGCTATATAAATGCAAATTATTGTTGCTGCAGAATGTGCAACGCATTTACTTCTACCTATCCATTCAGACATGTTTTCAATTTAATGTTATTACTTTGTTCCAAACAAATAGGGCCAGATTGCATCCTTAACAACCAATATTGGATTTAACATCTGTTCAATTTGAGTAATCTGAATGAATAAGAGAAATATGATGAACAATATAATTTGCATTTATATGATGTTGGATTGGGAGGTCATCTCAAAGTGCTTCACACAGTTGGATGGACATGATTTGCACATCCTGTGTCCCCAAATTCTTTTGTAATCTACTTGTTTTCATTTGTTAATTATAGCTGTTTCACCTTATAGCTGCTTGTCGGGCTCCCCAACTCCTCCCTCCACAGGTTGCAGATCATCCAGAACTCTGCAGCCCGTGTCCTCTCCCGCACCAGGCTCTGTGACCCTATCACCCCCATCCTCGCCCGACTCCATTGGCTTCCCATCACACAGAGGATACAGTTCAAGATCCTGATCCTCACCTTCAAAGCCCTTCATGGCCTCGCTCTCTCCCTTCCTCTGTGACCTCCTAACCCCCTACCATCCTGCTTGGTCCCTCTGCTCAGCAGGCTCCGCTCTGCTTCATGTCCCCTGCCTTACTTGCCCCACCATTGGTGGGCAGGCCTTCAGTCACTTTGCCTCTACCCCCTGGAACTCCATCCCGCACTCCCTCCGTCTCACCCTCTCCCTTGCCTCCTTCAAGACCCATCTCAAGACCCTCCTCTTCGACCATATCTTTGATCACCCTCCTTAGCCCCCTGTTATCCACCCTCGCTGATCCCGATCCCAAACTCGGGTCCAAAACACTGATTGCCCAGCACCTTGGGACGTCTTCCCAACATGAAAGGTGCTATAGAAATATAATTTTGTTGTTAGTTTTATCAGCACTGGTGAATCAGTAGTCAGTCACTGGGGAATTGGCTCCTCCGCCCTTCCCCTTCAGTGAAGCACTTTGAGATCTCTTGATATGAAAGGCATTCAATAAATCTAAATTGATTGTATCGTACGTAAGATGGATGCCTTGTTTGCCTGCAAATATACAGTAACTTCCTGTGAAGCACTTTGAAATTTTTGACGTTGTAGGCACTATATTGAGTGCAGTGATGATTATTATTATACATTTAAAAATGCTCCAACTTTTTCGTGGTGCAATCGGTCACTGTTTAATAACTTGTATCTGAATAACAAGATGCAGTTCTGCCCCTTCCTCTCCTATTTGCCAAACATTTTTTTGTTAAGGAAGAAAGTGCTTTAAAGCTAAATCGACCTGGATCAGATCTGCATAACACATTGCATTTGATAAATCTAGATCTCTAATGATAATAATAATTAATAATAATAAAACAGTTCTTGCATTTGATATAATGTCTATAACATCTCAAATGCTTTACAAGTTTAATCATAGTCACAATTTGTACAGTTGGCCTATGATTAAACTTGTAAAGTACTTTGAGATGTTATAATAATAATAATAATAATAATCCTTGCATTTGATATAGCGCTTTTCACGTCTTCTAGACGTCTCAAAGGGCTTCACAGAATATACTGTAAATTGACTGTATATTTTGTGAGCGAAACGCGGCAGCCAATTGCGCACAACAGTGTCCCACAAACAATCGTGAATTGAAGTGACCAATTTATTATTTTTTCTTGAAGGATTATTATCAGGCGTAAGGAAACTTGCCCAAGGTTTTATCCTGCCAGGACTCGAACCCAGGTTTCTTGAGTGCTCTAACCACTGAGCTATAGACATTATATTGCATCAGATTGCGAGGATTACTGCTATTTATTTATAATAGACATGCAGATTCCCTTGTACAGACAGCTGAGGCCATCTACACCCGCTTTATTTGTCAGTAAATGTTTTCAGGACAGTTTGGAATAATTCTCCAATGTACTATTGTACTGAGTGAGTTGGTGATGTCTGGAGAGGGAGAAAATTAGCTTATTCAGCACATTCTTAATTAGGAAATGTTCTTACCGGTTTGCAGTATATTGATGCCTGTGCAACGCAATGCAAATCCATTGACATAATGGTATTTGGCAGGGAGAAGGTAAATATTGAACGGATTGATCACAGCAGGCAACATGTTCCAGCTAAAATACTTTGCACAAACCGTTCTGCTCTATTGAAACCCTTTGACTCGGCATATAAAATTGCCACATATTATAGAATATAACCTAATAAAGAAGGTAATGTATTATATAACCATATGAATAAAAAAATAAATCTTGCATTGGATACACATTGCCTCGTCACTTCACCCAAATGTTGCTTCACAGGATTTACTGTGACCATGTATTTTGTAGGTGAATGTGGCAGTCAATTTATGCACAGTAATGTCCCACAAACAACGATGTAGTGAATGACCAACCGGGGGATTGTTGGCCAGGACTCCGGGAGAAATTCTTTGTGAATTCTTTGTACCATGGCATCTTTAATATCCATCTGAACATGCGGACACATCTCGGTTTAATCTATTCAAAATGATGGCACGTCTAACAATGCAGTGGTTCTCAGTACTGCACTGAAGTGTCAGCCTAAATTATGAGTTTAAGCTCCCACAACCTTCCTCTGCTGCACTCGCAACAACCTGTGATCTCCAGAAATAAATTAACAATAAAAGAGACTGATTTTTTAAAAAAAAGAGTTAATACCTTGCAAAATTCCATTCTATTTTAAATATAGCTTACATTTACGTGGCACACCTTTCAATGTAAACCAAAGCAACGGGAAGCGATTTACAAAATAAATTTGTTGAAAAATGAATGTAAATGTTGTTATACACTCAGGTCCTGACTATCACTTAAATTAAAATTTAACATTTAAGTCATGTTTAAATTAAACATGTTTTAAATGTTAAATTTAAATAATTTACATTTTAAACCTTAAACCTAACATTTAACATTAAAATCGTGCTAAAGATCCCAGGGCACTATTCGAAAAGAGTAGGGAGTTTCTCCTGGTGTCCAGAGGCCAACAATTCCCTAAATTAAATTGATTGTGGGAACGTCGCTGTCCGCAAATCAGCTGCCGGGTTTGCCCACGAAATGCACATCACTTTGCAGGCAAATCACTTTACAATACATCCTGTGAAGCCCTTTGACGCGTTTTGACGACGTGAAAAAGTGCTGTATGAAAGGCAAGGATTATTGTTATCATGTGGGAAAACTTGGCAGCTAATCTGTGCCAACCTCGCACCACAACATCAATGAGTAGCCGATAAATCAGATAGAGCAGATGAAAGGACAACAACAACTTGCATTTAATACAGCGCTTCTCAAAGCAGGGTAAGATCCCAGAGTGCTTAAAGGTATTGAACCAATGGTTTCTAAGTCAGCCAATCGCCCGCAGGTCTGCTTCGATGCAACAACGCCCCGATACATTTAAGCGCTTTGAGACGTCTCGAAGACGCGACGAGGCGCTGTAACAAATGCAAGGATTATTATTATTATTATTATTACTACTTTCGACGCGAGTCTGTTTAAAGTAAAGTGGTAACGCCATCGGGTTGGAAGGATCGAGGAGCGAAAGACTGTTCACCTGGTTGGGATCTTGACTCGCAGGTAGCGGTCCACGGCGATGGCCAGCAGGGAGAGAATGGAGGACTGAGTCAATGTCAGCAAGATGCAGGCTATGAAGAGGCAGGTGTAGAAATGTGTCTTCATCCCCAGGCTGATGGTGATGGCCAGGGGGATAGCCAGAGCCCCCACTGCAATGTCAGCCAGAGCCAGGGACACAATGAAACAGAAGGTCGTGTCTCTCAAAGAACGATTGATTTTGACAGCCCAACAAACCAGGACATTCCCCAGGATAGAAGTCACTGCAATCAGCAGCTCCACCACTATGTACACAACATCTACTTGATCCGACATCCTGCTCTCTCTCTCTCTCTCTCTCTCTCTGCTGGAGGTCTTCAGTCTTGGGTTTGGGCTTCTTCTGTCTTTTATCTTTATCCTCTGTGTGTCTTGAGTGTATCTGTGTGTGTGTCTGAGTGTATCTGTGTGTGTGTCTGAGTGTATCTGTGTGTGTGTGTGTGTGTGAGTGTGTTGTGTGTGTCTGTCTTTGTGTCTGTGTGTGTGTGTGTCTCTGACTCAGGTTTCAGTGTTCAATTTGCACGAATTCTGCAATTGCAGAGAAAAAAAAAGGGTGATATTTGTCCTTGTGTGTTGGGTGGTGGTGGGGAGGAGGAGAGGGGAGGAGAGAGAGAGAGAGAGAGGAGAGAGAGAAGGGCAAGGGGAGAGAAAGAGAGAGAAGGGGAAGGAGGGAGAGAGGGAGAGAGAGAGAGAGAGCATCAGCAATCTTTCTTTGGAGTCAGGAATTTCTATCCCTGATAAGCAGTCTGTGGCTTCCTCCAGCAGCAGCTCCTCGTGTCCATTTCCCTCTGTCCAGTGAGTGAGTGAGTGAGTAAGTGAGTGAGAGTGAGAGTGTGGAGTGAGCTCCACAGCAGCAAAGGCTCTGGGATGTACCCTCAGGTGATGGGTGTCTTGCAGCAGATGCAGCTCTCTCTCTCCAATCTCAACCAGAGGTCCACTTTGATCTCCTGGTGTGTGTGAGTGTGAGTGTGAGTGTGTGTGAGTGTAGTGTAGTGTGAGTGTGAGTTGGACCTCTTGATTCGATAGAAAAATCTGTCAGATGCACTGATCTAATTCATTCCCCAGCCCAGCTCCAAATTCCTGGTGTTAACACATTTCTCTCTCTCTCTCTCTCTCTCACTCTCTCACTCTTATCTCTCTCTCTCTCTCTCTCTCTCAGGCATCGCACTCCATCGACAGACACATCTGACCCTTTTGCACTTTATTTAAAGACCTTTGCAATAAAAGTGCTGTCGTTGCCAAAGGGAGGGACTTTCGAGCAGAGAGCTACACCCTCCCCTGGGCTTGTCTGTGGAGCTGTGGGTCGACTGGTCTCTCACTCAGCCTTGTCCTCTTTCCCCCCCCCCCCACCCCCCTCCCCTTTTTCTCCCAAGCCTTTTATTTAACCCTTTCCCCCCCCTCCCCTTCCCCCCCTTCCCCCCATTCAGAGACAGAGATCCCTCTGATATTTCACACACTGAGTTCTTATTCCATGTTCTCCATTCCACAACGAACCTCACTCAGTTGCAGTTGCTGAGACTGTCCACACACACTCCATCCCTTTTCTTGTTGAAACATCCTGTTGTTTTGTTGTGGAAGGATAATGCGACGACAACAACGTGCACTTATACAGCGCCCTCTCTGCGGGTTAGTGCCCAGGGGAGCTTCATCATCATCATAATCGTAATAATAACCATCATTGCATCTGATGTGGTCCCTTTCGATCGCGCCATCCCCCTCCACCGCCTTTGCTCCGCCGGTGGGACCGCACTCGCGTGGTTCGAGTCCTACCTCATGAACCGCCAGCAGTGCATCTGCACAAACGGCTTCTCCTCCCGCTCTCACTCGGTCACCTGCGGGGTCCCCCAAGGATCCTTCCTTGGCCCCCTCCTCTTTCTGATCTATATGCTCCCTCTTGGGGATGTCATCCGCAGACATGGGGTACACTTCCACATGTATGCAGATGACACCCACCTCTATTTCTCCACCTCACATTGTGACCCCCAGTCTCCTGATGTTCTGTCAGCTGCCTGTCAGACATCAGGAGCTGGATGAGCGCAAATTTCCTTCAGCTGAATGTTGACAGGACGGAAGCCATGCTATTTGGCTCTCGTCAACGTCTAAAATCACATGGTTCTCACCTATCTGACCTCCCCCTAAAACTCTTCGAACCCGTACGCAACTTAGGCGTCAGGTTCGACCTCCAATTATCCTTCCTTCCACACATCTGGTCCCTCACCAGCACCGCTTTCTTCCACCTCCGACGCATCGCCCGTCTCCGCCAATACCTCTCCCCAAAAGCCGCTGAAACCCTTGTTCGTGCCTTTGTTACCTCTCGGCTGGACTATTCAAATGCCCTCCTTGCTGTTCTCCCCTCCACTACCATTCACAAAATCCAAGTCATCCCAAAACTCTGCCACCCACATTCTTACCCGCACCAAACTCCGCTCCCCGATTACCCCAGTCCTCGCCAGACTGCACTGGCTGCCTGTCCCAGTGAGGATCGACTTCAAGATCCTCACTCTTGTCTTCAAATCCATGCGCTCCTCTGCACCCCCCTACCTCTCTGACCTCCTCTCTCCTCACAACAGTGCCCGTTGGCTTGGCTCCACCGGGTCTGACCTCCTCCTCATCCCCTGAATCCTCCGCTCCACCCTCGGTGGCCGTGCCTTCAGCCACTATGCCCCGAGGCTCTGGAACTCCCTCACTCCCTTTGCCTCGCCCCTGCTCTTCCTATTTTCAGGTCTCTGCTGAAGACCTTTCTTTTCGACCGCGCCTTTGGTCACCTTCCCCCCCTCCACCTTCCCCCGGCTTGGCCCCTGGATCCGTTACGGTAAAGCGCTCTGAGACGCCGTCCAGCGTGGAGGGCGCTATATAAATCCAAGTTGTTATTGTTGCTGCTGCTGTTGTTTCATGCTGGGAAGAAGTCCCAAAAAGCTTCATGTGATTTTCTGAGAAGTAACTCTATTTGTGGTCCAACGCAGCAGCTAATACTCACTCAGCAATATCCCAAAACAGCCATGAAGTGAATGATCAGTTTTATCTGAGTATTGTTGGCCAGGACTCCCTTCCCCAAGAGAAACTGCCTTCTCTTTTCAAATTGTGTAAGCGGGATCTCCTTGGAGCTGAACCCTCCATGGCGGTCTCTCGTCTGGTTCCTGAGCCAGATGGGTCCGCGGTATTCCAGGGCACGGCTGATGACAGCACAGCCAGCAACAGCAGGACCTAGAAGGGCAGACCAGTCACTTGGGGGAAGGGAATCATCCCACTCAGCTGTTAACCTTGCAAACCAAAGCCCTAACAATGGGGAAAACTTGGCCAACAGCAACATCAATGTGGGTTTAGAACATAAGAACATAAGAAATAGAAGCTGGAGAAGCTATTCAACAACAACAAGATTGCATTTATAGAGCGCCTTTCACGTCGGGAGGACGTCCCAAGGCACTGGACAGTTGGGTCAGGACCCGAGCATTGGGGGAAATGGTCAGGGTGAGGGGAGGGAAGGGAAGGAGCGAGGAGGGGGTAGAGAGTCGAGAGGGGAGCTGAAGGCACGGTCGAAGAGAAAGGTCTTGAGACCGGCCTTGAAGGAGGAAAGGGAGGAAGCGGCGAAGGCACTGGGGATGGAGTTCCAGAGCCTCGGGGCTGAGAGGCTGAAGGCCCAGCCACCGATTGTAGGGCGGTTGGGGCGGGGGATGTGGAGCAGACCGGAGCCAGAGGAATGGAGGGTACGGGCAGGTAGGTAGGGGGATAGTAGGTTGGAGAGGTAGGAGGGAGCAAGGCCGTGAATGGCCTTGTAGGTGAGGATTAGGATCTTGAATTCGATCCTCTGGGGGATGGGGAGCCAGTGGAGGCGAGCGAGGGTGGGAGTGATGTGGTCGCGAAGCCTGGTGCGGGACAGTACACGAGCTGCAGAGTTCTGAATGAGCTGCAGCTTGTGGAGGGAGGTGCCGGGAAGGCCGACGAGGAGAGCGTTCCCGTAGTTCAGCCCCTCGAGCCTGCTCTGCCATTTAATAAGGTCATGGTTGATCTTCTAACCTAATTCCATTTACCCGCCCTATCCCCATATCCCCATATCCCTTAATCCCTTTAGTTTTTTAAAACCTATCAATCTCAGTCTTGAATATGCTACATTGCACCCCCTCTAAGGCGAGTATATCCTTTCTTAGATAAGGAGACCAAAACGGCACAGAATATTCCAAGTGCGGTCTCACCAGGGCCCTATACAATTGCAGCAAGACTTCCCTACTCTTGTACTCTAACCCCTTTGCAATAAACGCTAACATGCTATTAGCCTTTCTAATTGCTTGCTGTACCTGCATTCTAACTTTCTGTGATTGGTGTTCCTAAATCCCTCTGAATACTAACACTACCTAGTCTCTCCTGCTGTAGAAAATAATTTGCTTTTCTATTTTTTCTACCTAGGTGAATAACTTCACATTTCCCCACATTATACTCTATCTGCCACCTTCTTTCCCACTCACTTAACCTGTCTATATCCCTTTGCATCCTCCTTGTGTCCTCACAGCTTACTTTCCCACCCAGCTTTGTTTCGTCCGCGAATTAGCTACAGTATTTAGATGGAGTCCTATAGTTTAGTGGTTAGAGCACTCACGTTCCTGTGAAACTTGCAAGCTACTTTATATGATAAGGGTGGTCTTAGCTAGACAAGCAATGAAAAAGCAATTAGACAATCTAGACTCTTCATTCTTGAGAGAAGATGACTCAGAGGTGACCTTATAGAGATGTATAACATTTTAAATTGGATTGAAAAGAGAAATCCAGATCAAAATTTTTGGATGGACCAAGACAGTACAACAAGAGGATACAGGTTTAGAGATGTAAATCGCAATTTCAAGACAGACACCAGGAAGTTTTTCTTTATTCAGAGGGTAACTAATGACTGGAACAGGTCACCAGGTAGGGTGGTTGAGGCCATAACACTGGACTCGATTAAAAAGCAGCTTGATGCTGTGATGGGAGGATGGTTGTAGTGTTCTGGAAATGAAATGCGTTGGGGCTTTTTTGAGCAAAGTGGCTGCTTATTTCTCTGTTGGTGCTGAAGATCGGATATGTCAGCTTCGCTCATCAACAGGACTTGAATGGACAGACCAGGCACTGGCAGGTTGAATTCTGTCCACTCAGCTCCTATTCGCCTACCAAGTGAAAGCCCTAACAGGGAGGGTGGTCCTAATTGAACAGGCATGGGAACACTCGCCAGTCTGTGCTCTCAAAGGCAAGCTATGTGGTTTCTGGCTGGTTAAACTCCTGCTGTATCCCAATGCACACTCTGGGGTTTGAGATGTCTCAATGACCTGATAAAGCGCTATATCAAATGCAAGGATTATTATTATCATAATAAAATCAATATGCTTTTGTTAGAGAGTTAACATTACAAATGGCCAGCTTTTCTGCGAGACATTTAAATACAAGGTGGCTTTTTGGGGGTGGGGGGTGAGCTGGACATCTGACAGATGTGGTCCATGCTTAAGAGGATCCAAACCAAAATATACAGTCAATTCACTTTACAGTCTATTCTGTGAAACCCTTTGAGGCGTCTTGAAGACGTGAAAAGCGCTATATCAAATGCAAGGGTTATTATTATTATAAACTGAGAGTTGCTACAACAATGGAAATTCTTTCATTTCCTACGTTGTCCTTCCTGTCATTACAACAAAGGGGGCCATCACTATTAATCATTTCAGTCATTTGTGCTGAACACGGGATAGAGATAGCAACCAAACAATTTTGTCCTTCCCTTTTCTTGCTGTGCATTATTGTGTGAGGAAGCTGCCTTTGTAGTTGCTGGTGGGAATGAGGGCGGTGAGTGCATGTGGGGGAAGGTGCTTATTAGGGGAATTACAAGTGGGAGATCACAATTGCTTTAGATATTGAATCAGAATGGAGTTGGGTGGAGCTCTGCTTTGGCCACTTTGTCCTGCTCCATACCTCTCCATAAACAGGTCATAACATCATTGTGTGTCTCCTACATGGCTCCAGGCTATCCCCCCCCACTGGCTTCTTTCCCCTAGTCCTGAAATTGCCCTTTACAACCTTAAACCCATGTCCTCTGGTTATACTGTCTGGGTAAATCCTGAGGATTGGTCCATCCATTGATCAGGATTTATTGTTTAACAGATCAGTGCTTTGTAAAAGTCGAAGTTTGCAAAACGTTTTCAGTCAATCATTTGTCACTGCCAGGATAATAGGGTCTTAATTACATCTCTTCACATCACATTGTAATTGGATCCCTTAATAATACCATCACAATGTTTAAGAGTATCCAAACCAAACTGGGAACAGCTATAAAAGTGGATTGTGGATCCCTCAATACTGTGCGGAATTGACTGCCACATTTCGCCCACAAAATCTAGTTAACCCACTTTCTAGTATATTCTGTGAAGCTCTTTGAGGCATCTCAACAACATGATAAGGCGCTATATCAAATGCAAGGATTATTGTTAGATTATTATTATTATTATTTATTAATAAGGAATCAAAGTGCCAAATTTGCATTCTTTCTGGTAACCAAATGTACTTTACTGCCATCCTCGATCAAATTGGACTTCCTCTGGGTTGGCATTAACAATAAGACTGCCCCCCTCCCACCCCTCCCCCTCATCCTCCACACGTGACAGCCGATAAAATAAAAAATACTTTGAATTCAGCATTTGAGTTCTGTTTCACAGCATTGGAATGAAGAAATCTTGGGTGCAGCCGTTATCATAATAATAAGTAATATTCCTCGAAATCGATACAACGCTTTTCACTTTAGGAGGAAGTCTCAAAGTGTAGTGACTGCATTTTGTAGGTGACCAAGGCAACCAATTTGTCTCTCACAAACAGCCATGAAGTGAGTGAACAATTTTATCTGGTAGCTTGTCGGCCAGAGAAACTCCCTTGTCTTTTCAAATATCGCCATGGGATCTTTAACATCCACCCGAACAGGCAGTCGGGACCTCAGCTTAATGTCTCAGCAGAAAGACGGCACTTCTGACAATGAACAAATGTCCTGCACTGCACTGGATTCTCAGGTTAGGTTTCAAGGTGTGATTTAAAGATCTAAAGACGGAGAGCAAGCAGATGAGGCAGAGGGATAGAGGCAGGGAGTTCCAGAGGTTAGGGGTATAGTGACTGAAAGCCTGGCCATCGATAATGGTCTGGATGGGATGTGGGGGCCTCCAACAGGTATGTGTCAGCTGAGTGTAAGGGGCGAGTGCAGTGGGAGGGGGCACGGTCGGGTGGGGGGTGGGGGGGGGGGCGTAGAGTGCGAGCAGATTAGAGAGATGAGAAGGTGCTATAAGCAATGATAGGTGAGTGTTTTCAGCCACTACCCCCTGAAACTCGGGAACACTCTTCCTCTACCTCTCAGCCTTGCCCCTTTCTTCCCCATCTTCAGGTCGTGCCTGAAGACCTTCCTAATCGACCGTGCCTACAGCCACCCACCCCTCCCTCTGGCTCAACGTTGTGCTCCGCTACTGCCAAGTGCTCTGGGATACCACCCTGCACGAGGGGCACCACATAAATGCAAGTTGTCGTTGTTGGTTGTTGTTGTTGTGAGAACCTTGATGTTGATCTGCTCCCTTGTAGGTTGCCAATGGAGCCTGGCGAGTATAGGGGTGAGGAGTGTGTGGGGTTTGGTGCCAGTGAGGATATGAGCGGTGGAGTTTTGGATCAGTTGAATAGACTGTTGACCAGTTAAATAGACAAAGGGACTGGAGGAAGCTGATGTTGAATTATCTATTTCAGACCGAGGGGAACCAGGGCAAACCAGGAAGCTTAAATGATCTCTATTTTTGTCTTTAGCTTTTCCCGAAGTTATAATTATGCCGAGACATTTGCGGGCCGCTGTTGCAAAATAGTATACTTAACGGCTCATTCTCCAGGGTTTCTCTTCCCACATTAAAGGCTGGCTGAGTTTTGAATAGATTACATGAGAAAGGGAAGGGTGGAAAAATGTTAATAACAGAGCAACTTTGAAACAACAATGGCTGCAGTTCCTCCAGCGAAAATGGAACATCACTGAAGGGAACCTCCTCCCCAATACAGCCAAGCCACACTCTACTCTCTTACTTCCTTCAAGGTCCGTCTCAAGAACTTCCTCTTTGACCTCCTCTTCGGTCACCCTCCTACTCTCACCCTGCCTTCCCTCTGCCACTCCTCATCCCAATCCTTGACTGTCCAGTACTTTGGGTCATGAAAGGCACTATAGAAGTATAATTTGTTGTTGTTTTTGTACTTACTCCCCTGCCCCAGCACTGGTAGCAGTATTCAGAGTGTTAACTGTTAATTGCTGTACAGTTTAAGTAATTGTGGTTTAAAGCCACTGACTGGTGGTGAGAAACCAGGAAAGTCCCGCATTTAGTGCTGCTAGCTTTCGTTGGCAACGGCAGGAAGAGTGGTGCAGATATGGAATGGGCTGAGATCCCAGCATGTAACCCCGTGAGATGTCCATCAGTGGGTTTCACTGTGGAATGCAGGAATGCATGAGGATTAGGCCTCTAGCTCAGAGTGAAGCAAGGCAGTATCCGAGGGATATCGATGCACCCACTCCCCACCACCCCACCTCCCCCCGGTAAGCTCTCTTCCTGCTAGTGATGTTCTAAAATAAACATGGTTATATGATGGTATATGTGGGCGTGCCACATTACGTTACTTTTTCCTGTGGTGGCACCCAGGCAATTGCATGTTGCTCTGTTTAGCTTCCAATTGTGCCCTTGTTGTCAGCTAAACTCAGCATTCATATTTTGCATCGGGAGGACGTGCCAAGGAGTTTGACGATCCTGGTGTGGGACCCGAGGTGGCACGGGGAGTAAGATTATTATTAATAGCACATTAAGATGATTAATATAATACTGGGATTTCTGAATTTTTGAATCGTGAGATTCGTAAATACTTTGCATATTTGGTCATAATGTCACGGAGGATGTCTCAAAGTGCTTGAGACTGCTGGCTGGGCACTCGAGTGATCATAGAGATACAACTGCTTGCAATTTATACAGTGCCCTTCTCACGGGGTAGCATCTGGTGGAAGGGCACAATATAAATGCAAGTTGTTGTCGAGATGGGCCTTGAATAAGGCGAGGGAGGGAGGGAGGGAGAGAATCACAGTGGAGTTCCAAAGAGCATATTAGATGTTTCTACAAAACCTTCAGACGTAGAAAGAAATACAACCCCTGAGAGAGGATACCTCAGCTTTTCCCTTTCTTCTTCACTTGAAATGCATCTCATAAATTAACATAAATTGGTTTGCAAATCTTTCAGATAACATTATAATGTATAACAATCCTTGCATTTGATGTCTCACCTCATCGCACCGAGAGGTTTGTGGGGCTAACTGTCAAGTGGAGTGAGCTGTGTATTTGTAGGCTAATACGACATCATCTCAAATGAAATGCTCCATAGTAAGTTAATTATTATGGATGAATTGACTTCTTCAAAGTTATGGTAAAAGGTCCCCACGTTGTCCAGTCTGCCATCATTATCTTTCCTCATATTGAACTGACAGTTGCTTAGAGATAATGCCCAGTGGACACATTTGCTGTTTATCTGTTTGCATTTCTCACATCTCCTCCCAGACCTCATGTTGTTTTCCGATACTGTATTGGCGTCATCAACCCAGCTGCTGAGCTTCCAATGACCAGCACAGACCAATCTTTGGAAGTGTCTCTATTGAGCGAGATGATGATGATATAATAATAATCCTTGCATTTGATATAGCGCTTTTCACGTCGGGAGGACGTCCCAAAGCGCTTCACAGAGTACACTGTAAAGTGAATTGACTGTATATTTGTGGGCAAACGCGGCAGCCAATTGCGCACAGCAATGTCCCACAAACAGTCGTAGATTGAAAATGACCAATTTATTATTGTTTTTGGTTTAGGAGGGATTATTATTAGACGTGTGGAGTAAGGAAACTTGCCCAAGGTTTCGCCCTGCCTGGAATTGAACTCAGGTCTCTCGCTTGCAAAGCGAGTGCTCTAACCACTGAGCCACAGGACTCCATTAATGATGATTAATAAGAGGTCCAGATATCACAAGATACAGAGTTGAAGCATGGAACAGACATTCAATGTAATATTAATCATCTTAATATGCCATTAACCTAATAATCTTACTCCCCACCCCCCTCAGCTCCCACACCAGGATTGCTAAACCCCTTGGCACGTCCTCTCGACGTGAAAGGCACTTCATAATTGTAAATTTGTATTGTATTGTGCCATTTTGGCCACTGACACGATTCCCCCCAAAAAACAAAAGCTTGTGTTTATTATTGGCCCTGCCTTAGAGCACTCAAACATTGATGCAACAGTGATGAGAAAAGCAACACGTGACAGTCCTGGGCTTCATTGACTGTGCTGGGAACCCAGGCTGTGAATAATAATAAACAGTAAACCTCACATAAATCGTATTCCAGCGACTTGGGACGTCCTCCCGACGTGAAAGGCGTTATACAAATGTACAAATGTAATCTTGTTGTTGTTGTTGTTGTTGTATCAGTTGGGACCATACATTTAATATGACTTATACAAAGCATGGCTTGAGGAGTCCTGTAGCTTAATGAATAGAGTACTCACCTCACAAGTGAGAGGACCTGGGTTCGATTCCCTGGCAGGGCGAAATGTTAGGTAAGTTTCCTTACTCCACACACCTCTGTTTACCTAGCAATGAGTAGGAACCTGGTTTTAGTCAATTGGCAGATTGGTTTTCCGGGGGTAATAATATGTCTCATCTCGAAGACGTGATAAGGCTATAATCAAATGTAGCAATTATCATTATGAGTTATGAGAAACTTGCATAAGTTATAGGAAATTTAACAGGCCTTAGGGCAGATATATGTCTTAGGGGATTATATGATTTATACAGATCAGACTTATGCAAGTTTTACTGTAATAATAATCCTATCATTTTATACAATGTATTAATTATCGTGTCGTCGAGACGTCTCAAAACACTTCACAGGTTACACTGTGAAGTGGATTGACTGCATTTTGTGGGCGAAATGTGAATGAAGGCAGTGGATAAAATGGTGGTGGATTATTTCAACTGAATTCAAAACGCAGAACAATTAGGTTTTGATTCTGAAATGCAGAAAACGCTGGCTAAGCAAGAAATGAGAAGCACATTCTTGCCAGTGAAGTTGGTTTGGCAGGCAGATTGTTTGAGAGGCATTTCGGATGGAATCATTTGTATATAATAATAATAATCCTTGCATTTGATATAGCGCTTTTCACGCCTTCTCGACATCTCAAAGCGCTTCACAGAATAGATTGTAAAGTGAATTGACCGTATATTTGTGGGCGAAACTCGGCAGCCAATTGCGCACAGCAATGTCCCACAAACAGTCGTGGATTGAAAATGACCAATTTAGTATTGTTTTGTTTTGGAGGGATTATTATTAGGCTCTGTGTGGAGTAAGGAAACTTGCCCAAGGTTTCACCCTCTGCCTGGAATTGAACCCAGGTGTCTCGCTTACAAAGCGAGTGCTCTAACCACTGAGCTGCAGGACTCCACATGTAGAAGAGATTAGGTGGAAATGGCGATAATAGCGTGCACATGACTTAACTTGATTCTTACATAAGAATCTTAATGTATTAAGATTCATTTCACCCACAAAATACAGCCAATCCACTTCACAGTGTATCCAGTGAAGCGCTTTGAGACATCTCAATGACGTGATAAGACGCTACATCAATTGCAACTAATACATTATTCTTAATGTACTCGGGTTGCCAACAGCAGTGTGCTAAATGGGCCAAAAGTTGTGCGTTGAATGTCCTTCTGACATAAAATGCACGGTATAAAATATAAATTTGTTTGTATTGAATGGGGGTGACTCACTCCACTCTAGTTTATTTTCTGGTTGGTTTGCAGGCCAGATTCACCAGACTGCACATAAACAGTTAAAGCTTCGGGGTTTCTGTTAGTCCAATGCATGATTGAGATGTTAGCATTTTTCGCTGTTGTATCTCTCTGTTCCAGTCAAGGACAGAGGAAATTCTTTAATTTATTAGCAAATTTTTCGGAACTGCTTAAATAATAATGATAATAACAATCCTTGATTTTGCTTTTGCACCTTACCATTTCGTTAAGACATCTCAAAGCACCTCACAGGATATACTGTAAAGTGCAGTGACTGTGAGTTTTGTGGGTGAAATGCAGCAGCCAGTTTGATTAAGGTGTTCAGTTTTGCCTGTTTTCCTTCATCTCCCCTCCCACCCCACTTCTTCTCATCAATCAATCAATCAATCAATCAATCAATCAATCAATCAATCAATCAATCAATCAATCAATCAATCAATCAATCAATCAATCAATCAATCAATCAATCAATCAATCAATCAACCAATCAACCAATCAATCAATCAATCAATCAATCAATCAATTAATCAATCAATCAGAATACTGTAATGTGCATGCGATTGGGTCACACATAATGTTGAGGGAGGAACCAGGGCAGAGCTGCTGATGATTCCAGCAACGCAGAATGCCAGAGCATGACATCAGGGGTCGGGTGTCGGCTAAAGAGACCTCCAGCCACAGAACCACCCACATCAGCACAGTAGAACCATGCGGTGTAATAATTACATAATCTGTGAGGTTGGGCTTTCTGCCTCCCCACCCTCTTTATCTGCCTGAGCCCCTCCGCCTCGCCCCCTCCCTTACCACCTTCAAGGCCTGTGTCAAGACCTTTCTTTTTGACTATGCTTTCGGACATCTTCCCACCATCACCCTGCCTTGCCTTCTACCCCTCTCTGATCCCAATCCCCAGCTCGGGTGCAAACCCCCTCATTGTCAAGTGCCTTGGGGTGCCCTCCCGATCTGAAAGGCGTTATCTCAATAACGCCTTTAATTATCCCCGCTCCGCCCCCACCCTTCCCCCCCCCCCCCCGTGTGGCTGCACTCCCTGCCGCCGCTACCTTTCGCATGTGTCGGACACCTGGCTGAACCCGCAACCCCTCTCCCCCATAATAATAATAATCCTTGCATTTGATATAGCGCTTTTCACGTCGGGAGGACGTCCCAAAGCGCTTCACAGAACACACTGTAAAGTAAATTGACTGTATATTTGTGGGCGAACGCGGCAGCCAATTGCGCACAGCAATGTCCCACAAACAGTCGTGGATTGAGTGACCAAATGCACAACATGGGTTGTTTCAAATGGCAATAAAGGTTCAGGAAAGACAGATGTCTGAGGTTACCTGGGATGTCACGTTCATGACTAACTGAAGTCTATTGGTATAGAGCAAGCACACTCATTTCTAAAACCTTCTGTGTCATTGGCCAGGTACAGGATCATTGTAACCCAGAGGAGAGCCTGGATTGCCGTAGCCATCTGCTGGCTTGGATCTTTTTTGATTGGCATAACACCCATGCTGGGCTGGCACAACAGGAGCAGCGAGGCTGTGCAAGAGCAAGAGAAGAACTCCAGCGAGAGATACATCACATGCAAGTTCACGGTTTTTGGTTTTTGGAGGGATTATTATTAGGTGTGTGGAGAGTAAGGAAACTTGCCCAAGGTTTCGCCCTCTGCCTGGAATTGAACTCAGGTCTCTCACTTGCAAAGCGAGTGCTCTAAACACTGAGTTACAGGACTCCTTTGGAGGCGAGCAAGAGATTTTCGCACAGCAACGTCCCTCAATCAGCCATGACATGAGTATTCAAGACCTTCCCCTTTGGTCAGTGCTCCTAGTGCATCGAGTTATAATTCTAGCTCATTTTCGAAGCTGTGTGGAACTAATAATAGAGCCTTAAAAATAAATGTGCCGTAATCCTTACGTCATCCTGTAAAAAGCGACAAAAGGTAAAAGGCTTCAGAACTAAATGTAAACGTTATCTGTGAAAGCTAAAGCAGATTTGGTTCATCTGCTGCAAAAATTGCCCTTTGCACTCATTCTTAAAAAGGATAACCATTATTTATATTGGCCTTGGGCTTGGTGGGTTTACAGTATAAATCTTTATGAGTGCAATAGAAGCTTCATCACAAAGTAGGGCAGCACAAGTGCAAGAGGTTGTAAATCTGGTTTTGATCCACATTTAAACAGCGATTTGAGTTCTATTCTTCTGGGTCAAGATGCCGTCAGGAGGGAATGCTGAATCAACATAATAATAATAATAATAATTATTGCGTTTGATATATATGATCAATTCACTGTGAAGCGCTTTGAGACGTCGAGAAGACGTGAAAAGCGCCATATCAAATGCAAGGATTATTATTATTATTATATAGCACCTTTTCACATCATTGAGACACAGCAAAGTCTTCACAGAATATACTGTATACTGTTATATTGACTGTATATTTTGTGGGCAAAATCCAGTGGTCAATTGCGCACAGCAGTGTCCCACAAACAGTCGTGGATTGATCAACCAAATTATCATTTTTTTAAAGGGATTATTATCCCCGGAAAATGATCCACCAATCGATTGACAAGCAGGTTCTTATTTACTGTTAGGTATACAGAACTGTGTGGAATAAGGAAACTTGCCTAAGGTTTTGCCACGCCCGGGAATCGAACCCATGTCTTCTCGCTTGCGAGGCGAGCGCACTAACCACTGAGCTCCAGGACTCCACTTTGACTGCACTGTAGTGAGTAGTGGCTCTTGAGAGAGATGGAAATTACACAGATTGGGAAAAACAAACCGCTCATTCGGAGACAGAGAGCTGTGTTTATTAACAAAGTGCTCGGCTGATTCCTGGCTGCAAGAAAATACTTCAACTAAGTTACAGCATTCTTCAGTCCCAAAGTGCTTGCTCAGTCGATATCTTCTTCAAGAAGGACACACGTACTAAATATCACTGGAAATTAACATTTTGAATGGTAATTAGGAATTTTGTGATTGATTGGCTTTTAAATGTCATGCAATTCCTTAAGGAGCAATGTTGTGCTGGAGCAGTGTGGAGAAGAATTTTATTGCTCTCGGTGCCAATAACAAGGATGCCATCACGAATATGGAATGTAGGATTTTTAAAGATAAAATGTACTTTCTGAAGTTCCTTTTTTTTGGTCGATCAGATGTCTGCCACATGCGGAAAGACATTATCATGCTTAAGAGTATCCAAATCAGACTGAGAGTCCCACTTTGCATGACACCTGCACACGGAAATTTCCCTGGGTCTGAAAATCCGAATTGTTGGTTTATGCCACAGCACGATTGCTCACAATTGTCTGCGTTTTATGAATCGAAGGGAATTCACTTTTTGGCCTTGTATTGTTAGTTAGATAATGAGGTTTCTTATAGTTTATGACTGGAAAACCTCAGGGTTCGAAGTTCTTCAAATCCACTGCAAAGCACACAACTTCTGTGAGTAGTCTTACTGTAGGGACGGCATTGCAATCGCTGTCCAGCCACACACCCATGAAAGCAATTGCTCGCATTCCTTTCTCTCCAATATTATTACATTGGGTGTCAGTCTGGCTCAGTTGATAGCAATCTCGCCTCTGAGTCAGGAGATTGTGGGTTCCAGCCCCCACGCAACCCCGTGGCCTCGGATATTCCTCATACCCTGCGATCCCGGACGGACTTGTGTCCTCCCCCATCCATGAGTGTCGCTCCGGGGTCCGGGGCCAGTGAATGCAACTCCCCGCATCCCAACACCACGCCCAGCCTCGGGCCTTCTCTCTCCCTGTGTCCTGACTTATTCTTCCTTTGCGTTTCGTGTTTTCTCAAACCCCCCCCTCCGCCCCGGTGAGTGTGCTCTTCCAGTACACTTTTGTACCTGCATCCTTTCCAGATTCTCGTGCATTCTCGTACACAGTTTGCAGTTTGCAACATACAGCGGTCCTCTCACATCAGGGTGTTCGGGAACCATTCGCAGGGACACTCGGGAAATTTCCCCAGTTCCTGTATAGTCAGCTCCTGGCCCTATGTCAGGACTTTGAACTCATTTAGTTTAGGCTGACACTCCAATGCAGCGCTGGGGGTGAACTGCGTTATGGAGGTTCCAGCCTTCAGACAAGATGTTAAACCAAGATCCCATCTGTCTGTTTGGGTGGACATTACAGATCCCATGGCACTATTTGAAAAGTGAAGGGAGTTTCGCCCAGTGTCCTGGCCAACAATCACCAAAATAAAATTGGTCATTCACATGATAGCTGTTTGTAGGACATTGCTGTGCGCAAACTGGTTGCCGTTTTCACTTATAAACAACAACAACTTGCATTTATATTGCGTCTTGGAGCCCTTAAAATACATAGTCAGCACACTTTATTATAAAAAAAATTTAATATGGAAGGTTATTATTCTAATACTGTATTGAGACATCTAATAGCTCATTTCTCATTTGGATTTCTTAATTAAGCTTCCAAGCACAAAGTGATGTGACCAACACAGTACAAACTACAGATACCGGTGCACTTGCTCAGTTTTGATTGTGGTCGGTCCCAAATGTCAGAGAATACACTGCAATGCACCAGTTTTTCATAGCTTGGTGTTATGGTCTCAATAGGCAATGAATGCTATTGGAATGTTAATTATTGCTGTGACTTGAGCTGGAAAGCTGAAGAAATGAAACAATGACTTAACGTGATTAGTAAATAAATAAAATCCACGGGTAGTGAGCATTCTAAAAGCAACATGCATTACAAACTGAGATAGGACCATGAGGTTTCAGAAAAATTGTGTGGTTTCACATGACAATTTAGAAATTGTAATTCAATCATTGTTTCGGAATTGGAAAAGGAATAGCTCTGATGGAACCATTATTCCGATAGGATTCAGTGAATTGTGTAGAGTGATATTGCTTTCTGGACCAAAGACATCACTACAATAAAAATATGATCCTGACTTTGGTTACTTTGCATTGTTTTGATGAATTCTGTCGACTATATCTGTTAATAATAATAATAATCCTTAGGCGAGGCGAGTGCTCTAACCAATATGCTACAGGACGTGATGTTGTACAATGGCAAAAGAACTATAAATAAACAGGAGAAAAGAGATCATTGTAATTGCAGGATTGGATTACATTTGAAAACACGGCTGTATTCTGATGAGTGCTGTTGCAGGAGGATATTGGTTCATCCCATTCATCTTGTTGACTACAAACATCAACAACAACAAATTGGATTTATATAGCGCCTTTCACATCAGTCAAGGGTTTGCACCCGAGCTGGAGATGTTAAACGTACTGTACCATGTTGTTACCACTTGCATTAAGGTTGCTATGTTTGCTGCGAAAAGGTACTTTATTGAATAGCCATAACCTGGAGCATGTTCCATATGTAAAGTGTTTCGATATGATATGATAAAGCATAAATTCATAAATTTATGATAAAGCATAAATTCAAATGCATTAAATTATTATTGTAAGATGTCATATGTTTTCAGATAAATAATAATCCTTGCATTTGATATAGCACTTTATCATATCATTAAACGTTCTATAAGAACTTGATGGGGCTGAAACCACTGGCTGCTTGTGTTTAACTAGACTGTTCATTGCATCATGGTCATGGTGGGTTAATGACATATTGGTTAAAAGTGAAATCATAACGACTGAAAAAGTACCCTTGACCAATCTGCTTGAACTGCAATGTTCCACATCCGTGGAAAATATGCACACTATGGAGATGCCATGGGAAGTAATTAGAAGGAAAACAAATATGTACATTCTTTTGCATTAGAGCGGAAAAGTAGTATGTTTATATAGTAATTGTTGGTTTCCGTTATTTAAGGCGCTTGGAAGTTTATATGGTGAAAGGGAAAGTCATCTTCAATCAACCACAATAAGTTACGGGGCTAGGCAGAAATATTCTGAGACCCTGCTGTAAGTAATTGGCTGCCGAGTTTCGCCCACAAAATATGCAGTCAATTCATTTTAAAATGTATTCTGTGAAGCACTTTGAAACATCTCAGTGATGTATTAAGGTGTTATTATCAAATGCAGGGATTAAAATTATTATTAACATCTACTTGCTTCCAGCACTAACAACTTGAAACTGATTATTTGCCAACTGTTGGCCCTCAAATGGATATTGTTTTCCATGATTGATTGTAATTAAAAATTGCATTTGATTTAGACCTTTATCATGGCACGGAAATGGCTCAAAGCACTGCACATTAGAGTATAATGATTTGTATTGCGAATGTATATTGGGAGTCTCCTTAAGAATTATAATCCACTTATTAAATATTCCTCTTGGTGCAATAACGTACATTGCGTAAAATAACATTGCGCCATATGGCAGTTGATGTTTGTGCTAAATATTGAGAAAGACATGCAATGCACTATAAGTTTGATTACAAAATATACAGTCATAAACTTCACCGCAAATCCCCTGAAGCGCTTTGAGGCATCTCGACAACCTGATAAAGTACTGCATTGAATGCAATGATTATAAAGATTATCAATTAATTGTTTAGAAGTTGCTTTCAAAGCTTTCCAAATCAAAGAAGACTTCATTGCAGAGACAGGAATAGTTTTCAGTCTTCCTATCTATTCCAATTCCAATACAACTGGTCCGATTCCAAAATGACTAGTCTGATTCCAGCACAACTGAATCTATCACCAACCATATCTGTTGCCAACATCTTTGCTTTGAAATAGTTACATCGAGAGATAAAATATTGTAAATAAACCTTTTTTTTTGGTCAGCTGGTTGTCTCACACGTGGAAACATGGGTTTCCATTACAAATGATCCAGCCAGGTTATAAACTGCCTATTAACCTGACAAACATCTTAGTGAATGTCACCCGCCCAATCTAATTGGATTTTGAATCTAATTTTCCATCAATTTATGGAATTTTAACTATGTTTAAGGAATTGCACAGGCCAAAGGATTCAAGTGTGTTCAAAGCATTTCATATTTTTTGGTTGAACTTTCAACTGTTTAACACTGGTTTTATCAGTTTACTGGTTTCTCTCACAAAATACACAGTCAATCCACTTATAATATATTCTGTGAGGCACTTTGAGATGTCTCAATGACGTGATAAGGCGCTATATCAAATGCAAGGATTATTAGTATTTTTAACATTCCAAATCCAGTGGCACAAAGTTTCAAACCCTATATAATACACAGTCAATCCACTTATAATATATTCTGTGAGGCACTTTGAGATGTCTCAATGAAAAGTTTCAAACCCTATATCCAAGTTATTGCGGAGATGCAATTCAGAGAAGTTCGCTCACAAAATACACAGTCAATCCACTTTCCAATATACTCTGTGAAGCGCTTTGAGACTTGATAATAATCTCTTGACATGAAAAGATGCTACATCAAATGCAAGGATTAATCATTATTAAGTCGAAATCCTGTTGAGAACTTGACACAAAATATAGAGTTGAAATTAATTTGGTAATGCCTTTGATGTGATAACAAGAACAACGACAAATTACATTTGTATAGCGCCTTTCACGTCGCGAGAACATTCCAAGACGCTGGGTAATTACCTAGTTTACCTCGATAAACAACAACGACAACTTGCATTTATATAGCAGCCTTCACGTGGGGTAGCGTACCGGAGCGCTTAAAGTGTTCATAAAGATTAGCAAGAGCTTCTATCTAGATTTCTTAAAATTGTATGGTTCTGAAGCATTGTCTCGGTTAAGGACAGCAGAATATGCGGCCAATTTAATATTGATTTATTCTTTCTATATTTCATACAAGCTATCTGGTCTGAGCACTGCAAATCATGTCATTAAAGATTGCTACCATGGTAATAAAAGGATCTACAAGACACTTAATTAGAACTGAATGCAGGCCATGCACTGAGGGAGTTCCAAACCAAACAAATCGACAGCTATGAGAGCTTCTGCATGAAGTTATCAGTAATGAAGGAGCGATGCATTGGGGATATTATCCTTTGGATGAGATATTCTGAGATCCTGGTGTTCAGATGTTTGGTACAAATCCCATGTGAGAAAGGCTTTTCTCTCCATGTCCTGGCCAGCAAAAATTGAGATTAGTTGATTGTTCACATTACGGCTATTTGGGAATTGCTGTGAGCAAATTGGCTGCAATGTTTGCCTATAGGTACATCATCACTACACTTGGCAGGAATTGCTTATGAGAAGCTTTCAGACATCTTTAAACATTACAGGAAATATTATATCAATTACAAATATAATTATGAAAGTGTTTGATGCATGTTCTTCCGGTGGCTTAGCAAGTCTCTAAATAATCATAGTTACACCTGTCATTTGCTCCTATATCATCCAAGTACTTCATAGGTCATTTCTGTCAAGCACGGTGTTTTCCTTGGTGCGCAGGAAGACCCCACAAACAGGGCATGAATTAAATGAACAATTTATCTCCACCAATCCATCTCCTTTAGAGGACTGAGTTCTAGATCCTTGTTCTCGCATTCAAATCTCTTTGTGGTTTTGCCCCACCTTAGCTCTGCAATCTCTTAAACTACAGGGACCATCAGGGAGCATCAGTCTGCTTCACGTCCGCTACCCTACCTGGTCCACCATAGGTGGTTGGGCTTTCAGTCAATCTGCCCTCCTCTCTGTACTTCATCCCGAAATCCCTCCGATTTGCTTCCTCCCCTTATTCAAGGCCTGTGTCAAGACTCACTTTCCTTTTTCCATGGATGCTTCCTGACCTGCTGAGTGACTTCCCAGTGACTTCTGTTTTTGTTTCAGATTTCCAGCATTTGTAGTATTTTGTGTTCTATCTCAAGATGTACCTCTTAGACCACCAATTGGTCATCTTTCCCCTCTCAATCCCTCTCGACAGCCATCCCCAGCTCAGGTGTCCATCCAGGATTGTTTAGCACTCCTCCTGACATCACATAAGAACATAAGAATTTGCTCGGCGAAAGAATAATAATAATAATAATCCTTGCATTTGATATAGCGCTTTTCACGTCGGGAGGACGTCCCAAAGCGCTTCACAGAATATACTGTAAAGTGAATTGACTGTATATTTGTGGGCGAACGCGGCAGCCAATTGCGCACAGCAATGTCCCACAAACAGTCGTAGATTGAAAATGACCAATTTATTATTGTTTTTGGTTTTGGAGGGATTATTATTAGGCGTGTGGAGTAAGGAAACTTGCCCAAGGTTTCGCCCTCTGCCTGGAATTGAACTCAGGTCTCTCACTTGCAAAGCGAGTGCTCTAACCACTGAGCTACAGGACTCCTGTAGAAGACCAAGACCAAGAAGACTCCTGAAAGAAGACCAAGGTCCATCCATTCGCCTTCAACCATCCTGGCAGTCGCTTGACATGTCTTGTCCCAAACTATATATTATATCCCAATATTATTTTCTAACAGAAATCTATCTAATTTATTCTTGAAAGGAACAACACTTTCTGCTTCCACTGTCTCCCTAGGGAGCCTGGTCCATACATTTACTACTTGCTTATTGAAATAGTGTTTCCGCAGATTTGTACTGTATTTACCTCCCTTCAATCAGTCTTGGCTCCCGTAAACGTCTTCTAACCTGGGACTTTGACCTCCTTAACCTCCCGGCCTATCCCTCACTCACTGAACCGGTGCGAAACCTTGGCTTCAGCCTCAACCTACAGCTGTCCTTCCTTCCCCACATCCAGTCCCTGACCAGGACTGCCTTCCTCTCCCTCCGCCACATTGCCTTCCTCTCCCTCCAATCGTACCTTACCCCAAATGCAACCAAAACACTTGTCCATGCATTCATCACCTCCAGACTCAACGATTCAAATGACCTCCTCGCTGGTCTCCACCATCCACAAAATCCAGGTGATCTAATACTCCGCCTCATCCGCACAAACTCCGTATCCCCATCACACCATTTCTAGCCAGGCTCCAACAACAACAACAACTTGGATTTATATAGCGCCCTCCACGCCAGACGGTGTCTCAGAGCGCTTTACAGTTTAGGATCCTGTGACCGAACCAAGGGGAGGGGGGGGAAGGTGACCAAAGGTGCGGTCGAAAAGAAAGGTCTTCAGCAGAGACGGGTTCCACTGGCTCCCTATCACTGAATGGATCGGTTTTAAGATCCTCACACTGATTTTCAAATCCCTTCATGCCCTGGTACTTCCCTACCTCTCCGACCTGCTTACCCTCCCACCCACAACCTGCTCCTTCCCTCGACTGGCTCCGGCCTCCTGCATGTCCCTCGTGCCCTCCCTTCCACCATCAGTTCTGTGCTTTCTGCCACTATGCCCTGAAACTCTGGAACACTCTTCCTCTATCCCTCGGCCTTGCCCTTTCCTTCCCCATCTTGAAATCGTGCCTGAAGACCTTCCTCTTCGAGCATGCCTATGGTCACCACCCTTTCCCCCTAACTCGGTGTCATGCTCAGCCAATGCCAAGTGCTCTCCGGATGCTACCCTGTGTGAGGGACGCTGTATAATTGTAAGCTGTTATCAGATTGGCACGCTGTGAAAAGCTCCCTTCTCTTTTCTAATAGTGTCACGGGATTTTTAATGTCTACACAAGCAGACGGGAGCTTTAGTTTTACATCTCATGCAAAGTATCTCTGACAATGAGGCAATCCCATAGAAATACACTATGCACAAGAGGGGTGTCAGCCTGAACTATAATAATAATAATATTAATAATAAGCCTTACATTTGACATAGCGCTTAAATACATCTTTGAGACATCTCGAACTATGACTCCAAGTCTCAAAAACACAAATGACAATCAACTATGTGTAATGGTTGCAAAAAACATTCACTCCACTTTACAGTGTATCCTGTGAAGTGCTTTGAGACGTCTTGATGGCCTGATGAGGCGCTGTATGAAATGCAAGGATTATTATTAGTATAACTGAGAGGTGCAAGAAATAGATCAAAAGACACTTGAGAAGCTGTTGGTGAGGGGAGTGGGGAATCAGATAATTTAGCCCTTCATGTTTACAACGCCTCTCGTGCTTTTCAACACTCTGAGATGCTATCCCGCCTGAAGGCCACTCTACAAATGCAAGACGGTTTTATTCATTCAGGACAATATAATTGAGGGGGTGTTCTGTGTTCCTTTTCTACGAATAAGTAAAGAACTGTTACAATGTCAATGCCAAGGTTACAAAATCTGCCCAATTGAAAATAACATCTGCCTCCGCTTTGATTTTTTTTAACCATTGAGGGAGAAATAATTCTTTCTATTGCACAACCACAAACAAGACAACTAAAAGTCGATCACAAGTTGCATTCGGTCATGCAGATATTTTCCTTGAACTTGCTAGAGATGTAAACAACAATCAGATTAATGCAATATGTGCAATGCAGTGACATTTAGAATTAAATATTGTGCCAAATTATTGTATTTATAGGAGTATCTTTAATTACAATAACACAATAAAAAATGTTTGTTAATAATAATAATAATAATATTAATCCTTGCATTTGATATAGCGCTTTTCACGTCAGGAGGACGTCCCAAAGCGCTTCACAGAACACACTGTAAAGTGAATTGACTGTATATTTGTGGGCGAATGGAAGCATATGGAGATATTGCAGATGTGACCATTTACAGAGATATTTTTGATGACAAATCTTGCTTTTTTGTTTTTTGAGAAATGGGGTTTCATTATCACAGCATCAAATCTGAAACCACTTCTGTACATTTTACACTGTTAATCCAATGAACAGAACATACACCATAAATAAGTTTCTAAAACAGTGATCACTTTCACCCTTCTGTACCTTCTACATTTGCGGAGTCCTGTAGCTCAAGTGGTTAGAGCACTCGCCTCACAAGCAAGAGACCTGGGTTCAATTCCCGACAGGGCGAAACGTTGGGCAAGTTTCATTACTCCACACGCTTCTGTTTACCTAGTAGTAAGTGGTTGTTAATCGATTGGCAGATCGCTTTTCTGGGGATAATAATCTTTCAACAAAATAATAATTTGGTTACTCAACCCATGACTGTTTGTGGGACACTGCTGTGCTCTTAATAATTCGACAGAAGTAAGAGTATAGTGTTTATTTTATAAAACAAACAGTAAAGCTGACTATAATTAACTTTATGACATACAGCAACACAATAATAATACGACACAGATACACGAAACAAACACGTTTCCAGACACTGTTCCATATTCTGGATGAAACAGTAATGCTGACGATACAGAAGACGACAACATGTATCCAGGCACTATTTTGTACTCCAAACTAAACAGTAGACCTGGGATCACACCTTGACATGCACTGGAGAGATCAGTCCCTCAGAGACAACTGACTCTCATAATACCAACACTAAACAGGGATTGGGGTCCGGTAAACCCTCGGACCCAACCAGTCATACACAACAATATTCAATCGACAATGGTAACACAACAATCACAGAGAGTGGCTCCTGTAAACTCAACAGACACAACCAGCTGTTAGCCCAGCACCTCGCCCGTGCTGCCTAACCTGACTTCTGGGTTTTTCCCAGACCAACCACTAACTACCGTTATTACTTCTCTGCCCAGAAAACAGAACCGAAAACATATTGCCCACTACTCCTATTTCACTTTTAGTGGTCACTTTCTTACTGGAGGTAAATTCCCTCACCCCTGTGCATACCCATAGATACAGTAGAATCAATATCGATTCCACTGGGAAGTGCTGAACCTCTGCACGACTCCAACTATTTCAGTTACATCTTTCTTTCATATGTTTCTAAATCCACCTCCCCTTGTCACAGAGATAGCCCCCACCCTACGTAGGCTGCTTTGCACAGAGAGAGATATGGATAACTTCTGGGCAGTCTTCCTCAGACGGCTTGTATCTCAGCCTTGAGATAGGCAGGTGTCTGAGGCTGCAGGACTTTCTTTCTGTGGTCCATTGTTCTTACATCTACGCTCAAGGACCCGATTGCTCATTATCTCAGAGGAGTGAACATCTTCCCAGGAAAATATGAAATGTAATCAGAAGCTAACCTCAGCCCGTCCAGCAAAGCTACTTTTAACCATTTGACTATCAAACCTTCTGGAACATTCGGTTGTCGTTTGAAATACACCAGTGTATCCCGAGGTGATAATCAGTATATTTCAACAGTCCCCAATAAAGATTTTCGATCGCTCATTTATCTATGATTTATTAAGCTAGCTAACTGTAAATGGTCAGATTGTACCCTTAATAAGAGCGCAAATAACATAAAGACACAATCAATGGAAATAAAATTATGGCTTGGGCAATCAACCCTTTCAATTTACACACTTTATCCGTACCACATTTACCTGCAAAGGTATTCACATGTTTCAAAATAACATACATATTATAATGACTCTGTACCCGCAATTGGTCTATTCTAACAGTGCACAATTGGCTGCCGAGTTTCGCCCACAAATATACAGTCAATTCATTTTACAGTATATTCTGTGAAGCGCTTTGAGACGTCTAGAAGACGTGAAAAGCGCTATATCAAATGCAAGGATTATTATTATCATTTATTATTATACCATATACTTGTATTGTAAAAGGCAGCTGAGAATTTGATCTGAAGATTACAGATTGTACTTCAATGCCAGCAATCTAAACTGACACCCAGATTGTAGTCGTTTACCTCTATTAGCTACTTAGTTTTATTATATACCTCATGCAGCTAAATTAATTGTTATTCCTTCAATAATGATAATTCTTTCAAAAAAAATAGTAAATTGGTCACTTCAATCCACGACTGTTTGTGGGACACTGCTGTGCGCAATTGGCTGCTGCATTTTGACCACAAAATATACAGTCAATTCACTTTAAGTTATATTCTGTGAAGGGCTTTGAGATGTCTTGAAGAATTGATAAGGAAGTATCAAATGCAAGGATTATTATTATTAAATTTAATTTTAATTTTTGTTTTCAAATATTAATGAATTTGACTGTGGATTCATTTTGTTTTAAATTCGTGCAGCATTCCTACAGGTTTTTTTTTACACAAATCTTTGCATATGGCACAATTTTGTGCCTGAAACGGGCTTTGTGAAGGCCAATAATTCATTTTAGGATTCAGTCAGTCTGTAAAAAATGGATAATTTATGCGTTTCTCCATTGGTTGTACCTCTTGAGATTTTACTCCTTTTCATGCCGATTAATTAAACTAAAAAAGAGAAGGGAGTTTCTCTCTCCGGATGTTCTGGCCAACAATCCTCCGAATAACAATGGTTGTTAACTTCATGGCTGTTAGTGGCACATTGCTGTGTTGGCTTCCGCGTTTCACCTACAAAATACACAGTCACTGCATTTTAATCTGTGTTTTGTGGGTAAAAGCCCACAATAGTATCAATGGTGGATGGGGAAAAGGGACTGAGTGGATTGCTCTTTTAACGAAATAACAATTACAATGAGCCGAATGGTCCTCTGACCTGTACATTTCTGTGATTCCTATAGGATGTACTATATAGACTTACTCCACACTCCTCTGTTTACCTAGCAGTAAATAGGAACACAGTTAGTCAATTCGCGGATCGCTTTCCAGGAGTAGTAATAATAATAATAATGATAATTTGGTCACTCAATCCACGACTGTTTGTGGAACACCGCTGTGCACATTTCTTTTACCCACAAAACACACCGTCAATTTACTTTACAGTATATTCTGTGAAGCACTTTGAGACGTCTCGACGACTTGATAAGGGACTATACCAAATGCAAGGATTATTATTATTAACGTTGCTGAGAATTCAAGACATTGTAAGCAAGCTCCATGCGTAAGAAGGAATTTGCTCCACAGAGAATGAATGTGTCTTATGATTTCCATCTGTGAATAGTTGTAACAGCAACAGTGGGAGGACAAGGATCAGGTCAGTATTGTTCTCTCCCCCACACACATCCCTCCCCATCCCCCGGTTGGATGGGTGCAGCTGTAAGCCTTTAAGTGTGTTTGAAGCTGAAACTGAAATAGATGAGACTGATATAGAGCAAGAGACTCAGCCGGCAAAAAAGAAGGGACAAGCAAGTGACTTCAACAGAACAGTCAAAGTTCTGCAAAAGGCAAAATACTACAGATGCTGCAAATCCGAAATAAAAACGGAAGTCAAAGTTCTGCAGTGGCTGCAAGAGAAATAACAAAATACTTCACAGAATACTTGGTCTTAAACTTCCAGAACACCCGCCTTCATCCTTAGGAGATAACTGCCATAAAATGTCTGAAGGATGCCAATAAACGTCTAGCATATAGACTAGGCTCCTTCTTATTTCTCCTTCATTCTTTGCCCGATACATCCTGTCGATCAGACTTTTTCCGCTCCTAGCGTAAGCAATTTCTAGCGTCCTCTGCTTTGTATTTTTACGGTTGTGGGTGACCTCTGGGGTTATTGCGAGTGCCGATGCAATTGAAGATATTCCTGCACTATTAAGATGGTGTTTAATGATGTGCATTGTAACTTGCAGTGGAAGAGGCCGGGTTTAGTAACTTCATGCAATCCAGAGCTTCTCGTTTCATCTTCCAACAACAACAGCTGCTTGAACTTGCACATTTGTCTGGAGTAACCTTGGAGCTTGAACTCTGTACCTCGTGTCTTGGCCACAGAGTGGGACCCTGCTCCTATCACAACAATCAGCACCGTAAGGAGTTCCCACCCGGTCGAAAGATGTTGTGTTCATCTGTACTTCCTGGTTCTATATCTTGATACATTGATGTTCTTGGCAATACAGCAGATTCCTGTTATTGCTGATTTCGGTTTACAAAGGAGAACAACAAAGTAGTTTTGCTTTAACAAGAAGCTGCTTTCCTCCCCAAGAATATTCAAGACAAAGATATCCTTGTGGTAAAAATGTGGGGTATTTTAGGCACATGCTGATTTCAAACGTGCGCCGAAAAGAGATGAGAAGAAAAAGTGCAAATATCACAAAAATGTTACCTTCAAAAGCACAGTGGTGGGAGGCTGACAATGAAATGTGCCACGAAGTCTTATGATTATTATTATTATTTTCACCATGATAAGACATGTGAAGGAACAAAATATTGCTGCAAAGAGTTTAAATGCAGGAGTTTATCGCAGAATCAAACTTTCAGAGTTTGGTCAGAACTATTTATTTAATGCTCTTCAGTGTCAAAAGCCCAAGGGTTGCTCAGGCCACTCACAAGCTGCTGTTTAGGTGAAATGGAGTTGAATAATGCCATCAGTTAGTTCCAGGCATTACTCCTCTCCCCTGGGGTGAAATCCACCTTGGTGTCAATATCACTTGAATTACAGATCGATGACAGATGCAATTCAATGGAGAGAAATGCCGAGTGCTTCACATCGGGACAAAAAGCCAGGATACTCTGTTCCCAGAGGGATGCAGCCGGCTTAGTTAATCCTGGAGAGTTTAGGCAAAGGTTGTCAAGAGACATTAAAAATGGCACCACATCTTGAACTTAGACAAACTGCCTTATAATGTTAATAAATAATCTTTGTTGCATTTGATATGCCTTTCACGTTGTCAGGACATCTGCAGGATTGACTGTAAAGTGTTACTGACTGTAATTTTTTAGGTGAACAAACTGCACCTAAACATACACTCACATTCAATTTATATTTATATAGCGGAAGGAGAAAGTCAAAGCAAGATTCACTATCACATTAGTGTGATCGTAGCAGCCAATTTGGGCACAGCAATGTCCCACAAACAGCCACAAAGTGAATGATCAATTTATTTGGGCAAAGCGTTGATCAGGACACCAGGAGAAACTCCACCTGTTACCAAATAGTGTCATGAGATTTTTAATGCCCTTGAACAAACCATTGGTTTAACATCTGATTCAACGCAGCAGCACATCCCAGCACTTCATTGGAGTGTCAGCCCAGAGTGTGAATTCAAGGTCCCATCATGGGCTTGAACACACAACCGTTTGACTCAGAAGTGAGAGTGCTACCAACTGAGCCAGGCTCTATTGAATGCTGAAGTCACGGAAGGAACAAACTGAATTATGGCTGAGTAGGATTCCAGGGGGATTTGATGTTTACAAACCACTTTGCAATTCAGACCCCACTGTCTGCACAATTATGCCCCTGAAGAATTCCCGATTGTTAATTTGGCGGTGATCAGCAGATGTGCTGGAAGTAAATGTAGTTTGTTTACTTTGAACTTACTACAAGTCGGGATATATCTTGGATCTCCGAGCTATTTTGGTATGTACAAGGTGGGGGTTCATTTTATTTTCTGACATGGTGCCGGTAATAAGATTCTTTGATGTATATTTATCGCTTGGTTTACATTGTAATTTTCTGTTTGTTTTCCTCAAAAAAGAATTGTGTATCAGGAAAACCAGTCAGCGGGAACAGTTTGCCTTTATCGCCACCTCGTGGCAGACAATGTCTGGTACCTGCAGTAGGAACGGTGGGACAACATCAGAATTACGGCCGATTACTAATTGGATGAGTGCAGACGTAAAACATTGTGTTCAGTGGCGTCTGTCTGTCTCGCAAATTATGGTATTGCAGAAAAGGTAACTGCTGCGACATGTTCCGAATGCCGGACAGAAATATTCAAATAATTGTAATAATAATACTCTTTGCATTTGATATAACGCTTTATCATGTCTCAAAGTGTTTACACGTGTACTTTGAAGTTCAAAAGCCTAAATTCGAATTCAACACTGCCTGACCAATTCAATGTTCTCATTAATCGCCTGCAAAATATACAGTCAATCCACTTTACAGTGTATTCTGTGAAGAGCTTTGAGACGTCTCAAAGACGTGACAAGGCGCTGTATCAAATGCAAGGATTATTATTATACCACCTATCCATATGCCTGTTTCTCAGAAATCCAGATTTCTATGGAATAAGGAAACTATAGTCAGACACGGTCTCAGTCTACAGTTCTACCACTGTTAGACTATACAATTAGATATTGTTTAAATAGATGTTTTACTCTAGATCATAAATGACTTGATGATCTAAAAGCCATTGAATTGACTATGCATTTCGATCTCATGATGCCCTGGTCTTGGATGTGTTGGAAAAGTGTAGCTTTTTTTCCCCCTTACAAAACTTGTCATTAGTGTTTTCTACATTGGTTGAAAACAGTTCCCATTTGTCATATATATCCAAGATGAAGAATAATTCGAATGAATAAATAAAGAGTAAATTGAGAATTTGGGAAAGACACCAGATCCAAATGATGAAATATTTTTATGGAAAAAAGGAAATTAAATTTTAAACATTATGAGTAGAAAGCACTTGGAGTAGGAAGCCTTCTGCCAATCTGCCCCCACCCTCTGGAACTCCATCCTGCAGTTCCTCCGCCTCGCCCCTTCCCTTGATTCCTTCAAGAACCATCTCAAGACCTTCCTCTTCAACCGTGCCTTCGATCACCCTCCTCCTCTCCCCCGCCCTCCACCCTCCCCAATCCCGAATCCCAGCTCGGGTCCGAAACACTGACTGTCCAGCGCCTTGGGATGTCCTCCCAACATGAAAGGCGCTGTACAAATGTAATTTTGTTGTTGAACCCTATCTTCAAAAACTTATCCAATAGATTGTCTTAGTCAACATTTCGACCACAGGTACTGGAATTCTATCAGCAATGGTGTAAATTTGTATTGATTATTTTAGTCTTCTGACCAGAACAGATAAAAGCACTGGTAAAATATACACTTGGGAAATGGATGCCTGGTTACCATAGTTAAAGATGTTGAGTAATTCAGTGTAGCTTGTTTTACAAGTGTCCGCCTGACTCAGTTGGCAGCAGCTGTGAGTCAGAAACTTGTGGGTTCAAGTCCTGCGTCACCATATTGAGGTCCTACTCTCGGCTGACACTCCAATCCAGTGTTCGGACAGTCCTCCATTGCTGTCCTTCAGACGAATCATTTGGATGAGGCCCGGTCTGACAGTTCAGGTGCGCGTTAAAATTTCCGGGGCACTATCCAAAAAGAGAAAGGAAATCATCCCAGTGTGTACTGGCAATCGTTCCACAGATAAAATTGTTCATTCACTTCATGGCTGTTTGTGGGATGTTTCTGTGCACAAATTGGCTTCTGTGAAGCACTTGGAGACATCCTTCCGACATGAAAGGCGCAACATCAAATGGAAGGATTATTTTTATTATAAAAGCTGATGGCTTATCTGAACCAATCTGTTGCTGATTTACTTTGCGCGGACATCAGTATTTATTAAGAGGACATTTTGTACGCTTAGAGAGGAGACATTAACTTTGGCAGTGTTGCCAATTAAAGTGGGTTTCTGAAGACTTGTAATTTCCATCAAATTGGTGCTTATTTGGTGTGTTGTGCTAACCGTGTGTAAAAGCATGTGTATGCAGTGAATATCAGATGCCTTTAATAATGTAATTACAATAAATAATAATCGTTGCATTTGACACTACGCCTTCGACATCAGGAGGACACCTCAAAGCACTTTAGAAGATATCTTGTAGAATGTAGTGACTGTGGACTTTTGAGGTCAATATTAGCAGTTAATTATCAATCAATGAAAAGAATTGCATGTGACTGAAAGTGACTTACACAACAGAGAGCGCACCTCTCAGTCTGACACTTTAGGACAGGGGTCTCCAACTGATTGCTCACCGCTGGGTGGCATCTCGTACCTGCTCAACAAAAAGTCCTGTAGCTCAGTGGTTAGAGCACTCGCTTTGCAATGAGAGACCTGAGTTCAATTCCAGGCAGAGGGCGAAACCTTGGGCAAGTTTCCTTACTCCACACAGAGCCTAATAATAATCTCTCCAAAAAAAAACCAATAATAAATTGGTCATTTTCAATCTACGACTGTCTGTGGGACATTGCTGTGCGCAATTGGCTGCCGCGTTCGCCCACAAATATACAATCAATTCACTTTACAGTGTGTTCTGTGAAGCGCTTTGGGACGTCCTCCCAACGTGAAAAGCGCTAAATCAAATGCAAGGATTATTATTATTAAGAGGCAGGAGCAATAATTAAGCACAGTTTAAATATGAAAGTTTACATTTTTATTTTGAGATGCATGAAATACTTGGTGCATCAATTTGACTCAATAATAATGCAGGTCTCTCGCTCTCACCTCTTATCTTTTTCATCATGCATAAGAATGCCATCTAGTGATGACCAACCAGTTGGTGACCTCTGCTTTTGGAAGCATCAAGACAGTACAAGAGGACATAGATAATAACACTAATCCTTGCATTTGATACAGCGCCTTATCGCATCTTCGAGACGTCTCAAAGCGCTTCACAGAATGTACTATAAAGTGAATTCACTGCATATTTTGTGGGCGAAACACGGCATTGTCCCACAAATAATCGAGGATTGAGTGACCAAATTATTATTATTATTTTGTTATCTTTTTAATAAATTACCCCAACAGAGCCCCTGGGAGGTGGGAGTAATCTACTTTGGATTATTAGCCCCGGAAAAGCAATCCGCCAATCGACTAACAACTGGGTTAATACTTATTGCTGGGTAAACAGAGGCGTGTGGAGTAAGGAATCTCAAAGACGTGATAAGGCGATAAATGAAATGCAAGGATTATTATTATTATTATCCTCAATTAAAATCCAATCCACATGCCAGAGACATAAAAGATTCAGCATCTGACTGGTGACAAGAGTTTGAAAATTATTCAGCATGATAAATGTACATTTAACTGAACTGATCATTACTGAGATAAAATCACCTCTGCTAATGTTTATTAAGATAATTTTTTCCCGATGTCCTAGCTAACAATCCTCCGAATAATACTACTCATTTACTTCATGGCTGTTTGTGGGATATTGTTGTGCTGCTTTTGTCTACAAACACAGTCGCCACGTTTCACAGTAAAAATCCTGTGAAAAGCTTTTGAGAGTTTTGACGACTTGATAAGGCGTAATATGAAATGCAAGGAATATTTTACAATGCGAAAAAATACAGAATTTTTCTAGTTCTTGTCGGCCAAAGCTGAGTGAGGCGGTTTCCGGAAATCCATCAGCTAACAATAAAATCCACTATTAACTGGAACGTGAAGGTAACCAAACTGGAGAAGTTACTTATACAGTAGTCGGAGACGCTGTGATATTTCATGAGGTCAAAGCAAATTTCATGCTCTCATGAACAAATGATTCCAGATAGACTGTACTTTCTGCACTATTAGTTGAACATCAGTTGAATCCTAAGAAACTTTCAATGGGTCTGCTGACAAGTGCAATTCCTGGATTGGAATTTCTATAACAACTTGCATTTATACTGCGCCCTTCACACAGGGTAGCATCTCGGATCACTTAGCAATGGTATAGTTTGACACCGAGCCAGGGGTAAAGGGGAAGTGACTGTAGGCACTGCTGAAGAGGAAGGTGTTCAGGTGCTATCTGCAGGTGGATAAGGAGGGGATGAGGTGGAAGGATAGAATCAAAGTTCGAGAGCTTTGGGGCTTTGTGGTTGAAAGCACAGCTGACGATGGTGGAGAGAGGGTTTCAGGGGTATACAAAAGGTCCAATTGAGGCGTCTCAAAGCGCTGCACAGAATATGTTGTAAAGTAGATTGACTGTGTATTTTGTGGGCGAAACGCAGCAGCTAATTGTGCACAGCAGTGTCCCACATACAGCCAGGGATTGAGTGACTAAATGTCTCAAGTTAGTAGTTTGGCCGGAGTGCGTGGGGCTGGAGGAGATACAGGTGGAACCTGGTGTGGTAAGAGAGGATATGGACTGCATAGTTCTGGATAAGCTGTAGCTAATGGAGGGTGCAGCGAGGAAGGTGGTTGAAGAGAGCATTGGAGGAGTCAAGTCTGGAAGTGATGGAGCTGTATAATAGAATCGAAAATGCCTCGATTACAAGACTTGTGTTCTTCGGCTCTGTAATTAGGCTGGAGTATACCTCACTAGATGATGCCCTTCCCAGTATTATAAACAGTCTGTTGGAGAATTGTGAGCTGGAGGACTGATAGGTAACTTAAGGAACATTCTGTAAATCGTAAAATGTATACCAATAAAAGAAAGCTGGAAGCACATTTAAAATCTACGTTCTTAACAGGTGTTCTGTGAATAATACCCAATTCTCACTGTTTCGGCTCCTGTGAGGGTCCTCACTGTGGATTCGTTCCTCCGTAATACACTATCCCTATTGTGTCCTTCAACAAGTTGCAAACATGCAGAGAGTTTACATTTTGTAATAGCACATAGATCTGTGTCACAATCAAAGTTACACTGGAACTGCACACAGCTCTGTGATATTATCACATATTCTTGTCACTAGACAGTCAAATCCTCAGATTTAACAGCATTCCATTAAACATTGGTCACTCGCTCCACGACTTTTTGTGGGACATTGCTGTGCGCAATTGGCTGCCGCGTTCGCCCACAAATATACAGTCAATTCACTTTACAGCGTGTTCTGTGAGGCCCTTTGGGACGTTCTCCCGACGTGAAAAGCGCTATATCAAATGCAAGGATTATTATTATTATTATCATTATTATAAATACAGTGTCACTGTGTCACTGCACTTTACAGTGTATCCTGTGAATCGTGAATCAGATGTCTGAACGATGTGAAAGGTGTAATATGAAATGCAAGGATGATTATTATTATTATTATTATTATTATTCCTTCCGCTCAAAGGCAATAGTTTTCATGAATGATTTCACATTCCTGATGGAAGTTTCACTATTTTTTAAAAAAAATGTTTTTTCCTAAAATGTGGTGTTTCGAATTTAATTCTCGTTGGTTTATTTGCTAACATGTGAAAGCACCCCAGACACACACGTGTTTTTCTTTGTTTTTTTTTTTCCCTGGCCAGGCACTTAGATCCGGAAAAAGATTCTGGTCGATGTCTCACAATCTTCCATTTGCGCAGTCGATTTGGGTCTTGTGCTCTGTGAAATGGCTCGTTTCTCACCATAGACACGTCCCCTGCATTAGGCCTTTAATGAGAGGTTGAGGCGTAGGATAGTAATAATAATAATAATAATAATCCTTGCATTTGATATAGCGCTTTTCAGTGTCTGAATAAGAAGCGGATTTGGCAAGTTGTGTACTTTCTGTAGACTTTCTGCTACACGTTACTTAAACTGAAATGTGAGCCAACTCACCAGCTACTTGTGCAATTCGGTCAAAGTTAAAAATGTGGAAACGTTGAAACTCTTTTCGAAACTCCCCAATGGTGGGGCAGGCGAGGTGGGGGACGTGAAGCAAGCCTCAGCCCGCTGAGCGGAGAGAGCGGGCAGGTTGGTAGGGAGTTAGGAGGTCGCAGAGGTAAGGGGGGAGTGAGGCCATGGAGGACTTTGAAGGTGAGGACCAGAATCTTGAATTGTATCCTCTGTGTAGATGAATGACAGTGGCTTTCCGAGACTTTATACAATGCTGTAAAAGAATGAAACGTCAAACTCAAGTCTAAACAAGGATCAAAGCTAAGTCACGTTTGAAGGAAAACGGAAGGGGAAAAGGAGCATGGTGATGTGGGGGTGGAAATGTGGAGCTGAAAGGTCCAAGCTCAAACTAGCACTGTTGGCCTAGACTATAAAGTGTCAAACAGGCTATTACATTGTAAAACATTAAAGGTTAATTTGGTCTCTGTCTTTTTGTCCTGTTTATTATTTATAGAGCGCAATTGGCTGCCGCGTTTTGCCCACAAAATATACAGTCAATTCACTTTTACAGTATATTCTGTAAAGAGCCTTGAGACAGCTCGAAGATGTGATACGACAATATATCAAATGCAAGGATTATATTATATTGAGGGTGAAAATGTCTGTGTCAATCTTCACGTGTAAGAGAAAAAGAATTGGGGAGAAAGTGCACCTAGTCCTGGATTGACTTTATCAACATTGCCATTTCAGAGATTTTCCAGGATTTTTGCAAATTCTTAAACGCTCCGTTTTCAAGCCGGCTTTCCCTGAGCTTTCTCTTCAAAGGAAACGGGGAAAGTCCGACTTCAAAGTCAGGGATGGATTCGCCAGACGCTCTAATGTGCTACATAAACAAAGCAAATCTGGACCCAAGTGGAATTTCTCCACCAACTATGTGGAATCGTGTTTGTTGTAAAGAAGGTGAGATTGCAGCAGGCTGTTGCCCTCCGCTGTTGCAGTGATGAAGCTTAGATCCCTACATGGTAATGAATGTGTGTGCAGCATGTCATGTGTTTAGCATGTGGAGCTTGTTACCAACTTTAGAAATAATCAGAGCCCACGGAGGACTCAATGAGCTCACTTACGGTCACGTGAATCCTTCTGGCAGACGGCTAACAAATTGGAAGGCCCGGTAGCCTCATTGTAGAGCAATCTGGAGTGTGAGTTGCTCACAGCGTTTTCTCATCCTCAGAAAGGGTTCATCTCTCTCTCTCTCTCTCTCTACTGACAGACAAACGCCACATTGTGTTTCAAGCAAAGCTGCAGCTTTGGTCGTCGTACTGATATAACCACTGGGACTTTATTCCCAAAGGGATATTGTCCACTATGTAAACATTTTTTCCTTTGCCCTTGGTTCCCTGTCTGGTTTTTGACGTGTAAATCAATCAAAAAAAAATGTTGGTTTTATTTTGTGAATAAACAAACTTTATGAAATCCTTACGAAAAGTACATTCTTTCAACGTTTCAGCACTTTTTACACAACGTCACGCCACTTTGCAATATATGCCGTGAAAGCGCTTTGGGATGCCTTTTGATGACGTGGTAAGGCACTGTATCAAACGCAAGGATTATTATTCTGTGAATGTTTTCCTCAATTTGTGGGTAAGAAACCTGCTCACTAACCCAGCGTTTTGTTTCTGACAGTATTGTTTATTCATCTTGTTTTATATTTTCAAGTGTTCACTTTATAATTGTTTGGTCTTCCTTCTTTTGGTCAGAAGTCAAGAAAACGTCATTTTCATTTGTTTGGGAAATATATAATAATCTTGTGTTTGATATATAGTGCCTTTAAAGTCAGCCAGTCTCCCAGTCCTTCGCAAATGCAAGCGTCAAGTGTAGGAACTGTGTATTTGTAAGTGAATGAGCAGCTAATTTGCAAGCAGCTTGGCAGGACATCTGGAGAAATTTATTTTTTGGATAGCGTTGTGGGATCTCTTCAAGCTATCACCTATATAAATAAAATATAAATCTAGTGAGTTAACAGACCAAAACAGGGGTCAGCCTGGATAGAATTAACACTGAAAAGCATTAAAGCACAACTTAATGTTAATAATATATTAATAATCCTTGCATTTGATACAGCGCCTTATCACATCTTCGAGATGTCTCAAAGCGCATCATAAGAATAAACTGTAATGTGTAGTAACCGTGTGTTTTGTGGGCGATACAGTCCGGTTAAGGAACTCTGCCACACCATGGCACTCAGCTCCGAAAAATAACACCAAAAATGATGCAGTGTACAAAAGGATATGACTCTAGCAAGGTACGAATCTTCTCTGAAATTATCATAAACTGTGCCAAACATTCAGTCAGAAATAGTTTTAACACGTGGACGCAGGTGGGAAAGGAGCTAAGTAGGCTAAGCAGATGGATGGAACTGCAGGATCCATCTGGAGCCTGATATTTCATAAGTTCCGATTCCGATGTAAATAAAAAGATATTCCGAATCCAGGGAGAGAGATGGGCACTCCTTTCCAGGCACAGGGCAATTTCCATGTGGAGGAGGCGTCCGGCTGGCTCTCCCAGGTAAACAATCTGGCCAACGATCTCCCAGGTAAAATTGGTCAAACACTTCTTGGCTATTTGCGGACGTTTCCGAGTGGAAATCGGCCGCTGCATTCATCTAAAATAGACCGTCACACCACTTTACAATAGTCCTGTGAAGCTCTTTGAGACGTCTCGGCGGCGTGATCAGCCGGTATACGAAATGCAAGGAATATTATGCACATGTCGAAGTCTCAATCTAATTTGGATACCCTGAAGCACGGTCCTGGGTTCCTGCGTGGGTCAGACACCTGGCTGACCAAAATCAAAATGATAAACCGACACACTGCAAACTTATGCCTTTCACACTCGATTCGAATCACTGGCTTCTGAGGCTTATTGTGTGATAAGAAACTTTATTGTCAACCTGTCTCATAAAAACCCGCAGAAAAACCTTTATTGTGTGGTCAGTTGTGCGTTGTACACTTAGAGTGAGGTTGAAATGTTTTAATATTAAAAATGAACTGCCAACTATTAAAAAGTGTGATCGAAGCAGAAACGATAAGAGCATAAAGGGGAACTGGACAAATGTTTTAAAAGGTATAAAAAGGTACAGGGAAATGTCAGGGGAATGGATAGAAATGGTTAGCTCTTTCTGAGAGCGAGGACAGACGCAGTGGCCTCCTTTAAAATGTTCTGATTGTATTATAACGAACTATCCTCGCAGGCGAAAGAGGATAAGCGGGTCTCCGACTGAGTTGGCTCCGGGGAAATCTGCCCGTCAGTGAAATATAGAATATCGCAAACGAGTCGATCCTCTGTGGCGGTCCCGGCCGTCCAGTTCCGGAGCCTGGCAGATCCGCAGCACTCCTCCGTTAAACTGCTAACGACGGGCCGGTCCGCTTGGATCGTAGCCGAGGACTTTGAGAAAAAAGTCTGTCTCCTGCAAGCCAAAGCCTCAACGGGGAGAGCGCTCCGAGCCGGACAACAGCGGGAAAGCCGACCAGACACCGGCTGTTACCCCGAAGCACACTCGGAGACCCCGAACCTCCGGCCGGGCAGAGAGCGCGCATTCCATTCCAGCCCCGGGGGAAAGGTCCCCGGATAACAATAATAATAATAATAACAACAATAAAAATAATAATAATCATTTGAGTTTGATAACGCGCCTTTCACGTCGGGGAGATGACCGAAAGTGCTTCCCAGGCTATTACTGCACTGTAAGGCACAGTCGGTGACTGTGTATTTCCAAGGCAGGCGTTTGTGGGTGGGATTGCACAGAATATTATTATTATGGGATATCATTAAGGCACGGTGATGGGTCTGCGTGTATGTCAGACACCCGGCCCACCAAAAGCCAAAGAGCATTGCTGTTCATCCGTAGATAGGGATTATATTAACGCTATAATAATTAATCAACGATAATTATGTTTGGATTTCATAATCAACCAAAGTACACGACTCCCACCTGCCGGGGGGGGGGGGGGGGGAAAGGGGTAACTTATTACAAAATAAATTAATGATAATAATTTGGTCACTCAACCCACGACTGTTTGTGGGATACTGCTGTGCGCCCACAAGACACACAGTCACTACACTTTACGGTATGTGCTGTGAAGCGCTTTGAGACGTCTCAACGACGTGATGAGGCGCTGCATCGAGCGCAGCGATTTATTATTGCGTATAATTATATTAATTACACTTTAATCATAAATAACTGATAAGATTTGCTTAAGGGCAATGCCATCATGTGACTGTTGCGTTATCTGCCATTCTCTCTCTCTCTCTCTTTGCTGCTCCTCATCGCCGCAGCCACCGGGTGGCGCTGTGGTACCAGCATCGCGCGGTGCAGCCTAACCCGCTGCCCGCGCAGCAAGTTTTTTTTGATGGACGGCCGCGCTGACCACTCGGCGGGCAGAATTGTGGCGCGGGTGGGCGGGAAGAGGGATCCTGGCCGAACCACGATTGGCCGGCGACGGGATGACGCGCACGGAGGGGCGGGGCGAAATTGACAAGACGGCCGGCGGTGCGCTGGGTGACGTCGGCAAGATTTTTTGATTGACGGCGGCGCCGAGGCGCTCAGCGAGTGGGGTGGGAGGGGGGGGAGGCAGCAACCAATGAGCGAAGCGGGGAGGCGGGCCCAGCGCGCCGGTGCGGCACGGCGCATGCGTGAAGAAGGGTGTGTGTGTGTGTGTGTGTGGGGGGCGGTTCGAGGATAGCGGTTGGTCTCGCGCAGCGGCGGTTGGTTTGGGGGAAGGGGTGGCGTGTGCGCCTGCGCGAGGAGGAGAAGGCGGGGCGGTGCGGTGCGAGACGGGCGCTTGGTCTCGCGCGGCGGCGGTTGGTTTGGTGCGCGTGCGCCTGCGCGCCGACGGACGGACGAACGGCCAGGGCAGGGGTTGGCGGAGGGGGCGAGCGAGAGAGAGAGAGAGAGAGGGGGTGGGGAGGGGGGGGCGAGAGGAGAGCGTTCCCGGGAGGGAAGATGGCGGAGGACCGAAGGCGAGCGGATAACGCCAAGCAGCGGCGGGGAGAGCAGCTGAAGCGCTGGCTGGGCTCGGAGACTGACCTCGAGCCCCCCGTGCTGAAGAAGAAAAGGAAGAGCAGGGTCAAGTTCGACGACGGCGCCGTGTTCTTGGCGGCGTGCTCGAGCGGCGACACCGAGGAGGTGAAGCGGCTGCTGGACCGCGGGGCGCTCGTCAACTACGCCAATGTGGACGGGCTGACAGCGTTGCACCAGGTACCGAGCGAGCCCCCCCGGTGTGTTGCCCGGTCCGTCGGTCCACCGACGGGCGACTCCGCGTCCCCCCCCCCCGAATGAATGCGACGCGTTGCGCTTTCGGTGCGGTGCGGTGCCGCCTTTAAACCTTCAAAGCCCGCAGTGCGGGCACCGGAGCGTGCGTTGGTTGTGGGTCCATCAGGGTGTCACTGGGTGTAACTTACAATGCAATACTCTGTACCACGGTTTGCGGTGAGTGTGAGTGTGTGCGTGCAGTTGCGGTTACTGTAGTACAGTATGAACCAACTGCGTTTCCTACCTCCCCTCCCCTCCCCTTTCCTTCCTCTTGACATCGGAGCCCCTGTTATCGGATTGGATTGTGTGTCAACCGGGCTCAGTTGGTCCCACTCTCGCCCGCCTCTGAGACAGACAGGTGGTTGGGAGGGTGGGGTGGGGAGGGGTTCAAGCCCCACTTCGGGTCTTGGAAGCACATAGTCTAAGCTGACGCGCCGTTCGCAGCGCTGGGGGCTGTGCCGCATTGTCGGAGGTGCCGTCCTTCGGAGGAGATGTTAAATCGAGGTCCCCACTGTGCCTGTTCAGTCTAAAGATGTTGAGGATCCGGTGGAACTGTTTGATACGAGAAGGGGAGTTTCTCTTCCCCCGGAGTCCTGGCAAACAATCCCCCCAAATAAAATCGTTCACTTCATGGCCGTTTGTGGGACACTGTTGAGCACAAACTGGCTGCTTTATTTCCCCTATAAAATACCCAATCGATCCACTTCAGAGTAAATCCTGCGAAGTCCTTTGAGACATTTCAACGACTTGATAAAGCATTATATCAAATGCAAGGATTATTATTGTTATAACTCACCTCTAGATAATTATTTGGGGAGGACACGTTTACAGGGCTATGGGGAGAGAGCGGGGGAGTGGGATTGATTTGGATAGCTCTTTTCAAAGAGCCGGCACGGACACGATGGTCCGAATGGCCTCCTTCTGTGGTGTATAATTCAATGATTTAATGACTGTCCTCAGAGGACATCATCCCCCCATCCCACCCCGGGGCTGTGCAGCTATAGCCACAGCCTTGACTGAACTGAACGTAACAGGCAATGTAACAGTAACAGCAACTCTCCTCTCACTCAGCAATGATCAGAGCACATTCTTTTAGAGGGTTATTGCAGTTGTCAGTGCTCGGAGGTTTCGTTTTTTGCAGGGGTGATGTTATTCTTAATAACTGGAGATTGTTGTTTGTTCAGCTGTTTGTGGGGGGGACCTGGCTGGATGCACATTGGCTGCGTGTTTGTCTGCTAATGTATAGTCCACTCACTGCGCAGCAGTCACCATTGAAGATTTTTGAGATGTTTAGAGCTTGTAGGCACTCTATCAAATGCAATAATTTTTGTTATAAATAGAAAGCCTGCACAGGCTGAACAAGTGATCGATCAATACACAGATTGCTGAAATAAGTGTTTAAAATTGTATTGGATAAGGTGCTATACCGAATGCAAGGATTATTATTATCATTTTGCTGTAGGAGAATGTTTCCATTTAAAAAATTATCAATACATATTTGTTTCCCTGTCTTACATACTATTTCTGTTGACTACTATGCAGTTTATGTTTTGCTATTATTTAATGAAATGTGGTTTGTGTTCTTATCTTATCCGCCACTGTTTGTGGGACACTGCTGTGCGCAATTGGCTGCTGCGTTTCACCCACAAAAGTCAATTTACTTTACAGTATATTCTTTGAAGCACTTTGAGATATCTCGAAGACTAAAATATGACCTGTAAGTGTGAATAAACTAGACTGATTGCAAAACAGTTGCCCTAGTTATGGATTAACACTTCCTATCTGTATAATATATGGAGGACATTGTTTTTGTCTAAATCCCATTTACAGTAGTTTCTACTCAGTCAGACATGCCCACTTGCCTCCTTTTTCCAGTTCGTAAAAGCAATATCCTTTTTCTACGGGTCATTAAGTTCACAAAACAAACCACAAATTCACTTGAATAGATAGATGGATCTCATGGTCACTCATTGGCAGTCAAAGTGGACATGCAGAAAACATGAGATTCCTGGACTTGGCAGTAAATGCAGGCGGATGGACAAGGACAATGTTTTCCTTAATTCTCTGTTATGACAAGTTTTAAGGGAAAATATATTAAAGTTATGTAATCCGTAACCCTTGTGAGAAATATGCAGTATTATTTATAATGTATACTCTGGATCTGTCAGAAAAACAGGTCATATTTGAAGGGAAAAATGGTGTGTGGTCATGTGATTTGAACTCCTGGTGCAGTGCTGCTATGAGCATCTATTTAAAAAATGTTTGTCATGTGATATGAACACATGATCAAACTTGTCTTCCATAATAGCTGCCCGTTATCTTAAGGTAAACTACAAAATGTACAGTCACTACACTTTACAGTATATCCATGAAGTGCTTTGAGACGTCTCGACGACTCAAAGCTCTTCACTTTCCCTTATTATTAAGGGATATTGTTAATGTATGGTAAAAATAATACTGCCAGAACGTTAAATTAGAAGCATTGATAATTACCGGGAGGGAAAACTAGTATCCATATTGAGATTAGATAATTTGTACAATACCAGAAATCAAACTTTAGATTTTGATGGTATTGTGGTTTAATATGTCTTCATCGAATAGAAGATCTCTGAACTACATTTATGTGGTAGAAAAAGTTCTGAAATTGCTTGAAAACAATCCTTGTGTCAGTAATCTGTTTATGGAATTACTAAATCAATAATGTATCTGGAACATTGAAGAAAGATTTGTACTTTACTGCTGGCAGCCCTATTTATGTGACAGATTTAATATATACTATAGAATTAAAATAAAAATGATTTTAGAATGTATGGCGTTTGAAATGTATATGCACTAGTGCCAAATTCTTAATTTAGCTATGATTAATTGTCCATCAAAATTGTCGAAATATCTATAACTTTTTGCTATTTTAAATACACTTAGGTTTTCATGAATCAACAAGAGCCTTATTTTATTTATAAGTACTGGGACAATTGTGCAATCTCGATAGACTGTAGGTAAAACCATTTTACATTAGCAAGGAATTTTACTTTTATAGCATCATATTATTCTCATTTTTAATTGCTTCTGTTCCAGAAACCCTTCTGTCTCCTGCTGTTTCCTCAGCTCAACAACTTTGAGCTCAAGTGAAAGCAGCTGGACACACCTTTTGCAAATCACAAGAGAGGTTCGGATGAAGAGGGTCCATTGGCCCATTTAATCTCATCCTTTCAGAGTAGCCACTCTACTGTTACCACCCCATTACAGCATCAAGTTGTTTCTTAAATGAGTTCAGCATCCTGACTCAACCCCCTACCTGGTAACCTGTTCCTGGTGCGGTGCAGTTAATTGCTCTCTGTGTTTTGAAATTTCCTTTTTCAACTCTGAACCTGTGCTCCCTTGTTGCTGCCTTGGCGTATCTGAAAGTATTTTGGATTTACTTTCTCAAACCCATTTGGAATGTTAAATAATTCCATTAGGTTCCCGCTGAGATGTGTGTTTTCAAGGTTGTAGCTTGCATCTTGTAACCCAGTATCCTATTGCAAAGAGCCAGCAATTGTGAATTCCCTGGACCTAAAAGCTGTCCCGAGACTTACAGCAAGATTTGCACAACAAAGGACATCTGTCTTGCCAATTCACCTATTTTAAAAACTACTATCCACCTATGCTGTATTATATGTAAAATACAATCATCTATACCGACCAGAACATTTTTGTCTCTGCAGTTCTAACCTTTGGCAGTTTTTGGAATTAGAATGAGCAACCATCTGTCCATCTAGTTCTCCTTCCATCATCGTGGCAGTTGCTTGACATGTTGTGTCCCTAACTATATACTGTATCCCATGATATTATTTTCAAGCAGAAAACTATCGAATTTGTTCCTCACACAGACAACACTTTCTGCTTCCACCGTCTCCAGAGGGAGCTTGTTCTATAAGTTTACTGAAGTAAAATACAAAATAAATTAAAGTAAAATAACATAAGACACTGAAGTAGTGACTCCACGGATTTGTTCTGAACTGATCCCTAGAAGAATTGATGCCAGTATCATTTCTTCTTTGCTTTCTGATGGCATTTGTTTTTTCAGTTTAGTCTCTTTCCTTAAGATGGCTCATACTGCCGTTTAGTTCTAAGAGTATCAGCAGACAAGTATCCATCTTTTCTAAACTTCTAGAGGGTTCAAGGCTACCCTTGTTGGACACCAACTATAACTTTTCTCCGGTTGGGGGCGGGGAGAGGGAGTTAAGTGGGGTCTCCTTGTAGCTGAATCAGCTCTTGAGCTGACATGCTTTGCAACTGAAATGTCAGAATTGAGTCAACCCTCTGTGGTGGTCTTGGCAGTCCGATTCCTAAGCCAGTTGGGTCCACAGCATTCCAGGGCATTGCTGATGACAACCCAGCTAGCTTACCTCATCGGTAGGAGATTTTACTTGGAGAGACAGATGGAGGCAGGGATTGTTTCAATCAGCTCTTATTACACACAAATAATACTTTGTTACTCCTCACACAAACAATACTTTCTGCTTCCACTGTCTCCTGGGCGAGCTTGTCCGTGTACCCTAATGGGTGGAATGGTCCTAGCTAGATGAGCAGCAGGCAAGCTACCTGTTTTTAGCTAGCTAAACTTTAGCAATACCTCAACGCACACTCTGGGGTTCTCAAGCCTTGCATTTTGCCAGCGTGCATCTAATACTCTGGAATTAGGTAAGCAGGATGCATTCCTCCAGAGAGAGTGTGGATTCTTTTTCAATACACAAGAATTTTCAGGTGGGATGCATGGAAATCTATTTGGTTTGGATACTCTTATTACAACAACAAGATTATATTTGTATAGTGCCTTTCACGTTGGGAGGACGCCCCAAGGAGTTGGACAGTGTACAGCATTTCAGACCCGAGCTGGGGTCAGGGAGGGAGAAGGGTGGGGAAGGTGGGTGACCGATGGCATGGTCGAAGAGGAGGGTTTTGAGGCGAGACATGGAGGAGGTTAAGGAAGGGGCAAGGCAAAGTGATTGGGGAATGGAATTCCAGAGGTTGGGGGCAGAGTGGCTGAAGGCTCTCCCGCCAATGGTGGGGCGGGTGGGTCGGGGGATGTGGAGCAGGCTGGAGCCGGCTGAGTGGAGGGAGCAGGCGGGTTGGTAGGGGGTTAGGAGGTTGCAGAGATAGGGTGGGACGAGGCCATGGAGGGCTTTGTAGATGAAGACCAGGATCTTGAACTGGATCCTCTGAAGGATAGAGAGCCAATGGAGTCGGGCGAGAATGGGGGAAATGGGCTGCGGAGTTTGGTGCGGGAGAGGACACGAGCTGCAGAGTTCTGGATTATCTGCATCCTGTGGAGGGAGGAGTTGGGAAGGCCGACAAGCAGGGCATTCGCATAGTCGAGCCTGGAGGTGATGAATGCATGAACAAGAGTTTCAGCTGCCTGAGGGGTGAGGTAGTGGCGGAGTTGTTACGGAGATGAGGGAAGGCAGAGCGGGTCATGGCTTGGATGTGGGGAAGAAAAGACAATTGAGGGTCTTATAATAATAATAATAATAATAATCCTTGCATTTGATATAGCGCTTTTCACGTCGGGAGGACGTCCCAAAGCGCTTCACAGAACACACTGTAAAGAATGCTGTTGGGTTTCCGCATGTACTAGATACCCAGCTGATCAAAAAAGACTGTTTTTCTAAATCTAGACAACCAATCTTGCTGGATCAATGGACCTTGGGAACATCACACTTAAACTTGATAGGTGTTAACGTGGTGTCCGCAAACCTCTAACTCCATCTGTCTTTAAAATTCCAGTTTAAGACTGCGCCTATGGTCCCCTCTCCCTTCTCACTTGCTAAGTGCTCCAAGATGCCACCTGGGTGCAGTATAAACGCAAGTAGTTGTTGTTGCTTGGGGTTCAACACCACCATTGTCCAGCACTTTGAGTTGCTATCCTGCATTGTAGAAATGCAAGTTTTTTTCTTTCCCATGTATTGTGCTGTTATTTCTTTGAAAGCATTACATATTCTGCACATCTTGTTATGCTATTCCACATGAAGTTGGGAAAGTTGCTAAAGTTTCAAAGGCAGCGCAGATTACATAAGTATGATGCAAAATCTGCAGTGTAGCTGGTCCTTTTCTGCACATCAGAAATGTGCACTGCATTGTTGTGTAGTTCTGTAACTTAGTGGTTAGAGCACTCGCTTTGCAAGCGAGTGGACCTGGGTTTGATTCCTGGGCAGGGTGAGTGGTTGGGCAAGTTCCGATACTCCACAAACCTCTGTTTATCTTGCAGTAAATAGCAACCCGGTTGTTACTTGATTGTCTGATCTCTTCTCCGGGGGTAATTTTATAGCTCAGTCAGTTGAAGAGCAATACTCTCTTGATTTCTGCCTCTACAAAGTACCTCAGCCATAACCTCAGAAGTGCATCCCTAATATACCAGTGTGACATTTTCCATTTCTTATGCCAACAGTTTTGCGGTCCACTTAGAAATTGTGTCAAATTAAGGGTAGTTTTTGTTTCTGTAAGCCTGCGTTCACAAGGATCTGCATTAAGATTGGATTCAATTTCACATAGGCCTCGTACAGTCAAGAGAGTGTTGATCCCATCAGTCTGGGCTAACATTGCTAACACACTGTGCTATCTGATTCCCTTTATTCTTTCATTCTCTTCCAATTTTTTAAAAGAAAGTTAATCTTACTCTATTTTAACCCAATCGGACCTGTAGTTTTTTTGTCTACAGTTTTAAAACATGTAACCTACCTTGTTTTATCTTCCATCTGGCTGTTGTCTGTTTGACAATAATGTAAATTTTGGTTAAAATCATTTTAATTGGCTAACCTGACTTCACTGGTACTTTTTTAATAAAAAAAAGCTGTTTTAAAGATCTCTAGTTATAACCTGAGATGTATAAAACGTTTTGAAAACCGGAAAGGCAGCGATTGATTGAATGAGTAAACCTGTTAACAGTCTGCTAAAAAAAGATAGGGCAATGAGGTTCTTAGACTGTACTCATCCAGAGTTTATTCTGCAGAGCTAATTCAAGTAAACAAAAGCTTAATGGTGACGTGGTTATCACCCCTTCACTTGTGGAGCAGAATCCAGAGTGCTGGCGGCAACACACCTGTACAATTATTTCCAAATCATAAATTACTTTTTGCCTGAGGACTCTTTTCATGACACCCACACACACGCACAGCTATTGAAGTCAATAGTGGGAATATTTTTTCCTAGCTTTGCCTTGTATCCATCAGAATACACCTAAGTGGTCAATTCCTTGCTACTTTGAACTAATTTTCATTGAGCGCTTCCAAGCTGGTTATTTACCTCAATGTGATCTTAATGTCAGAAATGTACTGTTCACTGAGCCATAGCCACTTTTACATCTCCCACATATGCATTGTTTGAGTGAAATGTCCATGAACAGTTTTGTGTTGTGGATGCCCACTGAAAATTGCGGTGAAATTGTTTTAAACTTCATCGTAGTCTTGAGAGGGATCTCACAGCCTAAAACTCTTATTCCTACTCCACTGTCTACAAGCTCCAGCTTACATTATTACTCACTAAACTTTGCTTGCCCATCAACCCCATCCTCCTGGGGTTCCAGGGCACTGCTGTTGACAGCCTGGCCCATCGGTCGGACTTGGAAACGCAGATTAGTCACTGAAGACAGAAACTCTTCCCTCTCAGCTCCTGTTAACCCTGCAAGCCAAAGCACTAATGGGTTGGATGGTCCTAACTGAACAAGCAGTGGGAAAGCTTGTCAGGTAGTACTTTCAATGGCAAGCTATGTGGTTTTAGCTGGTTAGACTCCAGCAATACCCCAACCTGTACTCTGGGGATCTCAAGCCTCGGCTCTTGTCAAGCTGGCTTAATACTCTCTGGAATTAAGTAAGCAGGATGTGTCCCTCCAGGAAGAGAGTGTTCATTTCATTCCAATAAATATTTATTAAATTTTCAGGTATAGCTAGAATGCATGAAACTCTGTTTGGATGCTTTTAAGTATGGTAATGGGATTCCACAAGGGTCAGACGCTTGGCTGACCAAAACAAATCCTCCTCTGTGACCTTCTCCTGCCCAACCCCTCTGTTATGGCAACAGCATGCCTGCAGCACGTTCTTTGCTCCACCGTTGATGGTCACGTCTTCAGCCACTGTGGCCCTATTCAGGACTTGTACAGTTCTACAGTGACCATTTAAATCACATGAACTATTTCTATAATTATTATTTTCACATTTGTCGACTGTCTGGATTATGTCTTAATTTCTTTCCATTGAAAATACTTGAGTGTGTTTTAACGAAGATTCCTAGTAGGGTAACCAGCAATGCAAACAATAATTAAAAAATTGTGGCCATTTGCAAATGCCCTTTCAAAAGCATACTGTGAAACATTAAGAAATAAAGGATTTAAAACCTATGGTACTTTTTATATTCCTATGGAAACGAATGGTCTCAACTTTGGGTCAGCATTTTTTTTACTTCAAAAAGAAATGACTTTAATGATACTACTGGGTCTTAACCTTAAGATTATTGCCTTATTTGGGTTGGACAACATTTTGGAAAATTCTTTAAATGAGTTAATTTAGAAATTTGTTTTCTATTTATTTATGATGTCATGTCTAGATTAGGTACTTCAAATCTTTCTGTAGCAAAACTGTTTGCTCAGAACAAGGTTATGTAATTAATATTAACTTATTTTACTCTCTAATTGGGACCGAGTCATAGCGACTTGGAAGATACTCAGTTTCCCAGATCTGTTATGGATTAGCTATTTCAGGTGGAAGGGTGATAACTGACCTCTTGGACAGCCTTGCTCTTGAATTCTATGAATTGATCCTGCATGGGTATTGTTCATGTGTGAGAGTTGAGTGAGGGTAGGATTCGGCTGTGAAGTTTGCATGGTCTAATAATTTGGCAATCATTTACTGTTTAAAGTTGATTATGAATATTTATGGGAGGGTGCTAGCACCCATGCACCATTACACCTGTGAATATTGGTGAAAGGAAAAAAAGTTTTTGAATGCAAAGTTTTTATTAAAAGTTTAAATATTTTAATCGGTTCCCCCCATAAAATACACAGTGAATCCACTTTACATATATCCTGTGAAGCGCTGTGATGTTTCGACGACATGATGAGGCCTATCTCAAATGCAAGAATTATTATTATTGATCACTTTTGTGTAAGGTTTTCTGTAGTGTTTTATAATTTGTGTGCTGTAATAATAAATTGCATTATATGATTGGTTATCCAAAACCTTTCACTTAGCTACCCTTTTCCCAGTCTTTGAGATGGAAAAAGAAAGCTGCTTAATAATTATTAATATTACACATTGCATTATTTGAATACATTGTATATGTGGGACCAAAAATATCACTTGTGTAACTGAGACAGATCTCAATATTTCCAATGTAACTTTAATGCATATGTAAAGGCAAATTGTGAAAAAAGTCAATCAACATTATGATTGTTTAAAGATAATTACCATTCTGATCTTTTTAATGGTCTTTTTGTAACATGGTTTTAATATTATAAATTGAAATGGAGCGTCCTCATTTTTTTTTGCAAATATGGATTGCCTTTTTACCTAAGGATTTGTGTTTTAGGAGATGAACCTTTATGCTGATCAAGATAACTTTCCCATTCTTTACAGCCGGTTTTCTGTCTCTCATGCTCCCACACAAACCTCTCCCGAATCCTTTTTCTCTCTGTCTGTGATCCTGTCCCTCTCTCTCATTGATCCTGACTCTGATGTTCTCTCTCTCTTTCTCTCTATGATCCACTGCCTGCATTTGACTGATCCCCTTTTGTCTCTCCCCTTTACTGACCCTCTTATAATAAATAATAATTAATCCTGGCATTTGATAGAGTGCCTTTCATGTCCGGAGGATTCTGATCTGTTTTTCTGATCGCTCTTTCTCTGATGCCCTCCTTCTGAACCAAACAATCTGTGCCTCAATCATTAAGCCTGTGATGCGCTCACATTCTGAAAGCTAAAAACTGCCAGAGATTTCATTTTTTTTCAGAGAATCATTTTTATCTGATCCATCTAAATGTGTGTATTTATGGTGTAAATTGTTTGGAAAAAAAACTTGATTCAAGATTCAATTCAAGATTTATTTGTTAAAGGCAAATCATGTCTAATAAACCCGATATAGTTTTTTGATGAAAGAACGGAGAGGGTGGATGAAGGTAGTGCAGTTGATGTAGTTCATATGGTGTTTGATAAAGTACCACATAAGAGACTTGTAAGCAAAATAGAAGCCCACAGGGACAGTGGCAGCATGAATACAGAACTGGCTGGGAGATAGAAAGCAAAGAGTAGGTTGTTTTTCTGACTGGAGGGAAGTGTGCAGTGGTATCCCCCAGGGATCAGTATTGGAACCACTTCTGTTTTTGATCTATATAAATCACCTGGACTTGGGTACAATTGGAGTGCAATTTCCAGGTTTGCAAATGATACTAAGCAAGGAAAAGTAGTAAGCAGTGAGAAGGATAGTAGCAGACTGCAAACAGACATAGACATGCTGGTAAAATGGGCAGATATGTGGCAGATGAAGTTTAATGTGGAGAAATGCGAAGTGATGCATTTGGGAGGAAGAATGAGGAGAGGCACGAAAAGCTGATGGTACAGTCTTAAAGGGGATGAAGGAACAGAGAGACCTGGGGGTTCATATATGTAAATCATTGAAGGTGGCAGGACAGGTAGATAAAGCTGTTAAAAAAGCATACGAGACACTAGGCTTTATAAATAGGGGCATAGAATACAAAAGTCAGGAAGTTATGATGAACCTTTATCTCGACTCCCTCTCGACTCTCTTCCCCCTCCTCGCTCCCTCCCTTCCCTCCCCTCACCCTGACCATTTCCCCCCTCCTTGCTCCCTCCCTTCCCTCACCCTGACCATTTCCCCCCTGCTCGGGTCATGACCCAACTGTGCAGCGCCTTGGGACGTCCTCCTGACGTGAAAGGCGCTTTATAAATGGAATCTTGTTGTTGTTGTTGTTGTTGTTTATAAAACGATGGTTAGGCCTCAGCTACTACGTTCTAGTTCTGGGCCTCACACTTTAGGAAGGATGTCAAGGCATTGGAGAGGGTGCAAAGGAAATTTGCCAGGGTGGTACCAGGAATGAGGGACTTCATTTATCAGGAGAGGCTAGAGAAGCTAGGATTATTCTCCTTGGAGCAGAGAAGGTTAAGAGGAGACGATAAAAGTTTTCAAAATTATGAGGGGATGCGATAGGGTGAACAAGGAGAAACTATTTCCACTGGTGGGTTGGTAACCCGAGGACACTGATTTAAAATAGTTGTTAAAAAAAACAGAGGGGAGGTGAGGAGAAATTTTTTTTACACAGCGAATTGTTCTGATCTGGAATGCATTGCCTGAAAGGGTGGTGGAAGCCGATTCGTTAACAACTTTTAAGAGAGAAGTAGATAAATGTTTGGAGAGGACAAGTTTGCAGGGCTATGGGGAGGGCGTGGGGGAATGGGATTGAATTGGATAGCTCTTTTCCAACAACCAGCGCGGACACGATGGGCCGAATGGCCTTCTTCTGTGCTGTATGATTCTATGATTCCTAGCATTAGAGTATTCTAATTTAGAAAACGGGTTATCGCGGTTTTTAGGATAATTTTAATGTACCCCAATGCAGCATTCTAAAATTGTATAAAAGGTTCGTTTTTGAGTGCTTTTTAATTACATATGACATAATAGAAGAACAAACCCCTTCCCCCCCTTCTCCCCCCTGACCCCAGCTTGGGTCTGAAATACTGTACAATGTCCAGGACCTTGGAACGTCCTCCTGACGTGAAAGGCACTATACAAGTGTAATCTTGTTGTTGTTCTCCCTCTCAACCATAACTGAAAATTAGCAAGTCTTTGAATTGAGTCTTTTATATATATATATATACACACAGAATACCTTATATTCAAAAAATACTGTATTTAAAAACAAACCCAGTTTAATTAATCAACTGGTTCGACCAGTGGAATAATGAACTTTTTTTGTACGAGAATATGTAGCTTTTTTTATCTATTAATGTCTAATATGGCTCTGTTAAAGCACAGTTGCAATTTTTTAAGTAAAATATGGATACTAGTAACTGCTACCAGCATTGCTGATCAATACGTAAAATATTATTTACATACAATTTTTCACCCAACAAGAATATATACTTTGAGGCTGTTGAATAAAAGGAAATGTATACCATTGTTTTTAATTTAACGATGTTAGACAACATGCTGCTCCTGAATGAATTTGGGACATTAGGTTAATGTTAGCTAATGTATTTAAAGATAACATTGAACTGAAACACAACCTCAATTTGTAGCAGATATAGAGAACTTGGATAATCGGAAAAGTGCTAAGTTTAGGTTAGTAACCAAAGCCAAGAATGAGTGGTGGTCCAGTATTTTGCAATTGAACAGGAGGGTAAAAGGTTTTATGTGTGTGGAATAACTGGTGCTTTCCTGGATTAAATGCTTCCCCACAATGGAAGGCTCATAGAAATCCATTTCAGAGTTATATACTAGAGCATGGAAGTAGATTTCATCTTCACAGAGAGAACAGATCAATTCAGATTTGGAAGTGAATTGTGTGCAACATGATATCCTGTATTCATGTGTTACAGTATAATGTACATGAGCTAAATGTAGAACCACAGTGAACACACCAAGGGAAGTACAGCAAACTCTGGATAACTCCTCACTCCAAGGAGAAAGGGTTCAGTGATGAGTTATCTGGCGTGGTGAGATAGGCATATCTAAGAAAACAAAAATAAATGTGGCGGGCATGATGACTTCAGTGGTAGTGACAAGTTAGGTCAGGATCAGTCGTTTACTGTAGCTCAAGTGACTACATATCAGTGTTGACTAGTTATCCAAAGTGCAATATCGTGGAAGTATAAACTACTCAAATCGATAAAGAAGTTTCTAAATTTCTTTAAGGCTTTTTAAAAAAGAATCAACAACAACTTGCTTTTATATAGCACCTTCCACACAGGATAGCATCTCAGAGCAGTTAACAGTGGCGGAGCCTGACTCCGAGGTGGGGGAAGGTGCCTGTAAGCATGGTTGAAAAGCAAGGTTTTCAGGCAGGACTTGTAAAAGGGGAGAGAAGGGGCAAGGTGGAGGAATTGAGGCTGGTGCCAGTTTGAGCTGAGATTCAAGATATTTACAGCAGCTGTTACATGAATGCAAGAAAGTGAATGGTGTACATTAACTGCATGGATAAGCTGCAAGCAACGATAATACGACACACAACAAAATGACCACAGACCCAAAAACGATAGGCTGCTTTTTTGCGTATCCTAAAGTTTAGAGTTTGCAAAGGGCAATTTCAGGACCAATACCTGGAAGTGTTTCTTTATACAGAGTAATCAGGAACTACAACAGATTGTTGGGAAGCATTGTTGAGGCTAGGACACTCAATACATTTACTGATAGGGTGCGTATTCTGGAGGGATGAGGTCAGATGGTCTGAAGGGCCTTCTTCATCCAAATTAACCTTGTGATCTTGAAAATTCACAAATGAGCAGCAAACTACCAGTCGTATCCCACATGTTTGGAATCATCTACAATACATTAATTATCATTATCTTGGCATATAAATGGATTATTAAGTAGACTATCAAATAGAATACAGTTCTGTCTCATGAACTATTTTTAAACAAAAGTTGCGATAAGATCACATGTACTGGCAAGAGATGCCCTTGAATGTACCATTAGAGTTTTTAGCCTGCCAAACATTGGCCACTGGAGTTATTGTACATTAATGTTTTGTGTACTGTTTACGAAGATGCTTGAAACAAAAACTTCTGTGTTGAGGTTCAAACACTCAAATATCTTTTTGACCATCAGTGACTGGTAAATGGAATCTGAGAAACAAGAAAATTGTATCTTGCTCTGGGCAGCTTCATGTGCTAACTTGTTTTCAGGAGCAGAACTTACAAGTGCTTGGTTTCCCAATCCTATTTTACTTGATTTGAATAGAACACTTGAGTTATATACAAAACGATAGACTTTTGTTTTATTCCAAATAGATTTTTATTACAATGTTTTGAGCCAAAGAACAAATTTTCGAAAGATTTGTGTTTTCTCAGTTCTGAAATGTTACCTCATACGATTACACAGCCCATTGCAGCAGTCTTGTTAATAATGTTGGTTTATTTAGACTAATTTTCTACTACAGTGCTGTTCTGTCTCATGAACTATCTTTCAACAGAAGTTGAGATAAGAACTTACAAATCTGTTCTTTTCAATCATATGGTCAAAAAATGATAATAATAATTTTGCAATGCGGCTGTTAGGCACTATCCGCGAGAAGGGTATATAAATGCAAATTGAGATGGGGAAGTTGTTGATGTCAAACTTGGTTGAGAACTTTTGAAACTCAGGTAACAAAGAGAAATGCTGTAGTTTATTAGTGGTTGGAATTCACTCGCCAAATTTATGGCTACTAAATATGCCTTGGATTTGATATATAGTGCCTATATTGTCAAACATTTCGAAGCACTTCACGGGTAATTTCTGTGTATTGAATTTACATATAGCAATGTCCCACAAACAACAATGAATTCAATGACCATTTTATCTGGAGAATTGTTGGACAATCAGGAAAAACTCCCCTCTGCTCACATAGCCCTGGGGATCTTTAACCTTTTTTTAAAGTTTTATCCAAAGAACTGAACTTTGACTGTGCACTGCTTCATCCATCAAGATTAATTGATCATTGACTTCATGACTGTTTTTGGAGCTTGCTGTGTGCTTTGAGATATCTAGCCCATGAGCTCAGTTCCCGACATGAGCCTTTAACCCACAACCTTGTGATTCAGAGGTGACAGTACTTCTACGAAGCCAAAGTTAACACTTTGCATGTACAGTATTAAGTTTAATATTCCTTTCTTTTCAAATGTTCCATAAACAAGGGAAATCCATATGTATAATATGAACTGTGTAATAAGTGGGAGAAGAAGAAAGTCTAGAAGATACGATATTAAATGCAAGGATCATTATTATTACTTTCCTACCTCTACCTCCCTACCTTCGGAGTCCTGTAGCTCAGTGGTTAGAGCACTTGCTTTGCAAGCAAGAGACCTGAGTTCAATTCCAGGCAGGGCGAAACCTTGGGCAAGTTTCCTTACTCCACACGCCTAATAATAATCCCTCCAAAAAAAAACCCAAAACAATAATAAATTGGTCATTTTCAATCTACGACTGTTTGTGGGACATTGCTGTGCGCAATTGGCTGCCGCGTTCGCCCACAAATATACAGTCAATTCACTTTACAGTGTGTTCTGTGAAGCGCTTTGGGACGTCCTCCCGACGTGAAAAGCGCGATATCAAATGCAAGGATTATTTATTATTATTACCGCTCCATCCTGATCATACCTCACTCCTCTGACTTCTTCTTCGTTTGGCCGGCTCAGACATTTTGCGCATTCCCTGACCCGTCTACTCCACCATTGGCCATCATCCACTACACCCTGAACCCATGAACTCCCTATCTCAATCTCCTTGCTCCTTTCTACCCTTCTTCAAATCACACCTGAATACTTTCCTTTTCAACAATGCCTGCCCTTTCTCTCCAGCTTAGCTTCAAACTCTTCCTTTGTTCGTACTCTGAGGCACTAGCCCACATGTAGGGCGCTATATAAATGTAAGTTGTTGTATTATTATAACAAACTAACTGTTCTGTAAATATTGCAGATTCTCTACACTGAGTAGTGTAGAATCCTGTCCAGCACTAAAAAACCACAAATGGAAAATGCATTCAAATCTTTTACTAGATTGCACAAAAGATTTCAGTTTTGTGTCATTGAGTTAATTAGACCAATCTAATAGATGTTGAAACATTGTGAAGCTAAATGGCACAAGCTGGTAAACGAAAACACTAGATTGATGAGAAAAACCTAAGATTGTGGAGAATTGTTTGTTCGACGTGTATACTTAATTTGAGGTAAGAAAATAAGTATTAAAAGCGTCATTATAATTTATTCTGAAAAGAACATTGACACGAAGATTCTGACATGTAGAGCCCAGCTGCTTTCTGGAGTTTGACACTGTTGGATGGGTGGGTAAATTCCATGTTACCATGTGTTTCCATAAACATTCTTGACCTGACCCTGAATGAAAATAAAGGCTCGGAGGAGAAAGCTTTTGTCAGCTGCTCACAGCAGAAGAGTTCTCGTTTAAATGGTCATTTTTGGCATCCTAAATAACTGCTCAACTTTGCCACCCTTTCAAATTTATGAAGCAATTTTGTAAAAAATATCTAAACTTTTTATTTTGGACAGAAATGTTGAACTAAATGTTGATGTTTCTCATAACTTTATAGCCAGTTTATAAGTATTTTAAAACATGCTGTTCTGTAATTCCATTGTTTTCAATGGGAAAAATGGAATGTGACCTTGTTAGTTCCTATTTTACAAGATAAAAAAAAATGATGGTTGCTTTTAACCTTTGCTTTCTGCTTAAACCATGTAAAGACATTTTCAAATCTTTCTCTCATGATAGTAATTTTCATCCTTGCAAGTAAAACTCAAATAGTCATCATTGTCTTCAAAACCTAATCACCATCTTTTTATTTCACTAATATATTGCAAAATGGAGGTTAAGTAATTTGAATCATTTTCTAGTTGCTTTTTCGAAGAAATATAGCAGCTGTAATGAGAAATGCTAGGGTGCATTGTCCTTGTCAGCTGTGCTATTTTTAGTACACGTGCTCTGATACAATGCAGACTCGCTCATTTCCATGCTTGGGAAGATGATGACAGTTTAAAACGTTCTAACAATAGTCACTGGACCTTCAAGCAAACTTTTTTTAAAAAAAATTACAAAGTGCAGGTTAAAGTATTGGAGAAAATGAGCCACATCTGTTCGAAGTTGTGTCTCAAAAAATAAATTTTTCAGTTTTTTAGTTCAATACAAACTAGTTTTATATTTTTAATATAGAACATAGGAGAACGACATATAGATTTGGCTGTTTAGGTCTCTGTTCAGGGCCATAGGTTGATTTTAATCTTGCTCCTGCTTAAAAATTCAGTTTTTAATCAGTTATTTATTCCTTTTGTATCTAGAATTTTCGTTTGGTTGTTTCAGCTGCTTATTTGCAGTTTGTTCTGTTCATTAAATTGATAGTTCAAAAATGGAGGCAGTTCGATTTAGCTTCTGTTCTTAGTAGTCTTGCCATCCTTTTTTTTTAAATTCCAAGCGTATTCCAACTTCTCCACATCCACCCACTGGCTATTTATTTTGTCTTATGAGTTTAATCATATCTCTTATCTTCCTCTCTCTGTCCTGAAGAATTTTTTCAAGCAAGAACCGATTTAGCACTCTCAGCATCTCATACCATCTTTGAGTTCTGACGAAAGGTTATCAACCTGAAACGTTCTTACTTTCCCCTCTCCATAAATACTGCGTGACCTGCTGAGGGTTCCCAATGACTTCTGTTTTTATTTCAGATTTCCAGCACCTGCAGTATTTTGTCCATGTTTAAGAATGTTGCCTTCTGACCTTTTAAATCCCAGTTTTTCTGTTTGTCTGTAGTAAATCTTGTTTTACCAGTGATTAGCAATTTATAATTGTTACTTTTGTGTACTTTATTGCTTTTGATTCATGTTGGATTTCAGTAAAATAGAACGTTTAAGTTGAGACTTGAAAATGGAATTCAAGGACGTGTAACAATTCCAGGGCAATGCATTTTAATAGTCATGTCTGCAAATAGTCTACTCTGGTGCAAAATATAGCCAAGTTACTTGCAATGCAGATATTACACTGGGAAATAAGTATTTACCTGGAGCAGTCCTGATGTAGATGGAGCCATTTTATGGATTAGGAGCTTGTTGGTCCGAATATTGGTCTGTGCTGAGATTGATTAAATTGGCTTCACAGGGGTAGGGAGCAGAACACCAGTCAGGATTTCCGTTTCTGGTTCCTTTACATCACCCTCTACTGCTTGTGCATGTGTGGCAGCTGGGTTGGGAGATGCCAGACTCTGCTGCGATGCCCTCTACAGCCACCGCTAATATATGAACAATGGCCATGAGCGGGGTACAAGCACCCATGGAAGAGGGGGCCAGACTAGGAGCAGATAGGCATATGCCATTGGGGAGAAAACTTTAAAAAAATTGTAAACACTGAATTTGTCTAAAGAAAATAAGTACCATATTTGCTATATTGTTAATTGGTAGCCATAATAACATTTTAATCTTGATAGATACTTAAAGTTGTTAAACGTCATTTAAAATACTGCTTGTTGAAAGCAGGTAACCTTAAATTAATTGATATTGCCACCGAGTGGTGGTGTTGTTAATCCAAACAACCCCATGTTGATTTTTTTGTAATTCCAGCAATCACATACTGCATGATTGGCAGTGATTGCAAATTTCGCCACAGTTTGCTACCGGTCATGAATCACACGGAATTAAGATTTTGATGCCATCTGGAGTTGTTAATTTTCAGGAGTTTTCACAACTGTGTGAAAACCTACCTCTTTAACTATGCTTTATGCTTGCCTTCTTCCTTTCTCCTCCCCCTCCCACCCCCGTCCACACTCTGTTCAGTACTCTGTAAAGTGCTTTGAGAATCTAGCCTATGTGAAAGGTGTCATATAAATGCAAGTTACTGTGCTTGTAGATTGAATTTCATTTAACCAGCAGTATAGACTGTTATGGGCTGGTATTCACACGCTCTCATAGAAGATTGTACTATAATAAGTATAATTTCAAGGTTCTACATTTTTTAAACTAACCTGTTGTTACTGCACTGTTTTTAACTGTTACGAAAAGTAAATGGCGGTAATGCTTCCAGTACGCTTATTTACGTGACTACTGGGTTGCAGATCAATTGAAGTGATGTTTCCAAACCACACTTTTGTTTGGAGCTTCTGACTGATTTTTCAGTCCTTGTACGGTTACATTCTGTGGGGCTGGAATGGCTGTAATGGAGTGCAATTACCCATGAAGTTAAATCATTTGATGTCCTTTCACTGCCCTCGTAATGATGCATTGGCTCAGCTACTGGAGTTTGTCTGGATTTTTGTAACTTGTTGTGGTATTGTACAGTACTACAATACCCAAATACAACAAGATTCCATTTATAAAGCGCCTTTCACGTCAGGAGGACGTCCCAAATAGCATTCCTTTCTTGTGTGGCAAGAAAGTCTGAGAAAATACTCCTTCACACAAAGATAATAGTAGTACAGTCTGACTCTGTTACGCCCTAGTTTAGGATAGTGTGGGTTTGGATATAAAGTGGGCAAGCCTTGGTCAAAGTTACTAATGACTTCCCCTCCATCTGCAACCAGAGATTTTGTACCTCCTTATCCTGCTACATCTTTCTGAATTTTATGACACTGTTAACCACTCCACCATTTCCATCATCTTTCATCCCTGATATACCTCTGAGACTCAGTATTTTCCTAGTTCCACTTCTACCTGTCCCGGTGTCTACACTATGTCTCTTCCAACAGTTTCTCCTTCTACCCCCGCATATCTTCTTGTTTTAGTCCTTGATCCTCTCCTTTACGTTCTTCTCTGCCCACTTTCAAATCCTGCCCAACGACCATCATTTTTGATCATGCTTACAGTCACCTCCCCCACTCCCTCTCCCCCTGGCTTGGAGTCAGACTCTGCCACTGTCAAGTGCTCTGGGACTCTACCCCTTGTAAAGGGTGTTGTATAAATGCTATTTGTTGTTGTTACTTCATCTACATGCTCCCCTTTGGTTAAATTATGCATAGGCATGGTGTCCACTTCCTGGTGATGACCATATGAATCTTTCCGTTGCTTACTGCAGCTTATGTGTACCTCTCCTCTAGCCTTCCCTGATCAAGTTTACCCAAAATCTTTGACTCTGAGGTGAGAGTGCTACTAACTGATTCAAGATGACACTTGATTGTAGGTATAGCTGTAAGGTAAAGCCAGAAAAATGCTGTGCTGTGTAGAAGAATGACATGGTCAAAGATGTTGAATGTAGTGGAGAGACTGAGGATAAGGAAGCACAGGGAGCTGTAATCGCAGGCAGAACCGATGTGATTAGTGACTTGACTAGGGAAGAAATGAAATAAATTTAGCGCATCTTGTAACGAAAAGGTGGGAAGGGTAGAGTGGAACTGAAAGGCTGCAACACATTCCAATTCCTTGGAAGAGCAAGGACAGATTGTAGCTGGTGTGATAGCTAGACAGTTTGGAGAGGTGGATGAGCATTGAGAGGGAGGTATTGATGGCAGTTTTTAAATGGGGACTAGAGATGATTCTAATGGAAGATAGGGAGAGGTTGATGTCGAAGAGGGTAATTGTGTAATCAGTAGCTGGGAAGCATAGAGTAAACTGAGCAGTGCAAGAGATAAGGGTGGAGGGAGTTGAGGGGAAGATGGAAACCATGGTGTGTAGGGTAGGTAACTGATGGGGACAGAGGAAAAGGAGTTGGTAAGTAAAAGTGTAATGTGCAGGAGATGAGCACAGCTGATTGACAACAGTTTTAGATATCAGAAATCTCATTAGGTATCTCATTTCAGTGCCTTGGGATGTCCTCCCGATGTGAAAGGCGCTATACAAATGTAATCTTGTTGTTGTTGTGCGGATCGAATGAAAGTGACAAGTAAGTGGTTCTTGGGAAAAGAAGAGTCAGGAGTTCTCCTTCCGGCCAAGTAGATGGAAGTAAATAGTTGTTACATTTCTTTTCCGTTTTGTGGTAATGCCTGCTGAAAATATTTTACATTCATTGAAACATTATTAAATGTTTTAAAGTTACATTTTTTTAAAGCTAAAACGTGCATTTTGGTGACATGTATTTTTAGCTTTGACTCTAAAGGCAAAACTTAATTTTTTGGAGATAGAAATAAAGCGTTTTATATACGTTTTTTATGTAAGCGCTCTGGGACGCCACCCAGCAGGGAGGGTGCTATATAAATGCGATTTTTGAAATATATATATATTTTTGAATAAAATATACTTCATAGCAGTTGTAGTTGCAGAAAGCTGGAAAGAATCTCTACGGTCAAAAAAATAAATTTACAATGCTTGTCTTAATGCATTCTTGGTCAATTAATAGTTTGCTATAACAATTATCTTCAATCTGATTTACCAGCGAGGTTTCTGTAATCGGTAGAGTGTCACTGAATTCCAACAATGTACTTTAATAATTGCAATGTTGCTAAGCACTGTAATGTTTTCTTGCAAACATTAGATACAATCCATTTTCATCTCCTGGGAAAATGCCTTACCTCATTATAACCAAATGTCAAAGAAATGTAATTTTATGGGACATTGATTATAAAGTATAGACTAATGGGGTTGGTCTTGTCCTCACTAAATTCCCCATAATCCCAAAGACAGTTTAAATTATCTTCCAATTTTGTTTCTCTGAGGAAGAATTTCATTATAGTTATATAAATGAAGGGCAATATTTATGTATATCGGGGACTACCAGGCCAACAACTATTTTAGCACATGGCTTTGATTTGTGAGTGTTGAAGTGCTGATCTAGGAAAACTATGTAATTTAATAAATACTAGGACTGAGCTCTGGAGAACCATTGACTTCAATTGTTTTGAGATCCAATATTTTCTCCAAATGACATACAACAACAAGATTACATTTGTATAATGCTTTTCACATCGGGAGGACATCCCAAGTGGGGCGGTAATTCTTTCTGCTATATTATATTTGGTGAATGTTATACCAAATTCCTTTGGGTTTTGTTCACTTTCTTTAAAAAAAGCTTGTTAACGGCCAACCCATGTAGAGGGCCTCCAATTTTCATGTTTATTGGGACCTTTTACATTCAGTAGGATATTACATTATTTTGGTAGCAGCTTAAACGGAGCTTTGTAGATGGCATAAACCATAGTTTATCTTGGTGAAGGTGAAGGTTGTAATGATATTTGAATGTGTTAAGGTTTTGATTTCTTCCAATACATGTAAAATTTCTGTGAGTGCCTTTCACCTTCATTCACTTTAACCCCCAAGGGTTCTGTGCTGTTCCAGTTTGTTTAAATTTTGTTTCCTTATTCTTCCTGCCAATGTGTATCACTTCAAACTTTTCTGCATTAAATTTCATCTACTATCTATTTGCTACTGGTCTGTTTGTCTTCCTGAAGTCGCTTCATAGTTAGCCACACTTGCTATTTTTGTGTCATCTGTAAATTTTGATAATATGCCCATTTAAGCCTGAGTGTAGATGATTTATTTTAATGGAGTTCAGTATGTTTTTAAGTTAACATTCCAAAAACAATTTTTTGTTGCTAGCCTAAGTTTTGTCAATTTTATTTCAATTGCTGAAACTATGGAACACTCTTCCTCAATATCTCTTCCTCCTTCCCTGTCTTCAGATTTTTCTTCCTCCTTCCCTGTCTTCAGATCACATTTGAAGACCTTCCTTTTCGAGTGTGCCTATGGTCACCTCCTTTGCATCAAGCTCCGGCACTGTTAAACACTCCAAGGCGCTACTCCACGTGAAGGGTGCTATATGAATGCAAGGTATTCTTGTTGTTTAGTTTGTCAATTGGTTAGAATTGATTTTTTTATTTAAAACAAGTTTCCATTGCAACCATTTAATTGCAGGAGTCTGAGACATATGTTTACATGAGTATTGAATTGTGAGAGGTAGTGAGTTTGCTGAATTTGCAATAGTAACTAGTTCTATTGGACGACAAAGGGTGGTTGTGCTGCTGCAACAGCGTTTTGTGTCTGGGTTTTTGGCTTCAATGCCATGGCTTTGGGAGTCCTGAACTCTTACAGTATGAAACATGGGTGGATGTGTCTTTCATGATACCTCAGCTATATGGAGATTGTTGACATGTCAGCCAGTTGCTGGCAGCAATCAAGGGATGGGGTCAAATATTGGGAAGATTTGCAGCACTCTGTTCCATTCTGTAAAATCGTCCTTATGGAATGGGATATCTTAGTTAGAGCACTGTAGAAAATTATCCAGGGAATCAACAATAAACAAGTTACCTGCTAAATTAATGGGATGCAGAATCAGGGTGCAGTTAGGAGGAAACTAGGAGCTTGTCTGCTTGGATTGCAGGGCAGTCATTTATCCAAAGACCTGGAAGACATTGTGACATTGTGTGATTCTGTGCTTGGTAATATGTTTGATTTCTTTCAGCACTGTTCACCAGTAGGGTTGGATCTCTGCCTATATCTAGAAGATGTGGAAGATTGTTTGTTTCTCATTACAGTCTCATAAGTGTGTACACAAAGCTTGGATATGTGCCACCCACTAGCAGTAGCGATAGGTGAGGAGATGTCTGTTGTTTCGAATATTTCTTTAGAACAGATTTTCTAAGGAACTGTGTTTAACACCACATTTTTAAAGATGTATTTCTTTAAAATGTTGCTAGAAATTTTTTATTTTGATAGTTTTCCTTAAATGCATGATATAACCTCTTTCTGCTGTATTAATGGAAGATTCTGGTCAGAAAACAATTGGGTATCATATTTTAAAATGATGCAGTAAATTAACATTGATGTCAGCGCTTTGGGACGCTATACAAATATAATTTTGTTGTTCAGGTGGATATAAAAGATCCCTTTACACTATTAAAACGTTTCTCCCTGGGCACTCTTCTAAATTAATTGGTCTTTTGCCTCAAAGCTGTGTGTGGAATCTTGCTGTATGCAAACTCTCTGCCTTGTTTGCCCTCAAACTACACTTAACATTAATAACTACTTGCAAAAATGCTTTGGGGTATTTGACATAAAGCATTATTAAAAGATTTTCATGACATGTAGGTGAGTGAAATAATAGAAGCTGAGGTGCTTTCCTTTAGATAAGATGCTAAAACTGAGGTCCTGTCTATTCAGGTGGACACAATGGACCCCATTATACTATTCAGAAAGAGAAAAGGCATTTCTCCCAATGTTTTGACCAACAGCCCCTAAGATAGAGATAAAAGATTAGTTATTCACTTCATGGCTGTTTGTGGGACATCTCTATGTGCAAACCAACTGCCACTTTCACCCTCAAATACATGAGGTACATTTTGCAGAAAATTGAAGTTTTTGAGACGTTTTGCTGTGATAAAGTGCTATATCGCATGTAAATATTATTGTTGTCTTGTTGCCCCAGAGTTTTTAAGGGTTAGTTAGGGAGACTATCCTGCGTGAAGAGCATTATATAATTGCAAGTTGTTGTAAAAAGATTTAGGGGAAGAGCTGAAAAGTGGTATTAGTTAAAGGGGTAATTTCAGATCAACAGGCAGCAGTGAATAAGATCAACAGGCAGCAGGGGATGGATGGGTGAAGTACTAGAAAGGAACACAGAAAATGCAGAAAATGTCTGTCTATAAATACCAGAGTTGCATTAAGAGTAACATTTGTTATTCAAAACTGCTTGATTGTCCAAATTATGAGTTCAAAAGGATGTGGATCAAAATGTTTGCAGGATATTCTTTGATTTTCTTTGGAAAGAAGAGAGGAGGCAAAATGATTTGACAGCTTTGCTCGCTTTCTTGAAAAGGAGTCAAAACCAACTTGGATTGAACTTTCGGAGATGAATCCATGCTTCATTGCAGCAGTAATTTTGTATGATCGCGTATTTATAGCTGGAGATATGAAACAATCATTCTGATTAATGAAGTGCGTGTTCCTTTTTAGTACTCCACCCATCCATCCCCATGGTACACTGCATCCCCAGAGAGCAGTGACCATATGGATTGCCAAATATCTGTAATTTATTATCAACCTGGCAATAATAATTCACAAATTTGGAAAGTAATGCAACTGATGCTTTTTTGGGTAGAGGATGGGGGAAAGAGAGACAGGAAGGTACTCACTTTGCTTTCAGTATTTTTCTTAATAGCTTCTTTTGTAGTTTTTGTAGATATCGTTTTCAACAACAGATTGCATTTACATTGTGGCTTTACTGTTTTTAATGTATTAAACTCTTGTCATTTTTAGTTTTGGAGTTTTTTTGGGGAAATACTGTACTTGAGTATATTGGGGGCATTATACCCCTTAAAGATCCTTTTGAAGCCTTAGTGATTGGTTCAATGCCCAGTTCTCCTTCTTACCTCACATTTGCTCCCGTCCAAGACTACTTTATTTCACCTTTGCCACATTGCCTACCATCCCTACCTCTACCCGAAACCCAGCCAAACCCTTACTCATGCCTTTACTTCCTGTCTAGACTTTTCTGATGCACTCCTTGTTGGTCTCCTTAGCTCCTCCATTCACAAGCTCCAGCTAAAGTGCGGGCCACCGACATCGAACCCCACATGCCCATCAGCCCAGTTCTCACCAGGCTTCACTGGGTCCCAGTCTCCCAATGGATGATTTTCCCTATACCCTCATACCTTAGCTACTTTTCCTACTCCACTTCTCTGTTCATCCTCTCTGTACCGCCAAATTGGGTTTGTTGCTTGTCCCTGCCCCTTCTGCTCTACTGAGCTTTTGGCTGCTATGACTGTAACATCTGGAATACCCTATCTCTCCATTTTGCCCTCTCTCTATCTGTCGTTAAATCCCATGTTGAAACCTTCGACCATGCCTATAGTCACTATCCCCTTCTCTCTTGTGTAATGCTGATCTCATCATTGTAAAAAACTCCCAAGATGTTATCTTATGTGAAGGATGCTATATAAATGTGAGTGATGTTTTTCTGTTGCAAGAAAACAATTTCTATTTTTTAAAAAAAGCTGTCTTCCCGAAATTGCTAACAGTTTTCGTGCAGTTAGTCACACACTTTTTTGGGTTGTCTACAAATTTAGTATTGTACCCTCTATCCCCAATTTAGATGTTTTGAGAGAGAAGAACAGTGATGCTATCACTGACCCCTGGGAAACAGCACAGTTTATCTCCATTCAGTCTGGAAAAACTTCCTTTTACCCTCTTTTCTGTATTCTGCCTTTTAGCCAACTTTGCTTCCTTAGTGTTACATTCCCTTGGATACTGTGAATCTTAATTATTTCAACAAGTGTGACACTTTACCAAACTTTTTAGTTGAAAATTCATGTGCAGAATATCCACTACGTTCCTCATATCAATATAAATAAATAATAATCACGTCTTCTAGACGTCTCAAAGCGCTTCACAGAATAAACTGTAAAGTGAATTGACTGTATATTTGTGGGTGAAAATATACTGTTATTTCCTCAAAAACTATTACATTTGTTGAGCACGGGTTGCCTTTTACAAATCCATAGGCTGTCCGTTTTTATTTAACCCATGTCTCTTGAAGGAATTATCAATTTAATCCTATATACTTTAATAATAATAATAATAATAATAATAATCCTTGCATTTGATATAGCGCTTTTCACGTCGGGAGGACGTCCCAAAGCGCTTCACAGAACACACTGTAAAGTGAATTGACTGTATATTTGTGGGCGAACGCGGCAGCCAATTGCGCACAGCAATGTCCACAAACAGTCGTAGATTGAAAATGACCAATTTATTATTGTTTTTGGTTTTGGAGGGATTATTATTAGGCTCTGTGTGGAGTAAGGAAACTTGCCCAAGGTTTCGCCCTGCCTGGAATTGAACTCAGGTCTCTCGCTTGCAAAGCGAGTGCTCTAACCACTGAGCTACAGGACTTTTCTTTAAATTGTTGATGTTAGGCTCACTGAACTAATTCCCTTTCTTTCTTAAACAGAGATGTGGCAGAGGTGCAAGAGTGTAACTAAAACCCACTATATACACTAAAGTAAAATCCTGTGAATAAGATTTTGAGAAAGTGTCATTTCTTCAGTGTATTTCAGTTTAATATTTTTTTTTGCTCACATATTTGTATGCATTTTTATATGGCCTATAATGTGAATATTCCAGTTACTGCCCTGAAATTGGAAAGGATGGTCACTATTCTGTAGTGCAGCTGTTAATGACTTTGTGGTACTGACTATTTGGGAGTGCAACTGCCTGCAGAGGGAGAACTGCCTCTGAAGGTTGTCCTCGTTTTGGTTCTTTCACCTTCATCTCGACCCCTACTTGATGTAGGATCGATCCCACTGTAACAAAGCACTATCTGGCAGCATAATGAAAACAAAATCCGCCAATTGTGGAAGGTCAGCGTGTGTGATAGACATTCCCAGAACTCAAACCAATTTCCAATCAAGACAGGAGATGAGCATTCAGAACATGTTGTACTGCATATATATTACAGAATCACCCCCCCCCCACCCATAGCTAAGATAGAGATGCACAGAATAGTGAATGCATTAGTAGAAAACAAGAGATGACATTGAGGGAATTGATTGGAAGATACTAGGTGATCAGTCCCAATTGTTGATTCTTATCAGTACCTTGGGGTTGTGGTGGACACCAGCGTTTGTTTGGACACTGTCCTGAAGGACTGCGCTGAGAAGGGGCGCTGGCCCTCTGGTTAAGCTCGTCCCTTTTCAAGGTCAGCAAGTTCCCATTACAGGTCAAGCTTCTGGCAATACAAAACCTGTGTGAAAACAGTCCTCCTTTATGGATCCAATCTCCAGGGGATGCAGTGGAGAGACTTCCTCTGACCCATTTGCAAAATCCAGGATCAAGCAGTGTGGTGGATATGTGGCAAACACAGGAAGCGACTGCATGGAGTGAGGGCTCTGGCCTACACTGAACTGTCGCTGAGCACCCTGGAAACAGAGTCTGCTACGTAGGAGGCATGTCTATTTGCCAAGGGCCCCCCGTATGGGGATCTGGTTGAAGCAGCTGGTGCTGAGTAGACCTGGTCTGTGGTTTTGGACTTGAGACCTTGAGAACATCAAAGTGGCTAACACATCACAAGCTGTCCTGTAATGGTCCTCTCACCACACTGAAGGCAGATGTCTGCCAGATAGCTGATGAGGAAACTCTGAGGCTTGGGGTGACAGCTGCTGGAAGACATTACCTGGCATCTGAATTCATGACATAAAAGGCATGTGTAGAGTATATTAGCAATAATTCATTAAATATACATATTTAAATAATTTAATTGTACATTCCAAGTTTCAGTCAAATAAAATATTTGATTTGATATAGTGCTAATAATATTTACTTGCCTTAAAACCATTTTACTGTGAGCTTTGAAACTTAAAAGCACACATGGCAGGTAATCTATGATCATAATGAGATGAACAATGAGTGTAATCCTTTTTTGTTGCTTTTGATGAAAGAGGAATATTAGCCAAGGGGAGGTATCTGCTGCTCTTGAAAATAGTATCATGGAATCTTTAATGCCCACATTAACCAAACAAACAAGCAGACAGAAAGAACCTGGTTTTAAATCTCTGAGCAGAACATTTGCACTTCAAACAATGGAGCAGTCCCTTGGTACTGCACTGGAATGTCAGCCTAAATTAAGGTCTCCATTCTTGATCCATAACCTTTTGACCCAGTGGGAAAGTGCTTCCATTGGTACCAAATCTACAAAATAGTTATGATATAAAATTATTCCCAATGAATTCTGCTGGTTTTAAATGGTTTGAAGTGAGGTTATCTTTACAGCGTTCCAACTGACAGTTCAACGCAAACCTTTCCAGAATAAATAGTTTTCCTACAATAAATAGTCTGATTTTAGAGCATGTTAATATCCACGACTACACTGTTACATAAACAATCTTATCAATATATTCTTGTGGCTGGAAGGAGTGTGTTTTTAAACTTGCTCTTTAAATGGTTCAATGGTCCACTGTAGTAGTCCCAGTTGTCATATTGACAGTCTTTTTGGTTTGATTTAAAGTGGTTCTCTACAGGTTTCACACTGGGCCAAGTTCCAACTGGCGTCCTGGCAAATGCTAGGTCCAGGTGCATGATGAACGACAGCCACCTGGCTGTCAATGTAAGCTGAAGATTGGGTCTTTGCTTGGGAAAGGTGACTGCTGTAACATAGCTTTTAAAAGTTCATTAACAAAGCTGGAGGCATTTGTTGAAAGATCTGAGTGAGAAATTGTTACAATTAATATTTCTCACTTGCAATATTTCTTGATAACTTGTTCATATTTCTTGTTTTTCTATGCAGTGTCTGGCTTCTGAGCACAAACTCTTGAGGCCACATTTCAAGATATTTTGTTCATGCAAAGGAATTTTCTTTAAACACTTGTACCCTCAGGATATCCTGCATTCATTGCTATTGTAGTATGTGTTCTGGTTTAAAGCACAGAGGATATTTTGGAAGAAATTCTAACTTCTGAAGTTCAAACTGTTATTCTACTGTTCATGATGAGTTGTAGCCTTTTTTCTGCGGGGGAGAGGTGGGGGGAGAGATACAATGGCTCCTACTTAATTCAAAATGAGTTATAATGTGGATTTTTGAACGTTTACTATACTCACTCTGAGCAGGTTATTTGCATTATTATGGAATCAAGTGCATTATATATACCTATAGTTATTATGCGTAGCCTTTGCAGTTTGTAGAAAGAAATGCATTCAACTAATGGTAATTAATGGCCAAAGTACATCTTGCAAGTTGGTTTATTTATATTAAGTTTGTTTTTGTAAGTGTATTAAGTGTACTTGAATGGCTGGTTCTATCTTATAAAGATAGTCTGAATTATACAATCATCTATGAACAAGATCCATACTGAGACTGAGTATTGAAGTAACATCGCCATATTGCAGGGTCACATAGAATTGTTGCAGGACTTCAGTTGCTGACAAAGTACTGCATCTCAAATGATCGCATTGAAACTTCATAGAAAATTTAAAAATCCATCATGTATAACATATTATGCCACATAATATTGATGGAATTATAAACTGGCAACTGCAGGTTATCCAATTCTGTGCACAGAATACAAGAAAGACTGAACTTTATTTTTCAGAGTAAATGATTACTTATAGGGAACAGTATCTTTGTACTAATCCTTTTTCAGGGAAATTGTAGTGATTACTTCTGATGTACAACATTGCAGTATGATTCAATGCAGTTACTTCTTAATATCTTGGAAATTGGGTATGTTTTGCTTGTATGGGACTAAGCGATTTTGCTTTAAGTGTTGTAGGAGGTCATGCTATTTAATTGTGCCAGGTTTCAGCCTGGCTCAGTTGGAAACACTTTTCTCTCTGAGTCAGAAGGTTGTGACTTCAAGCCCCAAATCGGGATTTTGAGCTCATAGTCGAGGCTAACACTTCAGTGCAGTGCTAGAAAAGTGCTGCATTGTTAGAAGTAATGTCAATTTTAATACAATATAATTTCATAGATATAAATGATTGAAACCTAGTTTTGCCCATACCAATCTGTACGCTCCCTCTGCTCGCCAGGCACTGGTCTGCTCCCATGTCCCCTACCCTGCTTGCCCCACCATTTGGGATTGGGCCTTCAGCTTTTCTGACCCCATCCTCTGGAACTCGATCCCAGAATCCCTCCGCCTCACTCCTCCCTCACCTCCTTCAAAGCCCATCTCAAGACTGTGCCTTTGACCACCCTTCCACCCCTACTCCTCCTACGTTCCACCCCTCTTGATTCCATCCCCCAGTTTGAGTGCAAATTCTTCATTATCCAGCAGTTTGGGAAGTCCTTCTGACTTGAAAGCCCCTATAATATGCAATTTGTTATTTTCTTGTCATTGAGATGTCAGTAAAGTATAATGGTTGGCATATGAAGGTGCACCAGTAACCTCACCCATGCCAAGATTTCAGTCAAACACAACATTTACTTTTTTTTATGTCCACCTGAATGGTGAAAAATGGCTAGTGCTACCAATGTGATTTTGCAAAATCACATGTGAAATTTAGGGATCCATCTCAATTATTGCAGTATGCTAAAAGTGAAGTTAATGGTCTCATGCAGACTGAACAGCTTGTGTATGTTAAAATAGAATATAAAGCTAGCTGTAAGATATGAAAGTACAGGTCCATGCTGACCAGGGAAATTAAACTGGTTAACTGTAAGACTCGATTCCAGCATACAGGCTTAGATGTATACGGTATAACATAGTGGACACTAGTTGATCAGAGATGTCAAATTATGGTTTTAAGAATGTGCCTCACATTACTTTGTTGCACAAAAAGGAAGAGCTTCATTTTGCCGTGACATTTATTATTCTTAACAATTGCAATGCACTTTCAGATGTATGTTGTATTTAACAGTAAGGTAACTTTTGTTTTGCAGGCTTGCATAGATGAAAACCTCGACATGGTGAAGTTTTTGGTGGAGCATGGCGCAGACACCAATCAGCCAGATAACGAGGGCTGGACCCCGTTGCATGCTGTGGCATCCTGTGGATACATAAATATAGCTGAGTAAGTGGGAGTTTGCACAGGGCAATGTTTATAAATACATTCCAGGCTTGCTATGTAGCTGAAATGATAGGCTTTACAGGACTCGTGTGTATACAATGTTGCTGCACTGCTTAGCGTTTCTCTATTAGAAAATCTCTGTATTATTTCATTTTCAACAGCACATACTCCGCAACAAACAAATTTATTGTAGTGTAGATAGCTATGAAATATTTCCTGGATGATGTATACCTTTGTGTGTTGTATTTTGCAGATGAGATTTTAACCGTGCTCATATTTCTCCATAAATGCTGTTTGCCATTGCCCGTCCTTCTCTGGCTTGGAAGATATATTTGTTGCACTATAACTACTAAAATACTTATGCAGATTCAAACATTTGGCATTTTCAGGTGGGGGAGGGAATGGCTAGTGCTATATTCTGTTCCAATTGAGAAAATATTCTGGTAGCTGAACAGAAACTGGATAAAACGTACTCAAATGATATTCCTCATCTGCTAGTGTAAATCCTTATAGAGATGATAGGGGATGGGAATGAGGAGAACAGAGAAGGATATTCTTCCCCTGCTACTTCTCTTTGGCTGATCTTGTATAGCAGGAAAAACCTTCACTGAATTATTCCCACTAGGGAGTTGTCAGGGAACACTGCTCTCTTTCATCCATGAAAGGAGATGAAAATAAAAGTGTAAATACTTATTTCGTTACGATAGAGTACCCCCCCCCCCCCATTATGATGGATAGTTCGGGATCTCCGTTAAAAGCCCAACCAGCATTATGACAGGATATGAATAGGAGGCAGCTCTTCTGTATTCAATGAGATGTTGGCAGTAACCTCAGGAAAAGGAAGCTGGACATTTTCTCTTCCCATATGCTGGCTGGGATTTTGATGGAACCACATATGCATTTTGGAATTATTGGGTGATTAAATGTTCCACATGGTTCAAACCGAACTGTGCTATGAGCAAACTGACGTGCTATCCTCGGTTTCTACTATACACTCTTATCAATATGAACAGTATCAATACATTGATGCTTTTTGCTTTGACCACTGCACTGCTGGTGAGTTCCACATTCTTGCCACCCTCTGCATGAAATACTTCCTACTAAATTCCCTATTGGGTTCATCTATCTTATATCTATGCTGCCCCCTGGTTTTGGACTCAACAATTAGAAGCAGTCTATTAATGTCCACCTTATTAAATCCTTTCATAATCTTAAATACCACAGTGTAAAAGATGAGAGGAAGTCTGGAGCTAATCACTGCAAATGCGTTCAAGTTGATATTACTTTAATGAGCAGCATTTATCTATAATTGAATCTTAAGTTTCTCAATCTCTTTTAAATTTATCACAAATAACTAGTATTGTCCAATCATTCATTTTATACTGTTGTGTACAATTTATAGAATGTTTGACTTCAAGCTTCAGAAATAAAAGGGAACACAATGTGCCAGGAAAAGAGTAGGACTGTTACTAACTGAATTAAAGAACTTGAATTAAAGACAATGATGCCAGCTAATTTTCTCCAAGTGAAGGAAGTATAGGCGGTCATTGTTTGGTAATGTGCAGCTGTGAAGGATGGGAAAAAAAGAGACAGATTTGTATTATGAGCAATTGTAACTGTTTGGTGACTGTTTCCAAGGTCAACACAATTCTTGTTTGAATTATTCTCTTGTGCCAGTTTGTGAACAATTTGAAAATGGGTTTATCCTTTAGGACCAAATTTAAAATGCATTAATGTGCTATATCTTTAGGTATTTTGATATCCAGTATGGAGTTGTCTATGTGGAACAGACTTCCAATAAAAGCAATGCTTTATTAACTAATTTATTTTCTCTGATAGGAAAGTGCCATGGTATTATGAGTTTGTGTCTATTTTAGTAATGATCAATCTGGTAAATACAGTAAACTCAATATATCATCATTCCCAAAGGAAAATAGCTCAGTGACTAGATCCGGGAGGATGACTAGGTGGGCATTAGTCCTCCGGTGCCACGAAGAGCCCTCTGGCTGTTACAACCTACAGCATCACATACTGCACTGCAGAGCGTGCATCTGTCAGTATAACAGAGTGGAAACAGTCCCCACAACTGTCAGTTTATTTGTTAACAACCTGAATCACTTAGACTTTAACAAATAGGCAGAAACAATCAAAGTTTAACAATTAGGCAGAACCTCACAGAAAAGGCAAGGTCTAAAACTTCTACACATAGCGATCGTGTCAAAACAGCCTACCATGCGACTGGTTGAGGTTGAGGGCAACATTTTCCTGCAGTACTAGGCTGTTCAACACGAGAGTTCGCTGATTCTTTCCCAAGAGAGTTCACTGCATGGCCATGGTACGGCTGACTGAGCAGTGCAGGTAAATTCATTCTGATGTATCGATATTTTACTTACTGGGATGTATAGAATCCGACATTATACGTATAAGCGAGTGATTAAATAAAGAGGTAAGGGGGTCCCTTATACACAGTTTGCGTGGAAGCGGCCAGGATATTGACAGATGTTATAAACCATGAGATGATATAAGACGGTCTTATTTCCAGGAGTTCACTGTAATTCATTTTTGTAAACATTGTGGATAGCACAATTGTCGAAGATAAGAAAATCTAGACCCAGGTTTTTTCTTTCATATTTAGAATTATATAGAGGTAAAACTTGTGGTGCTTGTTTTAAAAATATTTCTTAACCCTAAACTGATTGCTAAAAGTTGATCTTTTTTTGACTGAGGAAGGAGCAGATTTACTGTTCTTGCATTTTGAAATCAATTTTAAGCAAATAAAAATTAAGAATATGATCTGGGGCCTAAAATTCATAAAATAAAATTGATCTCCCCTCAGGGTCAGAAAATGTCAGCACCCGGACCCCGAGAGAAACAAATCATTTACTTGGAGAAGTGTGCCATCTGCTGGTGCCTTTAAAATGTTGCTTAAATAAAGGTTGAATATAAAGAATGCCATAGATTTTACCCCGTATATTTTGAGTACAAGAATATAATTTTCAACACTGGTTTTTATCTATTTGTTCCTTGATTTTGTTTTCATGAAATTCCAAGTTTCTATTTGATAGATTTGTTGTCTTAACAATTGACGTTTGTAGATGATCATTTTTGCCATCGATGACTACAAATGCAGTTTTGAAAGCTGAAAATTGCTTTCTGTGCTTAGTACTGCAACAATGAATTTGGCTTGTACTTTGTTTTGCTTTCTCCATAGTTATTTAATTCTTAAAGGATGTATTAGTAATTATCCAGTAGAAAGTTAGATATCTTTTTTTTGCAGGTATTTAATAAATAATGGAGCCAATGTTGCTGCTGTTAACAGCGAAGGAGAAATTCCATCTGATATTGCAGAGGAATCAGCAATGAAAGACCTTTTACAACAAGAAATCAGTAGGCAAGGTAAAGTATGCAATTCTAGAATATCTAAATTTTCTGCCAGTGTCTTGATCTGTATTTTCAAAGATGTTATCATTCTTGAAATTGAGTTGGATATTTATGAGCAAGTGAGGTTTGATGGTCTGTCAGTCTCACAGGTGGTATCCCAGAAATGAGCAGTAAGATTTTGTTTTAATTTTTAGCTTTAGCATTGAATTATGAGGTGATCCCGAAACAGTGATTTTTGTTAAGTGATGATGTGGATATGGAGAATTTTGTTTTTCAAGTGACTAAATTATTGCATAGAACATGATTATTTAGAGCATGAAAAGACCTTTAGATACAACAATCTGCCCTTTGTAAAAGTGTTTTATCAATGATTTTATTTTGGTTTTCAAAACAACCATAGAAATATAACTATATGAGAGACTGGGTACATTTGAATGAGGTACAGATTGTGGGGAATGCTATTCATTTTGAAGTCACCAACTTTGCAAGCCAGCAGAGGAGGAAATTGGCTCAACTTTATTTAATCTTGAATCACCCCTAGAAATGGGAGTGGACATTGGCATAAATAAAACTTGACACAGATTGGAAGTGTTCTGTACCAAAAATAATGACTGTTCCAAACTGAAATTTTGCAATCGCAATTTAGTAAACTTGGACTTTTGGAGCGGTCAAATCTACAGTTAAAGGAGACTTGGTTGCAGATAGTTGAGGATAAACAAAGAACATGACAGAAATCCAGTGGGGATCCAGTTTTTCAAATTGGACCACCAGTGTATATGATAAGGAGAATAGTGGAGAAGGCCTTTCCCTTTTTGATGGGTTTTCAATCCTATATCTGCCTTCTCATTGAATCTCTAAACACAATTTCTGTCCAAAGATAGATGAATCTTTGGGTAACCAAAACTGCATGCAGTATTCCAGATCTTTCCAATGCTTTATACAGCAACATTATAATCGGTTTTGATTTGCACTCATCTGTTGATATAATCCAGACCTTATTTGGCTTTTTACTGTTGTAAACCACTAAGAATTATTATTTTAACTCTAGGCAATAGAAATAAATTAAGCACAGTTGCAGCAATGGCATGCAATCGTACACATTTGGTTGTAGACTTACATCCAGGGGTATAAATACCATCATAGAAACAAATAATCTTGCATGATGAAATGTGAGATTAGTTTCAGTTGCATCAAACCTTAACCAATTGTCACTGAATTATGCACCACATACCTGTAAATTAGTCCTGCCAACTATGACTCAATTGTTGTAATTTCCAATTTTAATAAATTGCAGTTGTCATCAGTTTCCAAAATGTATCCAAGAAGATGTACAATGAAACATGTGACATTGTATGGCGTGTATATATTTTATTCAGGAGACTATACGACCGGTTGTCAGTTGTTTGCACTCTTACCTCTTGAGTCAGAAGGTTTTGGGTTCAAGTCCCACGTTGGGACTTTAAGCTTGTACTGTAGTTTAGGTTAACAGTCACCAGTACTATTTGTACGGGGGAGCGCTGCATTTTGGAGGTGCACCCTTTAGATGAAATGTTAATTGAGGTCCCATCTGCATGCTCAGGTGAATATTAGAGATCCAACGGTGCTATTCGAAAAGAGAAGGGAGTTCCTCCCATTGTTCTGGTTAACAATCCGCTAGGTAAAATTGATGATTTACTTCATGGCTATTTGCGTTCATTTTACAAAATACACAGTTACTACATTTTACAATAAATCCTGTGAAGCAATTTGAGACATTTTGACTTTTGAGATAAGCAAAAATCAAATGCAAGGATTATTTATTACAATAATAATCCTTGCAATTGATATAGCGCCTTATCACGTCTTACTGAATATACTGTAATGTGAATTGATTGTATATTTTGTGGGTGAAACGCGGCAGACAATTGCACATAACAGTGTACAACAAACAGTTGTGGATTGTGTGACCAAATTATTATTTTTTTTTGAAGGGATTATTACCCCCGGAGAATCGATCTCCCAATCGACTAACAACCGGGTTCCTCCTTACTGCCAGGTTAACAGAGGCTTGTGGAGTAAGGAAACTTGCCCAACGTTTCGCCCTGCCAGGGAATCGAACTCAGGTCATCTTGCTTGTGAGGTGGATGCTCTAATCACTAAACTACAGGACTCCATTTTATTACTTTGGATGCAATTATGTTACTAGAACATGTATAACTACTATACTTCTCTGAGATATTATGCAAATACTATTGCCAAAACAACTTTTCAGCTTTCAAATACATGTATTTGCTGCATCATCTTCAATGTACCAATTCACTCTGTATAGAAAACAGAATTGGCAACCAGAGCATACATTAAAAATACCCACAGAAATATTTGACCTGGATCAAGTAGTACGTGAGTAATACTCTTTTACTTGATACATACTTTTTACTTAATACATATCAGCCTGGCTCAGTGGTAGCACTCTCGCCTCTGAGTCAGAAGGTTATGTAACAACTTAGAATCGCACAGGCTAAGCCTCATATCAGAACTTGGGATCAAATAGTCTAAGCTGACGCTCCAGTGCAATGTTCCATTTCTGGAGGTGATGTTAAACCGAGATCCCCATCTGTCTGTTGAGTTGGACGTTAACGATCCCGTGGCACTATTCAAAACAAAAAGGGAGTTTCTTTCGGTTTCCTAGCAAACAACCCCCCCCCCACCCCCAATTAAATTGTCATTCACTTCATTTGTACGACATTGCTGTGTGCAAATTGCTGTGCCATGTTTCGACCACAAAATACGCAGTCAAAATACACAGTCAATCCTTTAGATGAAACGTTAATTGGGGTCCCATCTGCATGCTCAGGTGAATATTAAAGATCCCAAGGTGCTATTCCTATTCGAAAAGAGATGGCTATTTCTCCCTTTGTTCTGGTTAACAATCCCCTAGGTAAATCCAGTGAAGCCCTTTAAGATGTTTTCTATGACATAAGGCGCTATATCAAATGCAAGTATTATTATTTTATTCTGACAGGAGTTCAGCTAAATTCACTTAGCTAATCATTTATTGTGTTTAAGCACTAAATATGTAACAAGTGCAAAAATATGAAAATGGATGTGTATCAAAATAATAGAAGTTGGAACTGAAGCATACTCATTCTAATATTCCCTTTCAAAACAAAATTCTCTGCTCATTGTCTGTTATGAAGGTTGTTGTGTTTTGTGTGTTACAGTACAGATCAATTTCAAAAATACGTAATATTTGTGTACTCGTGCTGTCCTCTGCCCGTTTTGTCAATTAGTACGAACTCGTGGCAAAGAACAGGTCAGTCATGTGAGCATGTAAACTGCATTCTTGAAATTGACTTTCACCACCAAAACCTGTTCTTGATGAATGTTGGCATAATTTCTAGGAAGCAGCCTTAAATTCTAAATAACTGTTTGAAATTAGTAGAGTTGAGCTCTAATAATAAGTTTGTTTGTGACTCCTCATATTATTTATTAATTTAAACAATTAAAATTGCCTGCCTATCCTTTTATAAGGGGTGTACGATTAACCAGCATTCTACTCGTGTATAAATGTGAAATTCTGTTATCTTTGATATTTCACAATATCTCTTCCGGTTTCTGCAATTTCAGAAATAAGAAGTTACTCAGAGCAATAAACTTAACCTGGTGTGTGGTGCAGATTGTTTTTGCAAAAATATTTTAGAAAGTATGAAAAAGCATATCTTACATTTTAGTAGCAGTTAATGTACAAATCTGCCCTCTTGAGGCACTTTTGTAAATTTCATATTATGCATACAGCAAATCCAAATATAGCAACCACTAACTGCTGAATATTAATGAATATTGCATGAAAATGTTGTGTTTAATGTAGTTTTGATTTGTTTTAGCCTACAAAGTATGTGAAAAGCGCATAAGTCACAGATTTTTAACTATTTGTGTTTTTGCCCTAGTTCCCAGCAAATTAGTGGAATGAGGGTTAACCTTTTAACCATGGATTTGTAGCCTCACTATTCCCACTGTAGAATCCTTGAATTTTAAAGCTCTCAGTTCTGGCTGTCTGAAAGAACTATTTATTTAGTCCCAATCCACTTTCCTTGTATATACCCTTTTTATTATTTTTTCTTTTTCAAATATTTATCTAATTCTAAATAGCTGTATTTATCTAAATTTCTTTTAAAAGTTAATATCTGTTCTGCTTCAACCATAATCCTTTATGGAGCATTCCATTTTCTAATACACTCTGTCTAAGAACATTTCACCCAACCTCACACTTTTTTAAATGATCTTAAATTTATGTAATCTAATTACTGACTTTGCAAATAGTTTCTCTATTTTACATTATTAAAAAAAACTCACAGCTCGATCAAGTCTACACTTAATTTTCTCTTTGTACTGAAAACAGGCCTAGTTTCTTTCCTCACAGCTAAAACCTCTCAACTGTGGTATCAGCCTATTGAATCTCCTCTTCATGCTCTCCATGGCCTTGACATCCTTCCTAAAGTGGGGCACCCAGAATTGTAGTTCTTGATTAATTTCTGTAACTTTCAGTATCTTTAGATCAGCTGAGTCGACATGAGATGTGAGCAAGATTCAGTTACCATACAGCTAAATATAGAGTCAAGGCAACAAAGATGACCCCAATTGTGTGAAAGAAACTTAATTGGTCAATTGACTTATAAATCTTATTATTGTGTAAATAATGTAAAATCTATTTGTTATGACGAATGTGTTCTGTATTGAATAATGGATCATGAACCAATTGGGATAGTCTGTTATTGGCAAAATTGATTTAATCAGTTCGGAATATGCAAGTACTGTACATTAAACCACCATGGAACCTTCTATATTTAAGCAATAGTATGGCCATTCTTTTATGTACAGTATACTTTCCTTGTTTTTGTTTGCAAATAAAAAAAAGTTATATGTGTTGCATCATGACTTGACTGAACGTCAGGGGGTAGTAATGAACAAAAGATGCTGTAAAGTGAAATTAGTGAGTTACCTGCTAAGATGGATGGGAACATTGCTAGTATACAGGCTACATCTTACATACTGAATGATGTACAATTTCTCCTCAATAGGAATTGATGTTGAAGCTTCAAGGAAAGAAGAAGAGCACAGAATGCTCCAGGATGCTAGGCAGTGGTTAAATAGTGGTAAAATAGAAGATCTAAAGAATTCAAAATCAGGTGGAACGGCTCTGCATGTGGCTGCTGCAAAAGGCTACCTAGAGGTTTTGAAGTAAGTGAATGCGAGGTGTAAAAGATGGCTTGTACGTTACTAACTATAGTATCCATATTAGTACTAGATAATTCATAAGACAATCCTGTTGTAAGGCGCTAGTTGAGGTGCACAAAAAAAGCAGGCTGTCTTATATTGGGGCACCACAATAATAAATTACATTTTCATAACACCTTTCACGTCGGGAGGATGACCCAAGCCACAGAGCAACTCGAGAGCAGCTGCTAGTCAGTGCTTCTGGGGATGTCACTGCACATGTATGCAGACAGCCAATTGGCACTGTACAGTCATTGCTGTCAGCTGACAAAATCCCTGTGGTACTCCAGTATAATGGTGACATCATTTGAAAGGCGATGGGATTTCAAGGGCATTGACAGGATTTGCATTTCAAATGGCAAAATGTCTGGGTCCATAACCCATTTGCATTATAAAGGGGTTATCTGTAGTGATTTGCGACTCACTGAATGAAGTGTGCATTTCCCTATGACCAGATTCTGATTTTGCTTTATTCTTTAGATCTAGAATAGAACGGTGTATTTTATTAGTTTTTATTACAGAATGGAACACTCCTGTATAAGCTTTTATAAATGTAGTTATAGACGAAACTACTGTTTAAAAGATTTGTAGAAAAGTCTAGGAGATGTCTCATTTGTGAATGAGCTGCATGTGTACCTAACATTGAATTCCATGATCAGGAATTCTCCATGTTCAATCCCCAGATTGTACTTTGTAAGACAGTGGTATGGGTATTACAATTTATTTCATTCTGACTATGTGACATAGGGCCAAATCCTCATCGCTATTTGACAAACAATGCCTTCTCTCCCCACTGCTTTGTAGATGGGATAAAACATGATGAGTATGGTGTTTGTTTAGAATAACCAAAATGAATAAACGCTTTATATAGCGCCTTTTATGTTGGAAGGACGTCCCAAAATGCTGGACAATTGGGGTTTACACCTGAGTTGGGGATTGGATTTTGGAGGGGTGTGGCCGGGGTTCGGAGAGGGGTGATGACAGAAGATGTGGTCAAAGAGGAAGGTCTTAAGATGGACCTTGAAGGAGCCGAGGGAAGGGGTGAGGTGAAGGGACTCTGCAATGGAGTTCCAGAGAGTGAGCAAGTAGGCTGAAGGCCCGACCACCAATGGTGAAGCGGGCAGAGGATGTAAAGCAGGCCAAGTGTCTGCTGAGCAGAGAAAGGGGCTGGTGTGGTATAGTTTTAGAAGGCAACAGAGACAAGACCTGAGAGGATGAAGATCTTGACCTTGAGCCTTCGGGGAAAGAATAGCTAGTGGAGCCTGGCGGGGAGTGCGTGATAGGCTCATGGAGCCTTGTGGGTGAGAGAACATGAACTGCAGAATTCTAAATAGTCTGTAGTATTTTGTAGCATCTGCAGTATTTTGCGTTTTGTATATTCTGTAGCTTGTGGAGGGAAGAGTTGGGAAGTCCAGCAAGCAGAGAATTGGGGTAGTCAAGCCTGGACATGATACAATCACGGATAAGGGGAACAAGTTTGAGGGCAACACAATTTACAATAATTTGCCATTGATTGTTATCTTGAAGGCTGCTGATACAGGCTGGATATGATGTAAATATCAAGGACAATGATGGCTGGACTCCACTCCATGCAGCTGCCCATTGGTGCAAAGAAGAAGCTTGTAGGATCCTCGTGGAGAGTCTTTGTGACATGGATGTTGTTAATAAAGTGGTGAGTTTTTAACACGTGGTAGTGCAACTATTTAAATCTTGTTTTTAATGGAAATTGCTATTTTAGTGTTCATGTACTGCATATGCTGTTTAGAACTAATGCATTTCTAAATGAATTGAGATGGCAGAATATTGCTTCACAAACGAGCTTAGCAAATTCTATAGAGAACTATCATTTGTTTGGTCTGAATTAAAATTTAGTCCGAAAGGTGAAAGGGTAACAAAACATGTTTTGGTCAAACATATACTTTCATATCGGTGTATCTTTTTACCACGACTGGTAGAAATATACAGCGCAGGTGAAAAATGCAGCCACTTTTAAAATCTCCAATTTATTTTTTACACGCTACTTACTTTGGTGACGACTGGTTAACCAACAACAACACCAGGAACTTGCATTTATTTAGCGTCCTTCACGTGGGGTAACAGCAAAAAAGTCATTGTGTTTTCTTCATGCCTTATGAGAATACCCTCCCATCCCGAGTGCCATTTTTAATTCCGTGTCATTTTGAGATCAGAATGGAAGTAACTATTCTGATGTATTCTGTGGTTACTTGCAATTCTTTTGTTTTTTTTGTCTAGCCCGAATTTTATTACTTTCAGAGAAGGTTAAAAGACGAAAGTTGGCAATCTTTGCCGAGTTCTAAATGTATTTTGCTGCACTTTTCTTTCTTTACCCTTGTCTGCTAATTCTATTGTAGTTTGTTTATTTCACTTATAATTCTGTTGTAATATTTTGCAGGGCCAAACTCCATTCGATTTAGCAGATGAAAGTATTGTTGAGCATTTAGAGGAACTGCAGAAGAAACAGAACATTGTAAGTATTATTTATTTTCTAGTTTTCTAGTCTTATTTTTTGCCAATAAAATTTAAATTTCAAAAATGAATGATTTTCAACATGCTCAACTTGTGTTTATGTGGTGCCCTTCACTTGGGGCAATGTCTTGGAGCTCTAAAATACCATAAAATAGCTAGATATTGGTTTAAGCCTAAAAATGATGACATCATTGGTGATTTGAATAATATGGCATCAGTATTAACTGTAATTAATATTAACAGTATTCATTTGGAAAGATTTTGCATAGCTCTGAATATGGTAAATAGATGGCGTAAATGATTATTGTTCCTTACTTAGCTTTGTATTGAAATGTCTAATTTTTCTCCATGCCCTAGAGTAGACGTATTGGGATGCAAATATTTCATTACAAAGAAATTATGAAAGCTTAGTTAGCTTTTTAGATCAGAATTGGAACAAATATTAGGACGTTTTTCATTACTTAGAAGGTAACCTTATGTAAACTGGAACAGGTTACCAGGGAGGGCAGTTGAGGCCAGCACACCAGACTCATTTAAAAAGCAGGTTGATGTTGTGATGGGAGGACAGTAGGGTGGGTATTCTGGAAGAATGAGGTCAGATGGGCCAAGGGCCTTCTTCATCCGAACCAATATTGTGATCTTGTGAGGGTTTTTAACTGCCTGCATGTTGCACATAAATGTATACACAAGTGTTTTGGATGTTGACTCATATGGAGATGACTTCAACCAAGGAGTTGCAAGTAAGATCTTGGAATGAAGGGGTGCCCGTAACTCGCCAAATTTTGTGCAGATATAAATGAATAAAAGTGTCCCCAAAGTTATTTTTGTGAAATTTCAGCATTTATAAACTGGTTGCAATTCAGTGCAAAGGTCGCACATTGCAGGAAAAAGCTGTGAAATCTAGAGAATCTAGAGAAAACATTTCAGTTCAGTTAGTTTGGTGGTTTGGATTCATGTGTACATATGTTTTTAGTGTAGATTACACACAATGTTTTATTGCAGAGAATAGTTCCTTGCAGAACGCTGAAATAGAAAGATTGTCTTGGCCATGTGATATTTGATCCAGTGGATTATGTGGCTCCAGATTAAAAGTTTTTCATTGAGTTAGCATTTCAATAAAAGTGGGTAAAATGCCTAAACTGGGAGAGAGGTAGAAACTGTGCAATTACCACCACATATCCAATTGATACTCTTTAAGCAAAATTGCTATTTACAGAGATTTAATATTTGAAGAATGTTCAGTGTGTGACCATGAAACAATTCTGACCATGTAATTTTCCCTGTGGCAGCTTCGCACTGAGAAACGAGCTGTGCGGTCAACGTTAATTGAGTCAACTGTGAACTGCAAACCACACTTAAGGTATATAGAATTAATGACAGTTTGATTTTCTCTGAAATATTAAAAAGTCTATTTTTAGTTTTGAAGCTTATGGTGACACCGGTATCCATCCTGGCGAGTCTTGCAGCAAAGGTGAAACAACTTTTTAATGAACCATTCATTCTGGCTGAAGAGAACACAGTTCAGAAATCAGAATGGTTCTGGCTTTGCATATACTAATTTATCATAAGTCAGTATACTTAAAAGCAAAGTTTTACTTGTGCTTAAAAGATCTCTTATACTCACGGGATGAAGAAAAGAAAACCAGGAATCACTCCATTAATCCCACTTTCTAGCTCTTTCCCGTATTACTTAATTTTTTATAGCTTTAATACAGTTCTCTTTTGAATTATTCTATTAATTTTAATTCCAGAGCCATATTTGATAAATATCATACCTTACAAAAACTTTGATTAAAGACATTGTTTCTACCTTCTCCTCCCTCCCTGCAATTTTGTTAACTCTGAGAACTTTCCCTTTGTTACTGATGCCCAATTACAGGATCGTTTTTCTGGTTTCCGTTTTTCCCTCATTTACCTGTCATGCCATTTAGAATCGTAAACAACCCTTCTCAATCTCCTCTGCTCCAGTGGAATAAATAGGAAAACAATCCTATTTATCCAGCTTCTCTTTCTAAGTACAGTATAACATTGTTTTGGATCTAAAAATTAGACGCTGCGTTTATAAGAGATCAGCAAAAAGATTGGCTGACACTTTTAGGTTATTAGACTGCCAATAATTTCACTCCGGCTTTCGGTGTGAACCAGCTGGTTTCCTGTGCAGAATGTTAAGAATGGTCATGACTAGTTCAAGTTGAAAATGTACAACACTGTGGACCCACACTGCATGTTCTGACAAGTGTTTTCTTAACAGGGTTACCCTGTATATTCCACATGCGCAATATCATCCTGGTGAATCTGCATTGTACCCATCTCTGATATCCTTATTACAATAGGGAGTCTGTAGCTCAATGCAGCGCTAATTGTGGGCTAACCAATTTAAATTCCAATTGGAATTGTTTAATTCTCTGTAATATTAAATACCTCAGTTTATAAAATCCAGAACATCATTTGCCTCTCTGGTGGCTTTTTGTACCTGCTGTCCCACTTTTTGTGATGTATGTATTTGTTCTCCAGATCCCTCTGCTTCATTCCCATTCAGTGTTATATTCTTCAGGCTATGTGTCCATGCTCTATTTTTTAATTATTTAAATTACATTTCATCAATATCCTAGTAAAGACAATCTACTTTCCGAAGAGAAGGAAATGAAGCACAAATCGCTTGAGCCAGAAAAGCCTGATGAAGTGGAAGAGAGCAAAAAAGATGAATCGAGTAGTTCCAGTTCTGAGGAAGATGATGATGGCTCTGATTCTGAATCTGAAGCAGCTACAGGTAAGCTGATCACACACCAAGGCAGGAATTTAAAAAAAAGTTAATGATTAATGTGAACCTGACCTGTTTATTGGTGTAGAGGGCGATCTTATTGAAATCTTCAAGATCATGCATGGAATTGATGTGATAGCAGACAACAAAGTCTTCACATTACAGTGAACTATTAATTATACATCAGGTGTGCACCAGGAGAATGCACAACCTAATCTATACACTCAACGCAAAATCTGCCCTGCTAGCTGCATTGACCCAATGTCACTGGGTATCAAGGATAAGACATGGACATGGATTCATAAATGGCTGAAGGGAAGGTTAAATAGGCTAGGTAGGTGTTAGGTGCGGTGCACCAGGATCTGTAATGACTTACCAGGAAAGATTGGACTCGATTGAGAAACTGCTTGATGCTAAAAGTGGAAAACAGTTGGGCGAGTATTCACGTGGTGTGAGATCAATTAGACCGAAGAACCTTCTTTAGTGATGATATGCTATAATATGCATCTCTAAAAAAAGAATGTTTACAGAAGCTGTAGTTGTGAATTTACACCATAGTAATTCCTAGATGATAAAAGGCTAAGGTCCATCTAGTTCGCCTTCTGCCATCCTGGTCGTCGCTTGTTACAATAATGGAGATGTTGATAGCAATTAATTCTGTATGGATTAGTCTACAACCGAGTAGAAAGCTTTGGGAATCTTAGATCCAAAGTTGCCCGGTTCTACCAAGCATTCTACACTTGTCTCAAATCCCTCATGTACGATATCCCAAAATATTGTTTTCTAAAAGAAATCTATCTAATTTGTATCTGAATGAATTGACACTTTCTGCTTCCATTGTCTCCTTAGGGAGTCTTTCGATAGATTTACCACTCATTCACTGAAATTGTGTTTCCGCAGTTTAATTTTGAAATTACCCCCTTCAATTGCAGGTTGTGTCCTCTGGGTTCCACCGTTCTGTACAAGGTGGTCTACAATATCTAGTCCCTTTAGAATCTTAAAAACAGCAATCATATAACCGTTCAACCTTCTCTTTTCCAACATGAACATACCCAGTTTACACCATGCATGCAATTTATTAAGATGTTGTTATTCTTTGTAGAAAAAATGAAGTCGACTGCTAAAAATAATATAAACAGCAAACTGAACAGCAGCAACTCACAGCTAGCCACCACGGTAGGGCAGTTTGCTCGATATACAGCTCCTACAGCAAGAAAGGTAAGGCATCACTGATATTTACCTTCTCTTTTTTTTCCCCTTATGTTTGTCTTTCTGTTTGAATATTCTTCAACAGTAAGAGCTGGTGGTGTAATTGGTGGATTTTGCATCAGCAGTTGGACAAAATAATTAATATGCTTAATCTATACTCAAACCAAGAAGCTTTATTATTAATGTAGATTCATGAATGTTAATTTAGCTTCCTCATACTGACAATTTCAGAACTAGTCCTGATTATGAGGGCTCTTTATTTTACCAAAGCAGTTTGGGTAGGGGTGGGGTGAGAGAATCTTTAAAATATAGATTAAAGGTGCTTGCTTACCACTCTTATTGATCCCTGCCTTTTGCACTCAGCTATCTTTCGGTTCATACTCACTACTTTACCTTAAGTGAAATATCATTTCAACATTGTTTTATTTGAGAAATGTGATGCAGGCTTTTTGTGTACAAAAAATGTTTTTCACAATTTAATGCCTGCAATATCAATGTTTGCCGGTAAGTATGAATGCGGCAATGGATCAAAACGCATTGAGTCGTGGGCAACGTAGTCTTGATCAGTCGCTGCATGCGTATTTACTAGCTGTTATGATAAAGTACCACATACAACCTTACTGGTTGCATTGAATTACGCATGCGCAGTGTGGATTGTTAATTAAATCAGATTTTATATGATTTATATAAGTAACTTGGACTTTGCATAAATCATAAGTCAATATTATGTGAGTTTTACTGTACTTAGTTTGTATATTTTTTTCGCAGGTGATTAGCCCTTTCATTAAACCTACTGCCAAAGAGGAGGAAGTAAGGATGAGTCTCCAGCATCTTGGAGACTGGGTCTGAGAAAAACAGGGAGCCATGATGCACTGAGCGACACCAGTGGTTCCCGAGAAGCACTAAAGGAAAAGGAAGCCTTTGGGATTATCCGATCTGCTTCAAGTCCCCGCCTTTCAACTATATTTGATAACAAGGAAAAAGAAAAGGTACATTATAATTGCAATTTATTCTAATTTTGTACACTTTTTTGTAGAATGTGACACAAATTAATTGCTGCAACATAACAAGGCTGCTAAGGGTGTTTGTTCAAGCGCTCTTGAGATGCTATTCATGTGAAGGGTACTTTATATGAATGCATATTGCTCTTGTTTTCAAACTTGTTTGAATTTATAAATTTCTAGAGCTATATTCATATTTATCTCAAAATACTATTTCTGTGGAGCAAACATTTATCGCTTAACTATTTTGAGTTCAAGATTTTCAAAATGGAGCTTAAGAATGTGCTGTGGATTTGCTCTTTGTTCTGTTTGTGGAGTGGATGCAGTAATGGTGTTTCTTTGAGGTTGAACCATCTTCTAGGCAGTAATAAATCATCCAAGGCAATGTTGGTTGACCATCTGTCTTATTGATGAGGCTTGAAGAGATGTAATCATATCCTCAGCCTTGAGAACTGAAGCACTAAACTGAATAACATAGTACGTATGACCTGGGCAGGTATCAAGAAGTTTACCAGTGCAAAATGGTGTTGATTGTAATTTTGCATTCAGATTGACCAGAGGAGATTCAATTTGAATAGTGAAGAACTGATCATCTATACAAATTGGGTCCAGTTTCATTGTGGATACGAAAACAATGCAGAATTTTTAGTCACCTAAGTATCTGACAAAGTAAACCCAATGTCATGCTTAAGAGTAAACAAACCAACCTGCTGAAATTTCCGCATATGCATGGTAATTTATTATTATTATCATTTCCCCTTCTGATTGGAGTGTGCATTCTCTCTCTGGAGAGACATATACTGCTCAGCACAATGTTGACGCCCTCACCCACAACTTTAGCACCTCTAGACTTGATTTAACTTGCCCTCTCTCCCTATTTTCAAAACCTTTCTAAAGACCTACTTTGTTGACCACTTCTCCCTACTCCCTTTTCCACTGTACTTCATCTGTAGAGAGCTTATGACCAGGGCCAATAGAAAATTACGGAAATATTTGCCAAAAATTGTGAGGTAAATTCAACAAATTTTGTGGGAAATTGCAGAGAAATTTGACACCAGTGCAGGCCTGAAGGGCCTGGAGATCTGCCAAAAAACATCATTGCTCTTGCCAGTGTTCTGACTGGATTTACAGGAGGTCCCCACTTTCCTGCCTCTCAGGGCCCTCCACCGCACAGAGAGAGACACACATTCACAGAGTGACACACATACACACACACAGATACAAAGAGAGAGACACACACACATACAGAAACACACACGCATACAGACACACACACACATACAGACAGAGACACACACAGATACAGAGAGACACACACACAGACACTTTATAGACACACACATATGGTTGCACACAGGCAGAGGAGAGAGACACCCTCGCACAGAGAGAGACACTGAAATACACACGCATACAGAGGAGAGAGAGATACGCACAAACAGAGGAGAAAGAGACATTCAGACAATCATAACAGTGGGACCAAAGAGTGGAGCGAAGCTGATTTCATGCTCGCGCCACACTGCGCAGGTGCATCCGAAATCGCTTCTCCCGCAGTAGCGGCTTCGATTAAACAGCCGGCAGCAGCGCAAAGGCCCGGGTGACGAGAAAACTTAATTTTTGTTTCCAGTTTTTTAGCGAAGGGGTGTTTGTTTATAACAGGGGTTGCTGATTTTAGCAGAGGGTGTTTTTAGCAGATTCCACAGAAAATTGCAGCTGTAGTTTTCTATTGGTCTAGCTTATGAGTTGCTATTATACATGAAAGCACCATGTAATGCAGGCTTTTTGTAAAAAGCTTTGAATACCTTCCTTCCTCCTGCCATAAGTGGTATAAAAATTTAAGACTTCTGTGAATAGTAATGCTGATTGTTCTAAATATGGGAACAATAACCAAACTCACTGAACTTTTTGGTTTAATCATGCAGGATAAAGATAATAAAACCAGGCTTGTATATGTTGCACCAACAATACCAACCAGAAGGCTGCACAGCACATCCGATATTGAAGAGAAAGAAAATAGGTATGGGTTGTTTTGCAGTAAAATCACACTGTAGCATGTCAACTGTTATAAGTAAATGGAATTTTAAATTGTGCTTTTCCAAAGTATAATTTTTAGAAAACCTATACTTTTGTTTACAAATATAATTGTTACATTATGAGTAAAAGGTAATTCCTTTCCAGATCCAGGTTATGACAGAGAAGGCACTTTGCCTGGCTTTTCAGAAGCTACACACTGATTAATGCTGCAAAAAATATTGTTCCAAAATATACACAGCACAAATGTAATCATTTGAAGCTGGCAAAGTAAAAAAAAAATTTGAATAACTGTTTTGTTAAGTTCTTGTATTAATTCAGAAAATATTTTGATCAGGTCAATGGACCTAAAATTATAATATAATTGTAGTGCAAACTGTATGTTGCGTGAAACGTTTTATGCTTGCAGGGAATCTGCAGCCAGTCTCGTACGAAGTGGTTCTTACACCCGGCGGCAGTGGAAGGATGATTTAAAGGATGTAAATCATGTCGGAAATGAAGGAGGCACTTCACTAAACTCATCGAATACAAACATATTACCTTCCTATCAGAGAAGGTGAGCAAACACACGTTTCCATTATGTAGATTTAAGTAAGGCTTTATAAAATATTTTAAACCGTTTATATAAGCAGCCTTTTCTGATGAAAGTATCTAAAGTAATCTGTGTGTACTTGTTGAGACGAAACATTTATGATTTCAGTTTCTTAAAATATGAATAGTTTGCAATCGTTACCAGAAGATTGACAACATTTACATACATGGATCAACTGAAGCAACAACATAGGGGATCATACAAGATATTATACATCCAACCTGGATGAAGCAAATGAGCTTTCCCTTTATATTACTTGCACCTAGTCAGCTACTACAGTTTTATACAATGGCCCCCGGTGGACTCCGTGTCCCCAATTTGAAACTAGCCGGACTAGGCCCAAAATGGAAAATTAACAAAAAAAATCTGTGGCCCCAATTGTGTGCAGATTCTCGCCAGCCCACTGCCCCACATCCCACCCCGACCATTCTTGCTGACCTTCAGGTACCAGTGGTATCGACTTTGACTTAGTTTGAATCCCATGAGTAGAAGATAGTGTATTTGGTATCTTCTGCTCGCGGGATTCAAACAATTACAATGTTGGTACCGGCATTTTTCAGTGCCGATAAATGCTCGTACCAGCGGTATAATTACGCTTAGCCGGAAATTCCATTCCAGATTTTTTCCCCCTCCCCCCTCACCCTAGTAATAACTACTCTGGGGGTATTTGATTCCTCACCCCAATATTCAGTCTAGCCTGGCGTGACATTCGTTCAGTCTCACCTTGGTCAGTTTTATGGAAGGAGAAAGCAAGCCAAGCTTACCCTCCTATACTATCTGAGCGTGCTTCTTGACAGGTCAACCAAGGAGCAACAGTGACCTTTTTTGTGAAGATGCTTTGAACTAGACTGTTTTTCTTGTAGCAGGGAGATGAACTTCGGGTGAAAGGGAATCAAATTGCAAGCATATAGTTAATAATTAAGTGCATGTAGCATAGTTTCCTTCAGTTATCCATTCTTACCCAAGTGTCAACTGTTACCAGTGCCTCATTCGGCAGAAGAAAAGATGAATTCAACAGTTCCTCCATTTCAGTCATTCCCATCACAACCTCAGTCACTTCAGCTACTGCTATAGCAACATTTACCTCAGCTGCAGGCCAGCAACCCAGTCGAACTGCCATCACCTCTCCCTCCTCCTCTTCCTCCATCTTAAATAGTGTTGCTTCCACCACAATCAACCAACAGGGCAGGTAAGACTTAACACGAAAGGTATGCTTTCTCGTGTTTTCTGGTAATACCACAGCCTGATTTTAATACTTGTATTAAACAAGTATATAAAGGAATGTATGTAACGACTTATACAAACAAGTATTTAAAGGAAATGCCTAATGCAAGATTTCTAAGCCATCTCAACTTTTATGCTTGCTTTAATCGTTGTCTTCGTATCTTTGTCCAGTTCATTTAGTCTATTAAATCTGTGTTTGGTTACTACTAACATTATTAATAACACACAGTTGTTGCAAGGTTTTTCTAACTGAATTATGATCAATCCAAAGTTTTCTTGGTCAGCATGGTATCACTATACAGCAGGGTGTCATTTGGTTACTATACGCCAAGTATCCAAAACAAATTGAGAGCTCCACCTATTCCACTTATACATGGAAATTTTCCAGATATTTATTGGAATGGAATTCACACTCTCTCCCTGGAGTGTTGCATTCTGCTTACCTTATTCCCGAGCGTATTAAGTACAGATTGGCAAGATCCAAGGTTTGGAACTCCAGAATGCGTGTTGGGGTACTGCTGGAGTCCAATCACCTAAAAAACCCACATACTATCTGGAAAGCTTTCTTGTCGCTTGTCCAGTTAGGACTACCCTATAAATTAAGACTTTGGCTTGCAGAGTTAACAGGAGCTGAGTAGGAAAAGTCCCTGCACTCAGTGACAGGTCTGCCATTCCAAGTCCTGTCAATGAGCCAGGCTGGCTGGTCTATCATCAGCAGTGCCCTGGAGTTCTGCGGATTCACATGGCTAAGGAACTGAACTACCAAAACTGCTTGTTGGCTTCTTGTTTCACTTTAACTTACAATAATTCACTTTCAATATCCACGGTGGAGCAACAACTTGTATTTATATAAAAAACAGAAGTCACTAGGATTGCTCAACAGGTCAGGCAGCATCTATGGAGAGAGGAAAGTAAGTTAGCATTTCAGGTCGATGACCTTTTGTCAAACCTGCTTTTTATCACTTGTGCCTTTCAGTTGAGGTAAATCTCAAAGGCCTTTACAGAGACTACTATATGCTGGACACCAAGCAGGGAGGGTGGGTGGATAAGGGAGGTGATTGTTGGCGAAGAGGTAAGTTTTCAAGAGGCTTTTAAGACAAGAGGGGCAATGTGGAAGGATTTAGTGAGGAGGTGTAAGAGGGTAGGGATATAATGGTTAAAACCTTGGCCGATAATGGTCGGCTGAAGGAAGTGAGCACGTATGCATACCACCTAAATATGTAAATTTCCTTGTGTTTGGAATGTTCCTTTAATACTGCCTCAAGACCCTCCTCTTCGACAGTGCCTTCAGTCACCCTCCTACCTCTACCTTTCCCGCCCTCCACCCCTCCTGATCCCAACCACCAGCTCGGGTGTTGATCCCTGACTGCCCAGCGCTTTGGGACGTCCTGATGGGAAAGCCGCTTTGCAAATATAATTTGTTGTTGTTCTCTCTCTCCATGGAGAGATGCAGGGTACCCCTCTTATCAAATTCCGGATAACATTGGCAAAAGCCAATGCTTGTTGACCGCAGAATGTGCTTTGGGGTACTCTTGGAGATTAACCAGTTAAAACTATAGTTTGCTACTTGGAGTACTGTGTAGAAAGAATCCTGCTGACGAGCCAGACTGTCTGGCCTCTCATCAGCAGTAACTTGGTACTTTTGACCCACTTGACTTGGGAAGCGGAATATCGAGACCACTACCACTCACTCGATTCCGTTGACAAGCTCGTCACTTTGGAACCAGCTCAGCCCCAAGGAGGATAGTCACTTGTTGGTCAATTAACAGCTGATGCTTACAGGTTTGAGTCCTTCCTTGGTCGGTATTACAATCCCGGGAGGACCATTACCAGATAGGAATTCTCCCTCCCTGCAACCGCTTCCCCTTTTTATCACAAATTCACTTCACTTCTCTTCCTGGACTTTCTGAAGAGCCGAAGAATATCCTGAAGCTGCATATCTAGGAGCTCAGAACCAAGAAGGAGAGCCGTATTGACTCAAGTTTTACATGTCATAAGCTTAGTTTGTATTGGAACTTTAGTAAAATGCCGTTTGCCCCTTCTTGGTCAGTGCTCAAGCAAATGTTGTTCACTGCAGCCCCAGAAACAAATACAAATTATAAATTGGGAAGGAGGACCTTAAAGAAGTTTAAAAAGCGTACTAAGTCTACCTAGGACTTCACATCCTTTACTATGGTTGCACATGTTTTACCTGGTTTGTTGGTTAGTATTTGGTTCAAATAAAATTGATTTGTTCCACAACTGTTGGTTTGACTACTTCTTTTGCAACACCCCTGTGCCGTTACAGCATCTTTCAAATAGACATTGATGATTCAAAGTAACATGACTTGCCAGTTGCTGATTTCAGGTAGAGGATTAGGGTTGGAAAAAAGCCCATAATAACATTCTGGTATTGCTGTTGTGCAACTCCAGTGTCCTAGATCAGTTAACTCAACAGGTTTTGAATGTATGACCTGGTCTATATTTAGTGTTGCTTTTAAAGTATTGTTGTGAATAAATTGATAGTTGAGCAAGATTGTTTAAACTTTTAGAACAGTGGTGGCCAACTTGTGGCTTGTGGGCCAGAAGTATTCTGCAGGTTGGTCAAGAAGCAGCCCCTCAAACATTCACACGAGTTTAGGTAAGTCTGCGTTCAATCGGTCACGATATAACTTTTTTATAAACTTAAAAAAAGGACTTTTTTNGACCTGCCATAAAGATTGCCCACCACTGTTTTAGAGGATGCTATTTATTTCTCAGACACATCTCAATTTAGTGAAATATTAATGTGTATCTCGCTATACATCAAGTTGAGAGTGTCTAGAAAATGAATACTCCAGACAAATTTGAGGGGAAGACGGCGTTTGGTTGATTCTGAATCTGCTTTAATTCTATTCACATTTTCTTATTTCACATCTTTCCTGTTTACATTTCGAAATCTAATAGCACTGTGAATTATTTCGTTCTGTTCGATTTAGCATTTACAGTATAGTTGTGAATCACAGTTCCATTTATACATGGATTTTTTTTAAAACCTTGGAATATGCCTTCTTTCCAATACCAAATCATGTTCCAATACCAAATCATGTTCAACGCAATACACCACACATGTTTTTTGGGGGTAACATGAGATGCTTCCCCAGCATGTGAAAGGAAAAGCAAAGATTGAGTTATATTTGTACACCTCTTACCTACAGCACAGGAAAGCAGCATTGTAAGAACCAGAAAGGATTTTGCATTCAAAGCAATGTTCCAGGTGATTATGCTTCTGCAGGTAAATAAAGGCTGCTGAGCATTTTATCAGTAACTACATGCAAATAGAACTTCAATTTGACTGTTTAACAGTAAATGATTTTGAAGGGAGATCAGGGGAGGAAGAAGAGGAATGAAGAAGAACATTCTGTGTGTACACCACAATTGCAGCCAATGTCTGTGTCTTCCTTTTGTCATTTGATTGTGAGACTATGTCCCATTGTAATGAATCCTTCTACCAAGAGGAACAATCATCCACTATCTAACCTGTCAATTCCTCCTAATGTTTTAAATACCTCAATCAAGTCACCCCTTGACCTTGTCTTGTCTAAGGAATATAACCCAGTCTACCAAGCCTCTCAGTATAGCTAAGCCTAACTTTTAATTAAAAAATTCCACAACGTCAAATGTTGGGTTGACCAACCACGCCTAACATACATTTCATCTAACTCTCACACAGTTTCAAGTGGGAACGCCTTTATATCTCCCTGAGCTCCTCCCTCAGCCCACACCAGACTACTCTTCCCAGCATTGCTCCTTGCCCCCAGCTCAACTAAAATGTTTGTGGATTGATTGCATGTGGCCTGGGCTGAGCCAACTTCATGATTCTCATGCACTGAGCTGTTGTATATTTATAATTAATTTTGAAACTCCCAAGTGTGCACCAAACCCTTTATGTAGTTGTGAGACAGCCAGACTGGTTGCCAGAACAACCAGTTTATTGGGGAGGGGAAAATAATTGCATCCAGGTTATTGAATGAATATTTAATTTTTTAAAGATCTTGGAGATGAGTAAAAACATTTCCCCCCCCCTTTATTCAAGTAAAACCTCAGCAAACATCACAGATTAAGGACGTTGTATTCTGATAAGTAGTAGCTGGTATGCAAAGAGCATTGTGATGAATCTGATGGTTATTTTCTAGCTCAATTATTATAGGTATAGGGACCTACTTGTTCTAAATTTGTAATTTATTTTTAACTTGGTTGGAATGGTTTGCTTGTAAAGATCAGCAGCAGAAATCTCGGATGTACTAACTTGAAGATCTCAGGTGTACAGTCACTTAATTTTTTAATCGGCTATCAGTTTCTATGGTGATAAAGTATTGTCTGGTGTTTCAGTACAGTTTGTTCAGTGAAAAATGCAGTGGCTCACAATAACCTTAATGGTTCTCCCTGTAGGTTCTGTAAAAGTTGCTACGTAACCTTCTTCATGCCCTCAAAATCTCTTAGTGCCTGAGTGGCATAAAAATACACTCAGGAATGTCAGAGGAGAACTAGTATTCCATCAATCAGTATAGCACACTAATATAATGTTGGTAATAATAATTATAATAATAATCCTTGCATTTGATATAGCGCTTTTCATGTCTTCTCGACATCTCAAAGCGCTTCACTGAATAGACTAAAGTGAATTGACCGTATATTTGTGGGTAAAATGCGACAGCCAATTGCGCACAGCAGCGTTGCACAATCAATTGTAGATTGAAAATGACCAATTTATTTTTTTTTGTTTTGGAGGGATTATTATTAGGTGTGTGGAGTAAGGAAACTTGCCCAAGGTTTCGCCTTCTGCCTGGAATTGAACCCAGGTGTCTCGAACCACTGAGTTACAGGACTCCTCAGCTCACGTGAACAAAATAATTGCCGTTAAACATTTTAATAGGAACCTTTTTGGGGAATGGATGTTAAGATTGTGAGATCATATTTTTCTTTCCTCAGTACTTTATTTTACATCCAGCTGTCAATTTCAAGTGAGTGTTTTCTGTAAATATGACATCTTATCTGGTCTTTGAAGTTCCCAATGGAATGAGGATCTGCAGACTACATTGTGATAAAGGCTTGCTGTAAATTGTCAGTGTAATGATTCATTCTTCTCGTGGATGCTGGCTGACCTTTCCTCATATAGGCATGCAGATGAGACCTAAATCTGGGCAAGATTACAATGTCGTTGGATTTTGCTGTTGGTACAATGCGCCATCCAGTGACACCTTACTATAAAAGGCTTCATCAATGGCCTACAGCTAATCTTACTCAGATAAAACTCGTGTCAGCTTGGATTTCATTGAGAAACCTTTCCACAGCATCAGCGGAGAAAGCAGTAACTGGAAGCATGTACTCCTGATATAAATTTCCTGGCATCTTAAGTGTAACCGCATGTTGCAAAATAGTTTGTAACGGTGACGTTTTACTTTGTAGATAGCGGGTTACTTAGTTGCTGTTAATGACATGGCCTTTTTGACTTTTGTAAGTGAAGGTGCTCAGTAGCAGTGAGTAAGGCAAACCAGATGCTGGGCTGTACGTGGAGTCCTGTAGCTCAGTGGTTAGAGCACTCGCCTCGCAAGCAAGAGACCTGGGTTTGATTCCCGGCAGGGTGAAACGTTGAGCAATTTTTCTTACTCCACACGTCTCTGGTTACCTAGCAGTAAGTAGGAACCTGATTGTTAGTCGATTCGCGGATCGGATCGTACTTCCAGGGGTTATATTATAATTCCTTCAAAGAAATATTGGTCATTCAGTCCACAATTGTTTGTGGGATACTGCTGTGTGTAATTGGCTGCTGCATTTTGCCCACAAAATATACAGTCAATTCGCTTTACAGTATATTCTGTGAAGCACTCTGAGGCACCTTGAAAACGTGATAGGGCGCTATATCAAATTCAAGGATTATTATTATTAAAAGGGCAATATTGAGCCGAAATAGTGGAGTAATTCTGCCACTTTCTAAATCATCGGCACAACCACACTTGGAATACTGTGTGCAGTTCTGGTCACTCAGTATAAAAAGGATACTGCAGTGATTGAGAGTATACAACTACAACAATATAGTGCTGTTCACATGGGGTTAGTAGTATAGGACACGACATGTCAAGCAACTGCCAAGATGGTGGAAGGCGAAATAGATGGACCTTGGTTTTCTTTCGCCTAGCAAATTCTTATGTTCTTAAGGTGGAAATGTGATTCCTTTTCCTTTTAAAGCTGAGATTTAAAGTTTGAGCACAATGAATTTGTACAAGAGGCTGGTGTGAACAAATAATTGATTGAATACTACTGCATAAACGTTCTGCAAGTTTTCCAAAATTTGAAGTGAAAATTTACTCTATTTTCAGTTGGTATTTGAAAAAAAGCTTTATAAATCATTTATATGAACAATATTTTTTCAGCATTCAGATTCAATATAGAAAATATTTCATTATTATAATGTCGGAATAGTTATAAGGCAGTAGTCCTATTGGGACATTCAGGTGGAAACTAAGCTTGAGTAATTTACATTAATTATTTGAACACGAATATTTTTACAACCTTTAAGCTTATATGGCTACTTTTATAATCATTACTGTGACATCTGTGCACTTATGCAGGAAGAGGGTCACACAAAAGAATGAATTGTAATCACAGCAGGGTTAGAATTCAGTCTAGTCCTGAAATAAAAGTAACACAGTAAAATGAACTACAACAGATTAGCTAGTTTGATAGTGACCAATTTGAGTAAGCAATATTCATTTAAATAACTTCCATCTTGAACTCCTTTGCTTTGGTGCCCAATTAGACATAGAAACAACAAGTACGTTGTTCTTGCCAAATACCTCCTTGCAAGATCAGATAGTTCTCAGTCTGCAACGACATTTAAAACACTTTGGTGGAATTTTGTTTGAAAGAAAACCTTGGACTGGTTTAATAAATGAATATAATTACGTATGAGCTTATTTCATTCCACAAGCATTTTTACTATGTTTTATACTTGTGCATTGTGGCATGTGATGGAAAAATTCTGATTATTCAGTAATTTGGGGGACAGATAATACAAGTTGCTAACTTCAGTGTTAAAGGTTCAGACATTTTGAAAGCTCATGTGATGTCACGTCCTGCCGAGCTGCAGCGTTCACATAGTTATTTCTCACTCGCAGGCTCAGCGATATCTAGCATAATGCAAGGGTTTGCTTGTCTTCCATTGAGATTACACATAGTTCCTGCAGTCTGCTGCAAAGCAGCACCTTTCTGTAAGCGTTCTTGTCCTGACCTTGAAACCAAGATGCAGGCTTACATAGAGAGGTATAGTTTTGTTTTTTTTAACTCTTAATTGCTTGGAGCTTCTGATTTATTATAAAAGTGACAATTTATTATTAAAGGAGCGTGTTTGTTCCTACTCGTAATTAAAATACATGTTTGCGTTGAATTTAACCTGGGCACTCTCTTGAACAAGTCTTAAAACAGAACCCGTTTTCTCAATTCAGATTTTTTTGTGTGTGTTGTAACAAATAGGAAATATTGCCTGTTGGAAGACAAGGTAGTAGTACGCTTGCGATGAGGAAAGGATTGACTTGATTGCATGCTGGTTGAGATGTATTACTGTACATATCTTGTTTAAAAAAACACTATTTATTAATTTAGGATGTTGATAAGTTAACCTATTTGAAAAACAGTTTCCATTATGTCTACTGACCTGCTAAAATGGTTATCCTGTGCATAAAGTGTGAATAAAGTTTGAGTGATAGCGCTGCTTTCATTACTTAAATTGAAGGAACAGACCAAATCACTGTGCAGAGCTCTTTAGAAGCATACTTTTTTTAAAAAAAAGTGATCTCTGTGTTGACATATTTCAGATCCTATCTCACGCCTGTCAGAGATGAGGAGGCTGAGTCACAGAGAAAAGCTCGTTCCAGGCAAGCAAGGCAGACAAGGAGATCAACACAGGTCAGTGGTGATGTCGAACTTTTAACATTTAGTCATTAAAAGTTAGAAAGATCGTATCCTTTTGCTTGTAAAATCAGAAACTTTTTATTATTACATGCAAGTTACCCCAGAATATGGTCAGTGAGGTATTTTCAATGCAATACTTTGCCATACATTTTAATTGAATCGTGGTTGTAGTTTCTTCTGATTCACTTTCAGGAAGAATCATTCTCCCTTCGGTCTTGATCATACTTTTGAAAAAAATACTTTTCTAGTACTTTCAGCTGGTTGATTTTAATTGCCAATGTGTTGTGTTTTGAATATTAATGTTGCGACCAACTGGATGGAATGCAATGAACTTTTCCAGACTTACACATTCCTAACTTAAAATGTAATAATGAACCAAAGCGTGCCTAGATTAAGTAATTCTTATCTTTATCTCTATCTGTTCATCTCTCTTCTTCCCCTCCACCCCAGACAACACAATCCTTAAACATAACAGGTTGATTAAATAGCACTGTTTTCAACTGCTTTCGATTCTGTTGCTGAATAAACTAAAGATGTATTTAGTACAGCAGATATACAGACAAGGACTTCCAAGACTGGCTTTGGGTTTGAGCTCCAGAATCACCTCTATCTGCACAAAGGCAATGACCAAGGTGGTTTAATTAACACTGAGGCTAATTATTGTGACTTTTGGACCAGTAGGCATTTATAGCTTAAAACTCAGTCTTTGAAACAATTTTTTTTTGCATATTTATACAGTTATGAATACACCCTACATAAAATAAAAGTTTAAAACAAACTAAGTCGTTTTGGGGGAACGATTTTAATATTTTGCCTGTCTTCCAATTGGGCGACAATTGGAAAAAGCTAGGACTTTTATATACAAAAATAAATCTGCAAAGTATTTATATTTTGCATCAGTTACAAAAATAAAACTTAATGGAGTGATCAAAACCCTGTTGTGCACTTGTATAAATCCACTTCATCCAGTCCTGAAGAGAACTCTTGTGGTATTATTAGATTAACTAGAAATAGCCTATGATGGAATGATCAATTTAGCAACAGTGACTTGCTAACTAATTTGACTTAGTTATAAAGGTCTCATTGTGAACTGGCACAAGATAACAACATTAAAACCCATCCACTCCTCCCCTAATCACACAAAACCTACCCTATTGTGGATTTCTTTCTTATCCACTCTGTGTTCTGAGAAAATGAATTGTGTTGATATTCCCTGAATCTCAAAGGTAATTAATCAAACTTTCCAGAATATTCATCCATCCTGACATCTCCACCATCAATCTCTGGCCTCTTTTCTGCTGCGTGATTTTCCAGATACATTTTCTCAACTTTCATTAACCTCCTATCCCCTGTAAACGGGGAGAGAGAGAGAGAGCTGGAGAAAGATAGGGGAGAATTGACTCATCTTCTAGTTTAGCTCTCACTGCCTAAGCCCAATTTACGTTCACCTTAGTTTTTCTTCTCCTCTTTCCTCTCCTCCCCTTCCCACTATAACCTTCTTTAAATGAGAACAAGTTCAGCTCTGAGAGTCATTCACAACATAGACCTTAAATTTCCAGAATCATCTTTGTTGTTTTTCCTTACAACCTCTTCAATGTTTGTTGTCTGTTTGAAACACCTAACACTGACCACAGCATGCAAATGTGGCCTCCCTCATAATCTAGATAAGAATGATTTGGTTTGAATGTAGTCAGAATATTTTCAAGGTGCAACTTCATGTTGGATTAAGGGGACCTTACAGAATTGCATAACATTTTAAATGGGATTGAAAAAGTAAATGTCAAATAGAAGACATTTACTTTTACAGTATACAGAAGTATACTTTAAGATGAACATGCAAATAGAAAAAGAGAACACGAGTTGTGAGGTGCAAAGACCAGTTTCAGAACACACACCAGAAAGTGTTTCTTAATGATTGGAACAGTTTGTCAGGAACAGTGGTTGAGGCCAGGACACTTGGCTCATTTAAAAGAAAACTTGATACTGTGATGGGTGCGTATTCTGGAAGGATGTCGTCAAATGGGGAAAAAGGGCCTTCTTCATCCAAACAAATCTTGTGATCTGTTTCTGGGTCTTTCTATGTCAGAACCTTTCCCATCTTTTTCATCAATGCTTCCATGGGTTTTGCTACACTGAACCCTCTTGTTCCTCATAACAATAACATCAAATTACATCTGTATAGCGCCTTTCACGTCAGGAGGACGTTGCAAGGTCATAAGCTTAAAGTATGGTATTGCACACCTTTCGCCCTAATTGAAGTCAAACTTCATCTGCTATATACATTATAATCTATAAGTTAGCCACATTGTGATATGTCCTATTTCTCTGCTATTCTTTTGAACTACAGTCTTGTGCGCTGCACTGCAGTTCATATTGATGAAACATCTATTAAAGGATGAAAATTTTACGTTAACTTTTGTGTTGTTATTATTCATATTGTACTCCGCCTTGTTACATTAGGGTGTAACACTAACAGATCTGCAGGAAGCTGAAAAAACGTTTAGTCGATCTCGTGCTGAGAGGCGAGCTCGGGAACAACAAGAGAAAGAGGAGAAAGAAAACCAGGAAAAGCAAGATGAAGAAAAAGAGAAGCAGTCGTTAACTCAAGATTCAGACGATCAAAAGCAACGATGGAGTAGAAACCTGGAGGACGAGGTATGTTAAACTGATTGAATAATTATGAACAGAAGTGTTGATGCATTTAAGTATAAATGCAAAAANTAGTTTATTTAAAAAGTAGTGTAGCAGAATAATGTTTAAATTTACTATTAAAACCCAGGTGCTTGTGACAGATGTGGATTTTAATTGTACAAAGTAGTAATGTTAATCAAAATGTAAGTTTTCCACTATCTGAGAAGGATTTTAACAATCAAAATGGGTTGTGCTAAATGATCAACTCCAACATTTGCAGAATACTTCCATGCATTAAACATATTGTGACCTGAGGAAGATTTGCGTGTGATAATTGGTTTATGCCACATGAACACATTTGACAGGTGGAAGGGGAGCACCTATTGCCCTGTTCCCAGGTCTCGGTCAGTGTTGTTCTGAAACACCTGGTCTCAATTTTATCTTCTCTCAGACAAAAGTTTCTTGATATTGTTTGGTAACTGTGATCAGGACTGTACACCCAAATTTGCATGCTTCTGATTCAGTGCACCAATGCAATAACATCCTTGTCCACTTAGTGGCACTGTTCTTGCAATTCTCTTCTGGCTCTCACTGAAACTTATTTCACATGCTCTTGTACAAGTCACATATACATATACATGTATAAAAGAATCTATTTTAACTCCTATAATTTTAAAAGTAGAATAGATTACACTACAGGTTTCAACGTCATTAAATACAGTATCTGAATTCCAAATACATTTGATAGCCAGCCTGTTAGCAGTTGGCAGCAGTCTGAGTCAGAAGGTTGTGAGGTCAAATGCCGCTTCGGGAACTTCTATCTCCATTTCCGTGGAGCGCTGCATTTTTGGAGGTGGCATTAAGCTGAGGTCTTGTGGAACATTGTGTGCAAATTGGCTACCACATCTGCCTACAAATTACAAAGTCACTACAATTTCAGTAAAAATCCTGTGAACCACTTTGAGATGTCTCAATGACACGATACAGCACTGTATCAAAATGCAACCATTGTTATTTCTTCATGAAAAAGATTGGTAAAGGGAGGAATAATCCCCATGAAATTCAAGTAACCTGTACATTTTATTTTAACTGGTGTTTCTTGGTTTAATTTAGAATGTTAATGGAATTTTTTTCTTCTGACTAGTCTGGGTATCGACGATCACGATATACATCACAAATAGATAGTCCAACAACACCACTGGCATCGCCTTCTACATCAAGCAATTTTCTGTATTCAACAACCCAACAAAACCGACTGAATGGTGTTATAGGTCAAACGTCATCTAATTTATCACAGTCAAAGATTATGTCCAAGGAGATGGAAAGCAATGGTAATAACACTCAGTTGTTCAGATTCATGTATTCTGTTCACCCTCTTAACATTGATTTGGAGGAAATACCAAATGTTTTTGTTTAAATAATTATTAGAAGGTGTTTAATGGCCATTTGGTTTATAATGTGTATTATAGGTTACCTGAATGAAAAGAAAATTAGAGTACTCGTTTCATTGTTTTGGCCAGTTACTTCCCTTGTCCCTCTTGTAGGTGTGTTCTTGGAGTTTCTGTTTCCACAGCCTCTGATTATTTATACAAGAGTGTTAATTGTAACTTTGGATAAGCAATTGTTGTGGGTGTGGTGGTGGGGAAGAGAGAGAGGTTATATAGCTAAGGCTGATTATGTCTTCACTTGGTGTCCACTTATGGATCTCCCAACAGGTGCCATTAGTCAATGATCAGGAATGATGCTCAGGACAGTTGTAATGTTCTTGTTGCTTTGTGAACGAGGATATATAAACTTGGACACTAACGGTTTATGAAGTAAACCATAGCAAGGACAATTAATCAAAAGTGACTGTTACTTCTGATGCATTTTGCCAGAATAAGTCACTTTAGTTTGTAACAGGTATAACTTCTAACTATTATACACCATGTATATACAGAGTTTAAAGTGAAATCAAATTCCTTTCCAACTGTACAATTGTTAACATTTGTCCCAGTCTGTGATAGGGAATGCATAAAGAATAGATTGAACTTTTACACAGGACAACCCCATGGTGAGTTGTTTTGGGGTTTGTAAAATTAGACCATGTTATAGGGGCTCTATAATTTTGAAAAAAAGGCTGCCTGTCCCACTTCCGGGTCTTCACATTTCAGCTCCTTCTCAGATTGACCTACTTCCTGCATAGTCTGCAGAATATCGTCGGGTGCTTGCTGGAAGTGGTCTACACTTCTGGTAACAGCAGTCCATTGGACACCTCTTGATATGAGGACCAATATGTTGTGAACACTTTATACCATGGAAAGCTCTGTAGAGCTTCCCTGTAGTGTTGTTACTGAGTTGGATTTAATGTGTTGAAATAAATAATACTGGTGAAGTTGTTCTGAATAACATTTTTAATATCATAATGATTATGTCAAAAAAGATGGCTCGGAAAAAGCAACTGATGATGACAAGGATGCCAATGACCGACAGCTCTCAATAAGAGAAAGGCGACGCCCCAGGGAGAAGCGACGATCTACTGGAGTATCGTACTGGAGTCCAGATGTTAGTATTACTTGTTGATATTCTGACAGGAGCCTATTCAGAGTGTTTTGAATAAGTAATTTGATTTGAATAGTCAATTTTGTTCAATTGGTGTGAAGTGTGTGAGATTTATATTAATTTTTTCCCAAACATTTTAATATCTACATGTTTATGCTTTGCGATGTTATCCGAATGTATGGGGTTAACTTCCACATGTACGCAGATGACACCGAACTCCATCTCTCTGCCTTGATTCCAGGACTACTGCTGTTCTGACTGATTGCCTGTTGGTCATCAAATCCTGGATGCACTCTTATCTTTCTTCAGTTGAATGTTGACAATTACAGAGGTTCTCCTGCTTGGTGCCTTCTCACCACAGACGCTGATAGCATCAAACTACGTGGATGCACACTCAGCCTCTATGGAACCTCGGTGAATTTCGACCCAACTGTCCTTTAAACCTCACATTCGTGCTCTGACCCGCTCAGCTTTCCGCCACCTCTGTAATATTGCCTGCCTCCACCACTGCCGAAACCCTCATCCACGTTTTCATCATGTCGAGGCTAGATTACGTCAACTCTCTGCTTGATTGAATACCACCTCTTCCCTTTGCAAGCTATCCAGACCTCTGTAGACTATTGAAAACTCTGCAGCTCATGCCTCCTTCCCCCTCCTTGAGCCTGCCAACCCCTATCTTCGCCCAATTCCAATGGCTTTGCATCCGCCAGCGGATGAAGTTCAAAATCTTCAGTCTCACCTTTAAATCCCCCCATAATCTTGCCCCTTCCGTATATCTGTGACCTCAAACCCTAGTAAACCGGCCACTCCCTCCACTCAATGGGCACCAGCCTGCTTCCATGTTCCCTGCGCCCACCATTGGATTTCAGCATATTGCCCCCACTCTGAAATTCATCCCTGGAGTCTCTTCAACTTGCCCCTTTGCTCACCTCCTTCAAGGTCCACCTCAAAACCTTCCTCTTTGACTGTTCGTTTGACCATATAAAATAAACTCCCATCAATAATTAATAACAAAAATGACATAATTGTAGTGCCTTATCAAGGTATATTCCTTTAAGAATAAACATCAGTTTGTGAGTTCCTTATTTAAGTTTTGCTTTTCTTCAGGGTGACGAGTGTGATCGAAAGGACGATGAAAAGAGCACTCAGGTAAGCCTGGCATTGGAATGACAATGACATAAACAGCTGAAACACAAAATCAACTTTTTTTTTATTAAGTCTTATTATTTAATGTTACTTTCACTGTCTTTTAAATAGCGTTTGAACACAATTTAACATTGCACATTGCAGGAGCATTATGCCTCCAAATAAAAGCATACGTGGTGAAATCATTTAGGCATTTGTGAAACGTTTACAGCGTAAAACACAAATCTTGCTTGGCACAGCTGAAAGCACATCCACTTGTGTGTATGGTTTCAGGCTTAGATTAAATTGAGCATTTTATAGGGAACAAACGAGCACTGTCTCACATACTGTAGCATTGTAGCAGGACATCATTCCAGTGTGCACAAAATTCTCTCGAGGACTGCATTCCCGAAACTTATTTCTTCCACAAAACACACAGTCCCTACACTTGACAGTATATCCTGTGAAGTGCTTTAGACGTTGCGAAAACGTGACAAGGTGCTATATCAAATGCAAGGAATATTATTAGTATTATAGTAGATCTTTGAGGACCAGGACCTTGAACTGAATCCTCTGTGTGATGGGATAAAGTGCTATATCAGATGCAAGGATTGTTGTTATTATTTTCTTCCGAAATAGGGGAGAATGGGCAGTTGAGGTGATTATTTAAAAGATATACGGGGATAGTGAGAGACATCCACTGCTTCACAGCTCATAGATTGTTGTTGTTTCGGAACTCTATCAAGATGCCACTTCTACTAGCAATGTTGAAGTACGGAAAGAAGTGGTTCTTGTATCAAAGTTGCCTTCCACTGTTTTTGGAAGGGTTACCTTGGTGCTGCACAGGGTTGAAGGAACCTCCGGTGTTCGTACTCTGCATATAAGGCTTGCGTGCAGGTATTGGAGATGCTGCAGAAGACTCCGCATAGTCACATTATGTTTGAACTTGCTGTCTAGGTGATTCCAAATTGGCTTGCTCCTACCACTTGTCCATTCCAGCACTCGCCTCACAAGCGAGAGGACCTTGGTTTGCTTTCCGGGCAGAGCAAAGCGTTAAGCAAGTTTCCTTACACCATACGCCTCTGTTTACCTAGCAGTAAGTAGGAACCCGGTTATTAGTCGATTGGCGGATCACTTTTCTGGGGATAATAATCCCTTGAAAACAAGTTTTGAAAAAAAGTGGTCATTCAATCCACGACTGCTTGTGGGACACTGCTGTGCGTAATTGGCTGCCCACAAAAATATACTGTCGATTCACTTTACAGTATATTCTGTGAAGCCCTTTAAAATGTCTCAGAGACGTAAATCGCTATTTCAAATGCAAGGATTATTATTATTATTGCTGGTTTCCAGGCTGGCATGATGCTTCTGGTTCATGTAACACTGCAGATTAGTGCCACATACTGCTAGTGCCCCAGAATGGTGATAAATTGAACCATAGGCACATTGCACAACCATTGCCAGGTGTCATCCAGAACTCTGCAGCCTGTGTCCTCTCCCGCACTAGGCTCCGTGACCCTATCACCCTCATTCTCGCTCGACTACACTGGATTCCCACCACACAGAGGATATAGTTCAAGACCCTGGTCCTCACCATCAAAGTACTCCATGGCCTCGCTCCCCCCTACCTCTGCGATCTTGTAACCCCCTACCAACCTGCCCACTCCGTCCGCTCAGCAGGCTCTGGTTTGCTTCACGTCCCCTGCCACGCCCGCTCCAACATTGGTGGGCGGGCCTTCCGCCACTCTGCCCCCACCCCCTGGAACTCCATCCTGCAGTCCCTCCGCCTCGCCCGCTCCCTTGCCTCCTTCAAGACCCATCTCAAGACCCTCCTCTTCGACCGTGCTTTCGATCTCCCTCCTTCCACCACCTGCCTCCATCCTCCCCAATCCCGACCCCCAGCTCGGATCTGAAACACTGACTGTCCAGTGCCTTGGGATGTCCTCCCGACCTGAAAGGCACTATACAAATGTAATTTTGTTGTTATCATTCAGAGGTTTTTCAGCTGCATCTACAACAACAACAGCTATTTGCAGTTATATAGTGCCCTCCACGCAGGGTAGCGTCTCAGAGCGCTTGAAGACTAGAGATCTTTGCAGAAATTCTAAGAGGATGCAAACAGTGTCTATTTATATGATGGTACATTTCTGGGTCATCATTTGCTTTACTTGCCTTCAGCTTCCTCAAATTTCAAAGATTAAAATTTCAAAGATTAAACACTTTAACTCATTCTCCAATTTTTTTTCTAAATATGAATAGTGTCTTCAAGGACAGAAGATTTCTGTCCATTATATTTGACTGCTTGAAGGAATGAAATGATTTATTTTGAAGGACAGAAATGTTTCAGTGATTTAAGGCTGTGAACAAGGCATTCAAAAAGCAGGCTATTGTTACAATTGTCTATTGTTCATTATCTTTAGGCATCTGGTTTAAATGTTGACACCCTTTGGAGAATATAAGAGTTTCTAAACTGTCTAAAAGACTTTGTTTTTAAAAGCCACCTATATACAACATTTGTTCTTATCGCCTGCTTGAAGTATGTGTCAAAACTTCTATTGCTTTTAACTCTTAAAGGAATCGACAATCCCTCAAATGTTTGTGACAGTGCACCTTCATGTACATGCTGGACCATTCAAAAGAACTGTACTACAGCTGAGGCTTCTGTAGATATATGTAGCATTTGAAACAGTTGGGATTTAAGGAGTCTAATAATAATATATCGGAGAAGCAAATCGAATTTTGACCCCAGTGTGTTTGAAGCCTTCAATACAAGAGCCACTAGATGGTGCTGTCAGTTCAGTGCAAGACACTTCCTTGTTTCCTGGAAAAGAGAACAGGCTTAGCTTTTAGGATTGTCAGAGTGCCAACAGCATTGGTTTGTAAGAGGTAGCTTCCTTGTTTTGTTGTGTTAACAGAGTAAAAGGTTTGAAAGTCAGTTTTCCTAATGTCTCATCCATACTAAAAAATTGCACCAAACTTCTTTATGAAGCACATATAGAACGATTGACTATATATTTAGTTTGTGTATACCCACATCTGGGAATGGGAGTTACTGATGGAAATAATTCCTCTTTCAGACAATAACTCTTAAACACCAACATTCATCTACCAAATTTGTATCTCTAATTGCTTTTAGTTTTAAAGCTTTTTTTAAAAGCACTTCCTTATGACTAAAGATTGCAATAAAAAAAGGTCTCCTAAACACAGGGAAGCATTTTACAAGTACCATGTACAATTTTTTAATCTTGAATCTTGCTGTGAGAGTGTGGATTACTCAAATGTCTGTCGAAGACTTTCCTTTGGGGAAACGGTTGCATTTTTATTTGAACAACTATTTACATTTTTTTGTTGAAAACTCCCAGTTGCCATGATATAGTATTTTTGTGTTTAATTTAGAAAATAAATGATCCTTTTTACAGTATGGATTACAGCTGTGTTTTTGTAATATTTACAGCAGTTGCAAAGAGCACCATAATGTAAATGCTTAAAATATTTTCCCCCAATACAAGCTTTCTACTAAAGACAGTGAACAGTTAATTTAAATGTTGACTTCAATTCTTTATAAAGTTCCAAATATTAAGGCAGGATGACTTGACTTTACAGTATGCAGACATAATGACCGCTCTACAAATATGCATTTTACTCCTCATGTATGGATGTTTACTTGAAACTGTTCTAATTAATATGGAGATTCTGTTTTCTTTGCTAGCATTCTGGTTTCTAAAAATGGCACTGAAGAATGTCCACATATTGTATTGTGGACAGTGTGCAATTTGATTTGTTTCCCTCGAGTACATATAATAATTTGACCACTTACAAAGCATGTTAATTTTGTTTCAGAAAGGCACGCTTTGTATTCTAAATTCTACAAACGCTGTTTCATCAAAATGGGTTAGGATCTATTTCAGATTGTTCCCTTTCTAAGCATATGTGGTTTCATGTTGTCAGCTGATTTCCAAATATGGTAAGGTATTTCTATGCAGAATCTGTGGAGCTTACTGGGTGGATGCAGGTCAGAGGATAGGTGAACACAGTAAGCAAAACTAATTGTAATTAGCTTTTAATTGGATATTAACATCATTAAGAAAACAAAATTGTCAGATGTATTGTAAAAGAGATTTAAAACTTAATGTTTAAAAAAAATCTTGTGCAAATTCTAATGTATTATTTTCACATAATATTTTCTCCCTGAGCCTTTGAAGTTGCAACTTGACATGTTGCATGGGCAATTGAACTATTAACAGCAAGATACAACAAAATTACAATTGTATAGCGCCTTTCACGTTGGGAAGACTTCCCAAGGCGCTGTTATATCAGTGTGTCAGCCTGCCTCAAGTAGTACTCTCGCATCTGAGTCAGAAAGTTGTGGGTTCAAGCCCGAGAGGGTTGCATTGAACCGAGGTCCCGTCTGCCTGTTCAGGTGGATCTTAAAGATCCCATAGCACTATTTGAAAAGAGTAGGGCATTTCTCCTGGTTTCCTGGCCAAAAATACCCAAATAAACTTGGTCACTCAACTCTATGGTTGTTTGTGGGACATTGCTAAGTGTAGACTGGCTGCTGTGTTTTGCCCACAGACTAGAGTCAATCCACTTCACAGTGCTTTGAGACATCTTGATGATGAGATAAGGGGCTGCATCAAAATGCAAGGATTATTATTAAGGAGAACATAGTAAGAGGGCATTTGATCCAGTATAGTAGTTTAGTGTTTGCTTCTGCAATAAAGCCATCTATCCTAATCCCAATTCCCTGCTCTTTCTCTTATCCTCTAATACCATTTCTTCACATATGCTTATCTAATTCCCTTTACACTCCTCAGTGCATTCTATCAATAGCCACATCTGGCAATTCATACCATGTTCTGACAACCTTGTGGGAAGTTTTTTCCCCTAATTTCCTTTTTTCTCATCTAGTTGTTTGAAATTCATGTCCTCTTATCCTTTAATCACCTAGCAGTGAAAATAGTTCCTCCCATTTATCCTCATTAATTTCATTATTAAAAACATCCCTCGCAGCAAAATCTCCTGAGATTAAAGCCCATCTTGCCATTCAGAACAAGTCAGGGCTTTCAGTGGTAATATTTGTAAAAAGTTGTGGAAGGCCTTCTGGATTAGTGTAATACTAATCACATCAAACCAGAAAATCCAGGAATGCATAAAAACAATGTACTGTGCAGATTCTTGTAAGCAACAATATCATACAACAGAATTACCCATACAGACCAAAAAAAACTTTTTTTATATTTGCATACATTGGTTTGTCTCTTCGCCAGGGCCACTTCTACTCTAGCTACATATTCAGTGCAACTAAAATGAAAGTCTGCCCTTAATATATACAGAACCATTCATCTGGCCTCCCACTAAGCCAGGATAGTTTCCAGTTATGATGCAGATATATGAATTGCCATTTTGTTTAGCTGAGTACTTTGTGTTCTACAGAACAGCCCTCTTGAGTCTTGAAACATCTGTTAAGTTTTATCTATTGATTCTCATTTTGGAAAGAGGATGAGAAGAACATCAGGCAAGGTCAGTAATCTTTTAAATGGTCGTAAAAGCTTGAAACTGCAATCAAACTATGTAACTTTGGGCAAAGAACAATTGAATCACACATACATTCATATTTTTCCATTTTTAGTTCTCTGTTTCCCCTATTTATTTATTTTCCTCAACACTTATGAACTTCATCTTTCTCTTTTAGTTTTCTGTGATCTGGCAAGATAATACTCTCTAAAGATGGATAGCTAGATAGATAGCTGGATAGATAGCTAGATAGATGGGTGGGTGGGTGGATGGATGGATGGAGTAGTACAAAAAAATGTGTGCACTGGCCCTATCGAATCTCAAACCAAACTGCCAGGTTTGCCTTTAGATCTTATTCCAATGCTAATGATGAATTTCAAGATCTTCTGTGTTTAGAAATGCATTTTTATGAGAGAGAGAGTGCGGCCTTGTATGCTTGCTATTTTACTGATCTTCAATAAATCTGTTTGATACAATTGTGCTTCGAGGCAATTACAGTGGAAGCCGGTTAAGCTGGACACGTCAGGGATGGACATTTTGTCCTTCTTAAGAGATGTCTAAGGTTAACCTAAATACCATTCCCTCCAGAGGAGCTGCGGCCGGAATGGTTAAAACACTCTCACAGAATTCAGTAAAATATATTTTCCTTTGATTGCCTGAAAAATACCATCCAGTACTTTCCCGCCTTCAGTGGAGCCCTCTGCAGTGCTCCCTCCCTCCCATTGCTGTTGCTGAGGTGATTGACATCCTGCAAATGATAGGCATGCCACCCATTCACAAGCAGCTCAACTGTCAATCAATAGTGATTTGACTCCTCCCATTCCCTCTTATTTTTCCCTGTTCCTCCGCCCTTTCACTGATTGACAGCCCAACTCCAGCCGCTCGTGAATGGCTGGAGTCCGCTGTCAATTGCAGTTTCACTCCTCCTATCTCCAAACCAGAGCCCCTCATGGCTGACGGCTCGACACACACAAGGCCCGAGTGAGTATATTCAGCAGCTACCAACGCTTTATTTTGTCCAGATTAACTGGATTTTCATCCACATTAACAGGCATATTTAAGACTGGTAAGAATACAAATGAATCAGGGCTGGACGTTTTGTTCGATTTACTCGACATTCAGGGTTAACCGGCATCTGGTAAAAGCAGATTCTACCGTATATCCCTAACAGATGTGCAGTACACCAATCTGACCAAGCTTCCTACAGCAAAACCTCAGGACTGGAAATTGGAAGTCAGTTTATTTTATTTAAACGTTTGAATGCAAAAGATAATCCATTGGAGTCTTGCTCAAGAGAAAGGTTGTTAAATTTTACGATGCTTGAGATTTCGACTTGCCCTGTCAGCACCAAAAAATAAGATTTGTTTCCTGAAAGAATTTGAAAACTACATTACTGTTAAGGGAACCTAACTTGTTTATTATGAAAAAGGTTGAGTCAAAAATCCTCCTTTTGTGGGACGGCCTGCTTCAGTTGATAGCCCGGTCACCTCTGAGTTTGAAGGTTGTGGGTTTCAGCGCCTTGGACGAACTTCCGCCGTGAAAGGTGCTTTACAAGTGTCATTTTGTTGTTATTGTTGTCCATATTGGGACTTTGAACTCTCGTGGTGTAGGCTAGGCTGATACTCCAGCACAGTGCTGGGGATGTGGTGAATTGTTTGAGGCATCATCCTTCAGATGTGATGTTAAACTGAGGTGCTATCTGCCTATTTAGCTGATGTTAAAGATCCCATTGTGGTTCACAAAAAGAGAAGGGAGTTTCTCCCAATATCATGGCCAACAATCCCCAAGATAAAATTGGTTATTCTGATATAGCTGACATGGACATGGTTGCTTCAGTTCAAATTGGCTGCCATGTTTGCCTACAAAATATAAAATCACTCCACAGTAAATGCTGAGAAGTGCTTTGAAATGTCTTCCCGAAGTGAATGGTATTGTATCAAATGCAAGGATTATTAATTGTCATGGTGGAACAGCCCAGTTCTATTTGTTAGGTGATGTGGATTAAACCAGTGTTTGGAGGGGGACAAAAGTATTCATTACTCTTTGATGTCAGTATCTGGGTTAGATTCTCCCCCAATTTGATTCCTTATCTTTTGACGGCACTGACTCTTGCTGTGGTACCGTTGATCGTGAGCTCGCAACTGTCTGGTATTTCAAGTCAGGTGATTCTTCATGTGTGAGCCTGGATAATGATTGTCTGCAAGGTATATGATCCTGGATGCTGTTACAGTCCTGCATGATCCATTTTTTTTTCTCTGGTGTCCACAAACGGTTCATTCCATTAGATGTTGCTGGAGGGTGATTAGCAGTGAAAGCTAGACATTCTTTGCCTCCATAATGTATCACTCGCAAAAGCAAACTCAGCATAATACAGAAACTCACCTTCTGGTCTGTATTGCTTTGTACTGTACTGGCAGTCCTTTAATAATTAATTGTATTCTATTTTTCTAAATCTAATTGGAATAAAAAATGATTATGTTGAACATTACATATGACTCTGGGTAAGTGATCAAACTTATTAATAGCAGCAATTTTGCTAGAATGTATCTACTTGTGCCATAGAAATCCATATTCAGTATTAGAACCATTCTTGTAATAAAATTGTTTGCCCTTGTTTTGCATTTGCAGCTTTTTATGATCCGGATTGAATGCCAATTAATTTAATATTATTTCCCGATGATTATTAGTGATTGCTGCATAAATAGCCGAAAAGACACACTAGCACAAGGCCTTGATAATTAAAGTAAGAATTCATTGAAATATGTCGTGCATTCATAGGAAAGGGTTAACGGTTGACCAGGGCTGGATTGCTTTATTCAGGGGATTGAACACACCGAAACACAGTAAACTATTCCAAAAGTGATATTCTCACATTTCATTTTTTTAAATCAGGTTGCTTCCAACTAACTCCTGATTAGTTGACTTCCGAATTACAAACTATTGAAACCTTATGTACATCAGGGAACATTTTAAGGAGTTTCTTCCTCCAAGAAAGGCTTAATTCCCAGCTGAAAGCGAATGATGCCTTTGGCTTAATTCCAGCATTCCTATTCAATTCAGGAAAGATTTGGAATGTCAAAAGAAAGCAGTAGTTGATGCAGCCCAGCTAAGGCAGTAAGAGCAAAACTTGTTGAAGTTCTACATCATCGAAACTGCTCCGCCTCTAGTGTGAACAAAATCTCAAAATGAAAGATCGTGTTTTGATAGTTATCACAGTGGTAGTACTCAGGTAAATGGAAAACTATTTGTGTGCAGCAGCTGTATTTTGAAAAGCAGTCTTTTGGATTTTATTTGTTGGTTTTACTGCGGCTTAATATGTCGAACTCTTGAAGCATTTGTAGCACGAAACTTCAGCTTGAAGAACGTCATTTCAAGCAGGATTCTATCTTACCTGGCAGCTTACGCCATTACAAAAAACTCTCCACAATATTTGCTTGAAGTATGGAACAAACTAGATGTGTGTTTCCGAGTGAAGACTAATTGATTCTACACAAAGGAGACCTACTAACAAACGTTCATTTTTACTTCTGTGAATTTTGTACTAATTGGAAGTGAGTACCTGGGATTTGGACAGCTATGGCAACACTGTATTCCAGGAATAAGGACCTTTCAAGGAGCAGGAAAATGCAACCAGAGACACCCCCTTGCTCACCTTCACCCACCAGCAAGACTTTCCGCGTAAGAGAACTACACTGACTTTCCCTACAGAGCTCTGGTATAGTAATAAAACTAGCCGAACAAGTTCTAATCAGGAAGGAAGTTGTTTTAAAATAAGGCTGTAATTATATCTTTACTTTGTAACTCAAGTGGAAGTTTTGAAGCAGTTGGGCGGTAATGCAAAAATAGATCCTGGCAGTCTGGCAATTTTCAAAGATGTAACTTCTGGGCAGATGGAGGGTTAATTAAATGTAAGCGCAAGTACTATTAAATTAAATGTAGTTCGGCTATACTTTTTTATAGATGAACTATAGATTTAGACTATTGTGAAAAAGAATGTGCATTCAACTAAGCCATTTCAGTGACTTATTTTTCTGCCACAGGATTTGTTTTTAGTCCTTTTTACAGCTGGAGGTTTTGATGATTGTATTGAATGATTTACCAGTCTATAGGGAACTGTGAGCATACAAATCAAATGCACTTTTTTGTAAGTCTGACTTTCATGGTTCTGTTTACTGTTACATTCGGACACATCTGACCTCAGGCTTTCCTTCTGAATAATTGGCACTGACATATATGTCTGTGTGCCTGCGGGATAAGCCAAAGTAATGGTCTTAAACTAGTATATTAAAAGTATTGCTGTGCAGCAGAGTGGCTAATTGGTGAAACATTTAAAAAAGAAAATAATGGATTTTGTTTTTGTAGCCAATTGTACCCTGTTTCATTTAATGCCAATTCTAATTGTGTGGCCTCTTAACATATAGAGGAATGGTTTGTGGAAAGTTAGCACAAGAGTGAAGTAGTAATTAGCAACAGCTGTTGTGCAGCTGATGTGCTGCCGGGTAGTGTGCAAGGGAACCTAGTTTGGGGCCCAGAGAAAGTTTGCCAGAAGAAAATAGCTTGAACTATGAACTACAAAACTTTTTTTAAAAAAAGTTTTTATCATACCAATGGAAAGTACCAAATAGTTGCATTGTAAACTGTATGGCATCAATTCAATTTGTCTTATTCCTTGAATATTTTCAGGTGAGAAATCTAATTTATGAAACTCAAATACTGTTTCGCATGGGATCTGATATTATTCTGTGATGCATTTTTTTTATTGCTTCTAGTATTTTATGTCTTATAATACTTATATTTCTTATAAAACCACACGATTTTTCATGTTACTGGATTTGCCAGTTCAATGATTTAAGGTCTATACACTTCAATAAAAAAATCCTGAATAATTGGTAATGGCAGTTTTTGAATTAAGCAGATTACGATTTACTGTATTTCTTGGAATTCCACAGATGTGGAGATATTAAACAGTTAAGTTTAAGATTAAAGAAAGTATTACATTATTCTGGAAAAAGATAAAATTCAGATAAAGAATTGCTATGTAGTCCAAATCAGAATGAGAAGAGCCAAAATGTCGGGCCAGTTAAAGATATAAAACTGATCATTCATATAAACTGATTTAATACCATATTTTTAAAATTCTGTGTAGAAGCAGTCAATGACAAATGTTCTCATATTTTAGCAAAACCCGATTTCTGGTTAGAACTTTATGATCCCCTTCCAGTGTTTTGTTTTCTCTCCATATCCCTCCTCTCTTGAAAGCTGTGACTCATTTTGGGATATTGCCCTACTATACCACATGAAGTAGGAGTATTGATGGCATCTTTAACAGTGGAAACCTTTGTTTCGAAAGACCAATTTGTCCTTATCTCACATCCACCCACGTGTGCACTTTCAGTCGGGTTGCAATAACAGAGACGGAAATCTTGGCCATTTTCTTTTCCCCTCAGAATTTGAAGCACATTGAGATCCTTTCACTAAAAGTACATCAAAGTCCAGTCATTTCACAGTTGATGAGCAAGAAAGGACTTGCAATTGTCTCAACACGAGACAGGCTTTGTGCTGATTCTAAAACTTGGATGTAAAAACTTTAGCAATCTTAATGAGTTCTTTTCTTGCTTTTGCGCTGAAGAATGTTGTTTGCAATGATGACAGCAGCCAGGTAAGGAAGATGGCTAGCCTCCATATTGTCACCTATTACATTGTGGCAAAATATTTGTGAGAAATACAATAAACCATTGAAGTAAGAGGAGCATACCAAGTACCAAATTTAGATCACATCTTTTCAAGTGCTGAGAAGCAAGTATTGGGAGGTTTCTCGTTTTAAAAGATATGTTTCATCTAGGCAAGCATCATTTTTATAAAAATACCTGCAAAACTGAAGAAAAATGAGCTCCCAGCTCACAAGCACTGTCTGTAGGCAGGCATTTTGACAATGAAATAGCATTAGCTGCTGCCCTTATTAAGACGGAACGACTGTTCACGATGGTTTATTTGCTGAACACTGCATGGAAAGGCTCGCTTGAAATGAAAACACAACTAAAAGTTGAAATGCATCAAAAAACACTATTACTTTGCGAATGTTTTTGAAACTATGACTTTGAGTGTACAATATGACTGAAGCTACGACTTTTTTTAAAGGGTAGCGTCTCTGGGAATGATTATGAGGCAGCCTTATAAACCGCATGACCAAGGCTCAGCCATCCTTAAATCCCACCCCCGCTCCATTGTGGTTTGATTTTTTTTGTGTGGTTTATTCTGTGAGCTCCATTTTTCAACTTAAGTTGGTACTGTAATATGTTCACCAAGAATAAATCACAGATATAACTGCTGCTCATGGAATTATCTAGTTAATTTCTCAGACTTTCTGGACAGTGTTGTCTCTGCAGGAAAGGAGATTAGTGTGAATGGAAGGGATCATTTGATAATGGGAAAGAGAAAACAAATAGTGAAATCTCAATTTTGTAAAAATCATGGAATTCAGATTTTTTTTACCAATAAGAACGACCATTATTAATCAGTTAAAGGAAACCAGAATGTGTTCTTGGAGAGTTTAATAATGTTCATAAGATGTGAGCATAATCTAAACTGAAACTAATAAAAAGAATAATTCTTCCAAGTACATAAAGCCAATAGCAAAATTCGCAGTGTACAATCGACTCAAACTGGAGTGTAAAAGTGCAACAAATAAAAATAAACACTAGGTACTTTTGTTTGTATGAAAAATACTCATACTCAGTCAATCTAGAACTTAAATTTGTCTTAATTGCTTCAAAATAAAGTAATTTAAAAAATAATTAAGTTGGCCTTGACGAGAGCAAGCATGATTCCAACCCCCAACATAAAGTCAAATAATGGTCAAATTTGGTATGAGAATATTGTTTTCACGCTACTGTACTGAGTTACAATAATATACTTACCAGTATAGTCGTATGGAAAAATATGACTGAAAACAATCAGTATAATCTGATATAAATCCACTGATTAAGTTGGAACTGTGCCTATCGGTTTGCCACAAATTTAATCAAAAGTCTTTGATATCTTGTTTCCACTGTTAAGATATCAAATTCTATACATTTGTGAAAATTAAGAAATTCTCTGATTGCTGTTCTGTGAATACTTTCTTTAATTATTCTGACATTTGAAAGATATTTTGTGCAATACTTAAATTGAAAAGTCTGCTTACAAATTTCATTATTGACCTGATGTGAGAAGAAGGTTCCCCCTGCTCATGAAAAATATCTGTCTCCTCAAGTTTTGAAGCCCTCTTTATAAATGTGTTACATAATACAGTAAATTAATTTTGTGCTTCAGGCTCTATGACACCGAAGGCCATTCTACCCTGTGTATTATTGTGTTCTCCTATAAAACAAGTTATCCTCTTCCCCATGCCCTCTAATAACTTTCTTACACCTGTATTTATCTGATTTCCTTTTGAATATCTATATTTAGCAATTTGGAATATTTGCTCCATGATACACTGGGAGATGACAAAAGTCCAAAATTATTTTGTTCTGTTATTCCTAAATTATTGTTTTGTTACACCCAAGTCATTAAACCGCCAGCTATAATTGTCATTTTTTTAAACAATAATGTTAACAATTTTTTTCACGGTTGTGGAACTTTGCTAATTTTGCCATTTTGCTAAAGATGCTATAAAAAATAAAATAATCCCGATTACAAATTTGAAGTATACATACATCATTAATCTTCTATCATTTTCTTTTAAAATGCATCCCACAATCTTTTGTGTGTTTTTTGAATTAAAAGAAGCTATTGCAGCGAATTTTAATTTGTATGGATAACAAACTTGAATTTCTAGTCTGTCACGGGTGCACTAGGTTTCCTACAGACAAACTGCGTGCGATCTGTCCTCAAAACAGTAGAAGTCTGCTAACCCCTACAAAGGTTCCATTTGCTCTTTTGTACTCATGTAAGTAATTAATTCTCACTTCCTTCATCCCAACTATAATTCTTTTCTTGATAACTGACTAAGCAGGCTTACTTGATGAAGGTTTGACTTGGATTAATTTCCCCTGATTATAGAATCATAGAATTTTACAGCACAGAAGGAGGCCATTCGGCCGATCATGCCTGTGCCGGCTCTTTGAAAGCGCTACCGACTAGTCCCACTCCCCCGCTCTTACCCCATAGCCCTGCAAATTCTTTCGTTTTAAGTATTTACCTAATTCCCTTTTGAAAGCTATTATCGAATCTGCTTCCACCATCCTTTCAGGCAGTGCATTCCAGACCAGAACATTCTTTTTTGGTTAAATTCAAATCTTGAAAAACAACTATGTACTTTAGCTAGATAGATCCATAATGATATGGAGATACATATTTCTCACATCCATATTATCCTTGTTGCACTTGCATTGTTGCTGAATGAATACTGTAAGAATATATTCAGCCAAGCTACAAATTGTTATTGTTATCTGTTTTGTAATTGATCATGCAAGTTTCTGCTCTTGCAGTGTAATTGGGGCAATAATACATTGTTTGAAGGTAAATTGCTTTCTTCAGAAAATGAAAACCATGTTATGAAATCATATAAAGGGACAGACACATCGTTGAATAAATTGCCGCCACTCATTATTTCAGATCAACCACACTGCTGGTAATGAATTGTGTTCAACAACCAAAATAGTGTATACAGTAGTGCATGTGTGGGTGGCGGTGGGGGGAGAGAGTGAAAAGTACTTTCATTAAAATTACCCTCCTCACAAGCATTACCATCTTGTCTTGGTAAGAATCCAGCCTTGGCTGGTACTGACTCTTGTTTATGCGAGAGGCCATTGGGGTAGGCGATGGTTAGGACTTCTGGTTGAAACCTGTGGCAACTGACTGGACATGGAATCATCAGATATGGAGTAGAGCGTCTTTTTGGCCAAAAGATTTGACCTCGTTGGCTTCCAGTTTCTTGCATCTACAACCAAGTAGGCAACATATCTATTCTCAGAGAGATTCTCTATGACTTTCACAGCATTTATGAGGGAAGTGTTTTAGATTAGAAGAATTCCGTCATAAGGTAATGTGCCCCTTGATGTATAACCTGAAAATAAATATAGGCATTGTATCATAAAATCAACAATAGTTTTCATGAATTATAGATGTTTAGCAGTGTTTTCATAACTTTTTTGTTTTTTTATTTCAGCATGATCGACTTTCTAGGTAAGACTATACTGATACTTCTCTCAATTTTTTTATTTAAACATAAAGTGTTTTTGGTCAAATATTTGTGTTTTTCAAAGTATATGATTTGTGAGAATAGCCAACACAACTCAAAGCAAATTTGCCCTGTGACAATATTCTTTGGTATTATTTTTTATGACAATCCTGTTGTAACGTGCCTCACTATTGTGCCAATTCAATTATAACTTGGCTGTCATGGGATCTGTGTCCGTGGTTGCCAGCTTTCACTTCGCGGGAAATAGCAGCAGCAGCCATTTTACAGGAAATGCTATCAGCCGCATATATAGAACGTCACCAGTCGCCATTTTAAATTTGTACCACGGTATAATTTGAAATTCAAATTTATGAACTAGTAATAGCCCATTATGATTGGGTTCTTCTGTGTCAGGAATTGTTGATAAAAAAATTTTGACCATTGTTTTTTGACCATACTCAATAGTTCCATTCTGCCTATAAAAGCTGCCATGAATAAACGCTTTTGGTATAATGATTTCACGGTAATCTACAACTTTAATTAAAGGTCATTTCAGGGTGAAGAAAGGAGAGTTATGAAATGTACTGAATGAATCATGATTTGAGCTGCTGGCTCAGTAATTCTCATGATCCTTTTTTAAAGAAGCACACAGTTGTGTATCTGCATTTATTCATCTTGAAGATCTATCCTAATATAATTATTGTAGTTAAGTATAAGTATTGTAGTTATTCAACTATAACTACAATTTTCAATTTTTACTTGACCTTTGAAGACGAAAGCTTTATATTTGCTGTGTGCTGGTACTTGAATGTCCTTTAACTATATTTAAATCTGCAGTTAACCAGATTGCTCAATCTGCTCTTCAGTGTCTGACATTGGGTTAATGTTGACTTTTATGTTTAGGTTGGATTCAGGATCGTCAAGTGAGAGTTATGGTGACCGGTTGTTGAGTCGAACCAGTTCTTACACACGTAGGGAGAACCGCCTGGCATCTCTTAGTAAACTAGATCAAGACGATGGCACAAAGAATTATAAAAAGGTAGACAATGATGTATTTGACTTGAAATTTTTCCTGAAATATTTGTAGCCTTGTATAGATTTTTTTAGTGTATTCCTAAAAATTTAAATACTTGTAGTGTATTTATTTATTGTATTCCTGTGTATTCATGACATTGGTAACACTTTAGGATGCCTTGTGCTGCCCAGAAGTGAATGCAAAGATTATTATTATTAAGTGATGAGACCTAGGACCACACAAAATCCTCTTTATGGTGAATGCGCTTAAAGCAATTTGATTTTTGTGATACTCTCTTGAGTAGTTTCTAGGGTTTAACAGCTGGTTGTTGTTGTGAAATGTTTGTCCACTTACCTATCTGCAGTTGTGCAAACTTTGTAATCCCTGCCTTTCACCTTCCGTTTGGCACGAGGAAAACTTGGTTGCAGCCTATGTCCAGTTTACAGAGCAGCAGAAACAAGGTTTAACCAGCGTGGTCCAACTGGGCGCATCCAGGCTGGGCCGAAAGGTGATTTTATTTGGCCTGAGACCATTTCCAACTTTCCAACTTATGCTCCTTCCCTCCCTAGTGAACATCCTCCCATGGCAGTGGCATTAGTTTTACAAATGTTGTTCAAAACATGATATCGAAATTATGCATCCTGAAGTAAAAATATTAGATTTTGAATCACGAATCTTTGAAAATACTAATTTTGATCTTTGTCTTTTTTTGGGGGAAAAAAGTTATATGAAGAGGCTTTGGCTGAAAATGAGAAACTTAAAGCCAAACTGCAAGAGGCACAGCTTGAATTCACTGAAGTAAAAACGCAGCTGGAGAAAGCCACACAGGTTCAGAAAGTTTACAAGAGATTTTAATGAAAAGATTACTTTTTAATCTTCAATCCCATGATTTAAAAAATGTTTGTTTTTGATGATTCAGCCCAAACTAATGTAAGAATTTATCCATTTCAGAAGCAAGAACGAATTTCTGATAAGTCCTCTATGCTGGAGATGGAAAAAAGGGTACGTTAAGGTTTTCCTCAGAATTTGTAAGCATGGAAGAATGAAAGGAAAAACATTACTACTCTAGTTGCTTGCTAATTCTGTGCTTGTAAACACGGTTTAACTGTGTTTAAATCAGCTTTCTTTTGTGTAGCAGAAAGGAAAAAAAAGACAGATTGATTTAACTCTTTTGTCCAGGCCGGTCCCTTTGCTTAGTGAGCATTGGTTTGCTCCATATCTTCTGACCTATCCACCACACAATTGGCGAACAGGTTTTCAGCCATTTTGCTTGCCCTCTCTGGAACTTCATCCTGGGTTCGCTCTGACTCTCTCCCTCCAACAACTTATTCAAGATCCATGTCAAGACATACCTCGCTGATACCCCTTCTATCATCTTTCCCCTCTCCACCCCATTCAGCTTCTACCCCCAACTCAGGTGCCTAACCAATTTGGGAATGCTTTGAGACATCTCCTAGCATAAGGGGTGCTATATAAATGTAAATTTAATTAAATTGGAGATATATTTTCAAGCTCTATAAAGCAGCTTATCAAAAATATTTTGAGTTAAGTTTTTTTTACAAAAAAACTGTTTTGAAAGTTATGGAGTATGATTTCATACAGAACCATTTTTATAGGCTATGTGGGTAATGATGAACAATTGCTCATTGAAACTACAATATGGTACGTCACAGGGGGTCAGGGTATGGGTGGCTTCCACTGTTCCCTGTCGTCAATTTCTGATTTCAATTCTCTCTTCCGAAGCAAGTGCAAGTCAAGGAAGTTGTAAGCAGTTTACTTCAAGTAATGGAAAAGAAAACATTTCAGATACCCTCAGCATCACTTTCAAAGCTTCAAAAATATTCAGATGTAAATCTTCAATTCAAGTCAATTATTAAAGAAAGTAATGAAGTAACACTTTAGGAATGCCTAACGAAATGTTCAGTGGCAGTCTGTGGCATTGAATAACTTCACAAAATGAAGAATTGAAACCTGTATTTGTGCCAAATGCTGGGGTTCCTTAATATGTTTAGATAATTAGCCTAAAACTATTTCAAAGCTGAATAATTTCAAGAGACACTGCTTTCATGAAAACAAGTTTTTTTCCGGATAGGGAGAGAGGAGAGTCATTCCTTATTCTTGTATTCATGATGTCACTGTAATGCTTTTCAGAGAAATTTACATCTTCAATTAAAACATTTTGATGGATGTTAACCATTATCAGAACAAGTGTCTGTCATAATGTTCTGAGATTAATAGTGTGTGTTATACTTTAAGATTTTTACAAAACTCAACTCTTTTTATTAGGCAGTGACAGACCTGTCTTCTCATCTGAAGACAGGGTAAAGTTCCTCTTGATGGTCTCCATGACCAATAGTTACCGACATCAGGGTACTGAGTTAAAAGAAGAGGGGAAAATTGAAATAAAAATAAAACTTTCTAGGATTGAAATACTTTTGTATCTTATTTATTCTAACATAGAGAATATTTTCTCTTATTGTAGGAAAAAAGAGCTTTGGAAAGGAAAGTTTCTGAAATGGAGGAAGAGCTGAAGGTATGGTCCAAATCATATAGCTTCACTATACCGATGACAGTTCTATCTCTTATGAAAGAGCAACTAGTGTGAAATGAAACCTATATTACCTATATCATAAAATGATAAAAAGATGCGTAACCATTGACAGGAATATACCATCATGGGCCAGAAATTCCACTCAGTCGTAGACTGCAAGACAACTTATGCTTAAAATTTAAAATTGGATGGTGTTTTGGAAAATTCTTAAATTTAATCTGAATTTGGAAATTGGGTCATTTCGACAACTGCCGATTGATTACTAGCAATCGGAGTAAGACTGAATTTAATAATATTGCAAAATCTTACATTGTAAGGCATAAAGGTTTTAAGGAGGTGTCAGAATGGCTCACTTAGTAGCACACTTGCCTCTGAGTCAGAAAGTTGTGAGTTCAAGCCGTATGTTGAGACTTTGAACTCATATTCTAAGTTGACACTCCAATGCAGTGCTGGGGCTATGCTGCATTGTCGGCCGTGCTGTCCTTTGGATGAGACTTTAAAAATGAGAACCGTTTGCCTGTTAAGGTGGATGTTAACTTTCCCATGGCAGTATTCGAAATCAAGGAAGATTCTCTTGGTCAACAATTCTCCATATAAAATTGGTCACTCACTTCATGGCTGTTTGTGGGAACCAATGGTGCAAATGGCTGCCGCATTCACCCTCAAGACACACAATCACTCTACTTTGCAGTATATCCTGTGAAGCGCTTTGGGACGTCCTCCTGATGTGAAAAGGGCTATGGTAAATACAAGGAATATTATTATGGGCTAGGTGGAATTTCTAGCCTTATATACTTTATATATTATATATTAATATTAAGGTCAGTCTTATGATATAGGTAATCTCACCTGTTTAACTAGTCATATTATGAGAATGATTTGATCCTTCAGAATTATTCAAGAAGAAACTTAACCTTGAATATAAATTAACAACATAATTCCAGTTAAAATACTGTTTGTGTACAACGTAGATCTGTCAAACCTCAGATCCTTCTTTCCTCAGGTTCTTTTGCCCTTTTGAAATGGCAAAAGATTGAAGAAATATTGAGGTATTTTTGTTCAATTGTTTTGTTTTTCTCTGTTGATTTACCATGCTTTTGACTCCTGTTATTCCTGTGTCCGGTTCTCTGCAGAACCTTCAATAAATAAAGCAGATTTATACTTTGAGGTTTAATTGAGTGTCTGCTGACTGAGAGCAGAACCTTTACCACAGTGATTGATAAATGCTCTTGAGTTTTATGAGTAGTTTGAGACTCGGGACTTGTAACCTTTACCCTCACTTTATGCATCTCTTCCCTTCCACATCCAGACACCTGTTTCTTCTTGTCTGCTCTTTGCATGTGCGATTTTCAACAAGGCAATATCTGGTCTAAATGAGATTTTCAATTTGTAACCGTTGATTATTTGCCTCATCTGACACTCTGGCCCAACATGCGTTTCACTTTTGAAATCATCGTCATATTGAGAATAGTATGATTAGAATTTTTTCTGGAACCTTCATAAAAAAATTCCCACATCCTTTTTTTTAACCATCATGTGCCATCTGTTTTGTTTTGTATCTGTCTAGTGTATAAGTGCGCAGAACACATAATGGTCCCTTAGGAAGAGGCCAGTGATTATTACAAGACGCACAGTACACAGAACAACTGGATAAAGTATAGGAAACTGATCGTAGAACCAAAAAAGGAGATAAGGAGATTTAATAGAGGCAATGAAAAAAGGATAACAGGAACATAAAGAGAAAATTAAAAAAAAATTTATAGACAAAAAATGAGAGGATAATAGGGAAAATCTACTCAAGAGTATGGAGGGTAAAATTAGTTGCGTAGAGGAAGAAAATGACTCATGTATTAAGCAGGTTCTTATACAGTAGAGGGAGTTGTTGAGGTACTGGAAGAGCGGAGGTGGATGAGAAGGAACAGCTGTTAGATATAGATGCCAGTAAGGAAGTGATAGACAAATGGTTTATAAAACATAAAGTGGACAAGTTGCCCAGACCAGATGGGTTTCATCCCCGAATGCTGAGGGAGGTTAAAGACCAAATAGTGGGAGCACTGGCTGAAATGCTTTTTTTTAAAGAAGTCTTGAAAACAGGAAGCAATTCAAGCAATTAGAGGGTGGAAAATATTAATCTCATTGTTCAAAAAAGGAAACAAGAAAAACCTGGAAACAACAGGCCAGCTGTGTCATACTGGTGGTGGGGAAAAATGTTATAGAAATGGTATAGAACCATAGAAATCTCTTAACAAAGAACCTATTGTTGCGGGCCTGTTTGTGGGACCCTGCTGTGCGCAATTGGCTGTTGCGCTTCGCCCACGAAATATACATTCAATTCACTTTACAGTATATTCTGTGAAGTGCTTTGAGACGTTTTGAAGACTTGGATTATGCAAGGATTATTATTAATATTATATAACATCATGTTTGTGTTGGCTCTTTGAAAGAGATCTGTCCAGTCACACCTGTCTCTTTTGCCTGACTATTGCATCCCTTACTCCAGATATCTATCTAGTTCCCTGTTGAAAGTTTCTATCTTTCTACTGCTGAATGTGGACAAGATGGAAGCCGTACTCCTCGGCTCCCATCAATGTCTTCACTCATGGATCTGAACTCCTCAAACTCCCTGGGATCTCCCTCAGACTCACCGAACTAGTGCGCAGTCGAGCCGTTCGGTTCGACCCCCAGCTGTCCTTCCTTCCCATATCATGTCCAGGACCGCCTTCTTCCACCTCCGCCACATTGTTCGCATCTGACCGTATTTACCCCAAATGCAGCCGAAACGCTCGTGCATACGTTTGTCACTTCCCGCCTGGATCACTCAAATCCTTATTGCAAAATGTTTGGATAATTGGAAAATATAGGGGTATTTTTAGTGTGCAAAATTCTACTACTTGTGAACAAAATAACAGAAGTTGGCATTTCTTTCATTTCTGCAATTTACAAAAGCTTCTGAATACATACAATTTTTAGCCTTCCCTGAACCTCAATATATGAAAATTTTGATACATTAACTACTCTAACAAAATAAATAATTCCTCGATAACTCAGAGGGTACTGTATATTGCTAATTGTGTCCTATTGTCACCCAAGTTGGGATCAGTGAGCTAGCCATAGATTGGAGCTCAAACCAAACCAGTGATCTACCTGGTATATATGGCTTGCTTACCACTCTATACATATTCTCAACTATGAGGGGAAGCACAAGGCCTATTTCAAACCAAGGTTCAGCAGCATTCTTCATTTAAACAGTTCTTCAATGTGAACTCTGATAAGTTAGTCTGGTGGGAACTGGAATTTAACAAGTGTTACTATATGAAGCGATTTCATACTCAGTGTGACATTACCTGCTAAAAATAGATGCAGTTCCAAATTTAATCAGTCACCTTGTCTGTCCAAGTGCAGAATATATCATTTAATCACCTTGTGTTATGTATTTTTTGTCCTCCATCATATGAAGGATTTTTTTTATATACAGAGTTAAATATTTGACATGTGTAGTGATATGGAGAATTTTTCACACACAGAGTTGTTTCGATGTGGAATGCCTTTCTAAAAGCGGTGGTTGAGGCAGAATCAACATTTGCTTTCAAAAGGGAACTAAATAGATGTCTTAAAAAGGAGTCAATTTCAGGGGTACGGGGAAAATGTGGATAGATGGGACTGAAGGGATTGCTCTTTAAAAGAGCCATCACAGACGCGATGAGCTGAATGGCCACCTTCTGTGCTGTAAACTTCTATAGTTCTGGACAGGAAACCCTCCTGGAACACGCTCTTTTGAGCTCATAAACCGAATGTTGCTTTATAACAGGGAACAAAGCCACAACAGCAGCTGCAACATCACTTCCTGTGCCTTACACATGCAAGAAATCAGCAACCATACACATGGGTCCAATGATCAATCACATTGTAACAATTCTGAGATACATCTTTTTAATTCATAGAAAGCAAACACCTATGTATGTTACAGTCGGGTTAAACAAAAATGTTTGGGCTTTGTATCTTTTTCTGACTCTGTCAGTCTTTCTCTGTGTATCTTTCTGTGTGTCTTTCTCTTTCATTCTAACTCTATTTGTCTCATCAGTGAAATCCGAGTTACTGTATGCCGCTGTCTCCAAATGTTTATGAAGCACATATAAACCCTGTGGATATAAGGCACCGTTGATTCTAATGCATCCTAATTTGGGAGCGGATTTTTTAAAAAAAACTTTTGAATTGAGTAAATAAAGTATATGTGAGGTGATGTCTGCGTTTTCATAAGGTCTCAATACTTTTAACTGGACACTATATAGCAGCTCAGCATTGAAGTCTACAACACATCGGTTTCTATTTTCCTCCACCAAAGTCTGATTTGTCTATAATTTTAGATTTTTTCCTACTGATGTAAGAATTTGCTGAATTTTATCCATGCCCTTTCGACATTGCAGCTGTTTTGAGCAGAAGCATACAAGAGTCATTGTACCAGACAGAACATTTACAAAGCAACGTAATGCAGCATTTTTTAAAATGTAGAGATGTTGACCTTCATTAAGTGGCTGAAAGGGCAGCTCTTTTGTATGTCGCATTGTTTGTGATTTTGTTATTAACAGTTCACCTTTTCGTAAGAAACAGATAACTGCTGAAAGAAACCCTATGGCCTCTCTCAGGAAATGTTATTATCATCTGAAAGCTTGACGGAAAGTAAATTGCCAGAACAATATTAAGCTTCCAGATTTTAAGGATTAAAATCCAGTAATATAGGGCAGCCACTTGCACAGTTGTGTCAGTTTGATGACTTTAAACTGCTGTGACTGTGAGAATATAATAATAAATTGTAAATGCTACTTTCTAAAGTCGGATCACTTGAGAAAATGAACTGCATTATGTTTACGATTCTTCTCTGCATTTTGGTTAGTATTTATTATTATGACACTTCCATTGTTTAAAATTATTGAAAGTTTACACCTTTATGTTTTTTTTAAACCCAAGTCCTGTTTTTAATGTTAGAAAAGAAATTCAGTTATATTTTTCATGAATGTTTACTAACAAGGGGACGGATGTTATTGCTTATGGTGAAATGTAAAGTAAAGCTCATACTCTGTCCCGAATTATACCTGACATTAAAAGCATCACCCCCTGTGCATCAGTGAGTCAATTTTATTTTCCACAAAAAATGTCCTTGGAGACTGAGTTAGATTCCTAATTTAGTGCCAAATTAGGGACAGCTATGCCACTAGGAATTGAGAGTATCTGGACTTCATTTGCAAAGATCCGGTATGGACTGGAATCAAAGCCACCTTCCAGCAGCAAAAGAACAATACGTTACATACAATCTGTTACACCAAACTAATATCCCCTTACATCCATTATGCCAGGCTCCACTGGCTCCCAATCACCAAACGGATCGATTTCAAGATCCTCTCACTTGTTTTCAAATCACTTCATTCCCTTGCATCTCCCTTCCTATCCAACCTGCTTACCCTCCAACCCACCACCTGTTGTCTCCACTCGGCTGGCTCCGACTCCTATTTGTCCCTCGTTCACTATGCTCCACCATCAGTGGCTGTGCCATAAGCCACTACGCCCCGAAACTCTGGAACCCTCTCCCTCAAACCCTCTGCCTTGTCCTTCCCCACCTTTAAGTCTCGCCTAAAGACCTTCCTTTTTGATTGTGATTGTCAGACTCCGCCACTATATGCGCTCCGGGACGGAGGCTATATAAATGTAAGTTAGTGTTGTTGTGTGAAGTTATTGCTCATTTCTAATGCTGTTGGCATTCTGTATCAGCACTTTACTGATCTTGTGAATTTGCAGGAAAATGTGTTTTGGTTGCACAGAAAGGAAAACTTCTTTTAGTCGGACAGAAAGGGAAACCCATGACCAAACTGGAATAACTTGATTTGGTCGGTGCTCCTGTTAAATTCTAAATTATTTTGTGTTTCCAGGATCACAAATAGTCCTAACACTCAATCACTTCTTGATGTAATCAGAGAGGCTCATGCCTTTCCAATTACATCATGGGGTGATTGAGTGTTACAAAACAATAAATCAGTTAAAAGTGATCTAAATAGCATAGATTCCATATGTTTGTTGTATGCCCCAAATGGCAGGCATAACATAAAATGATCAAGTGTTTGGAGAAAAAAAGGAAAAATTGTAGCACATTTAATGCAGAAATACTAAGTCGGGGGATTTATTTATAGTTATATAACTTGCATGTAAGGGGATATTGACACTTTATAAGACAATTTAATGCATCCTTACTTGGCCTAAAATATTATACATTCAGTCAATAACTGGAAAACATATGGAGTCAATCATTAGATTCAGTGAAAGCCAAATAGAAGATTATAAATTGCCTAACAATGATAAGATAGACCAGATCTACCGTTTCTGAAGCTGAGCAAGCTCACAGAATTGTTGAGGATCCAACATCTCATTAATTGTGGAAAGCCGTAAGACATAGTGTATCAAGAAGTCTAAAAGGCCAGTGCCAGAGTACCTCATGAAAATAACTCTGTTATAAACTAATGTTGCTGTATCCTGTTCTGTTTATTGAAATATAATGCAGAAATATGACAGTCTGGGTCATCTATATATAGACTTTCTTAGATGGATTACATTGTAATCATTATCTTGGGAAACATTTCAATCACCAATACAGTACTTGCTCCTAAGATTTCTTTATTACATTTCAGAAACGCTTTGTAATTTTTCAAAATCTAGAAAACGGCAATTCAATTGGTTTAAATCGTTTTACGAAAGTACCTCTAATACATGTCCACATTCCCACGTAAACCTTTGTTTGCCAGAGGAGAGAAAAGACATTTTGTTAGTATTGCAAATGAATCTTGGCATTGTGTGATGTTGTTCATTGTGATAAAATACCATTCCAAATAAGTGCTTTGATTCTTGTGGAAGGACAGAAGAGCCCACCCCATCAGTTTCTTAACATGGCAGACCTCCAGAATGACTTATTAGGGCATCTACTTCAGTCTGCGTTTTCCCTGAAAACTTTGTTGCGATTGGTTTATCATCAAATGTTCACATATCCAAGCTATGAAAGTCAAGAATGCCATTTAATTTACTTTTTTTTAGCGTAGGAAAGTCTCTTACACTGTCTTATAATATACTTCTGTATAGTTGTGATGTGAATTTCCACTCAAATTACTCTAACACTTAAATTGTCTCCAGAAATAATATTGGATGTAATGTACAATTACTGGTCTGTGAAGTTATTCATTTTTGACGAATTGGGTTGCCAGTTTTCTCCCCTTCTGTTTCCTCCTCCTCTGAAAGATGCTGACTCTTGCTGGTTTATATTTGCAGGGTGGCTGGAAACCCTGAATTACCATATCCAAGTGGTAATTTCACAGCCTAAGCCTAAGAATGTCAGCAGAGTATTGAACTGTGGAGGTATCACTGCCTATCCCAGCGAAACAGTTTTAGTTCAAGGATATCTCTGAAAATGCCTTGCAGTGCCTGCATCATGGGCAAGAACCATGACAGAATTTCTTTCTCTCTCCACCTCTGGTGCGCAAGGGAGCTAAGGCTAATTGTAGGGTGCCAGGATCCCTAGCTGAAACCGCCTAACCCAGCACAGAGTGGAAGCATAGAAGTGTAGAAACTTTCTGCATAAAAGGAGGCCATTTGGCCCAAGGTATTTGTGCCATTGCTACCTGTTAATAATAATATTAATAATCCTTGCATTTGATATAGCGCTTTTTACGTCGGGAGGACGTCCCAAAGCGCTTCACAGAACACACTGTAAAGTGAATTGACTGTATATTTGTGGGCGAACGCGGCAGCCAATTGCGCACAGCAATGTCCCACAAACAGTCGTAGATTGAAAATGACCAATTTATTATTGTTTTGTTTTGGAGGGATTATTATTAGGCTCTGTGTGGAGTAAGGAAACTTGCCTGGAATTGAACTCAGGTCTCTCGCTTGCAAAGCGAGTGCTCTAACCACTGAGCTACAGGACTCTGTTGCTCTGAATCACTTTTTTTGACTTCATCCAATCTTTCGCTTCTCTATATTCCTTAATAGTTTACTGCTCAGATGCTTTTAAAGTTGGAAGAGTTCAGAGAGCATTCACCATTTTAAAACTCACTTTTCTGCCCACAGGTTTTAACGGAGCTGAAATCAGATAACCAAAGGCTGAAAGATGAGAACGGAGCTCTCATCAGAGTAATAAGCAAATTATCAAAATGAAGAAGAATCTGTTTGGGCAAAGAGCAGGAACAGAAATCAACTGAGAACGAACCTGCTTTGCTCTGTAATAGAAGCATCACCACACAAAAGCGGTTTCTTCAGCAAAGGGGAAAGAGCTTGCACTTGCACCCTGTCTGTTCATGGCTTTCTCCCTATATTATTTTCTTTAAAGTTACATCAGGTTGCAACTGCAAGGCTTTAAGTGATTCATTAAAATGACCTTGTTTACAAGAAATGTTGGGGCAAAAGAACGGAACTAAAAAAAAACACGCGCAAGTACATGTTTATTGAGGGAAAGCTTGCAGCTTTATCACAATCAAGCCACATTCTGTAGTGTTTCAGATATGGCTTTAAGAAATGCCTTTCACTACCACAGCTGCTCCAAGTGCTGTTAATTGTGCACCTCTATTTGCCTGCTGCACATTGGGAAGGATGCTCCTGCTGCACAGTATTCACTCAGAGACAGCTCTGCACAGTAATTAAAACCACTGCAGAAACTGGCTCTTGTATTAAGATAAATTCCATCAGCTAGACTGTATGGTACAGAAAGTATTAATTGTACGTGCAATATGCTCTTATTTTTAACGTGATGCTCGTATCAAGTTCAGCTGCCTTCCTTTCACTTTATTTCCGTTACCTTCATTTTAAGCAGTGTATTTTAATTCTTCCCTCATTTATTTTCTCTCTAAGTTTTGAATTGGTTTGTTGTGAGTGCTTTGAAATGGTCAAATTGCTTTTGGTCGTGTCTTTGTGACTGTGTGAAGTTAAGTATTTGTACTAATGAGGGTCACAGCTCTGTGGTCGTGTTTTCCCAGGAACGGTTGTTTAAAGTTGAACCTGATTCAGATTAAGTGTTTAAAAGGGCTGTTTTAAAAGATGAATTTTAATGTAAGGTTGTTGGTTTGCATTTTTCTCTCAAGACACTCCACTTTTTTTTGCTTTACTTCTATTTCACAAGAGGCTAACTTTAGGTCATACATTGTTAACTTTATTATTCTTTTGACTATACACTGATAAGGGATGTAGCAAGTAAATGTAGGCTCAGACATCTACTGTATTTACTCTTGAAATTTTCACTGATGCATGAATCATATACTGTATTTTCATGTAATGCTACAGGAACTTAAAACAAAATGGTACTTTTCTGTAGATAACAGCTCCTTATAAATACAATAGTGTTCAGGGAAGGAAACCATCCAAAGACTTAAGATATAGTTATTGAAAACTTGATGGAATACAGATGTGAACATATTTGTACAGTGCATTCCACCGCTAAAATGTCTGGTACAGGCAAAGGCAATAAGGTACTGTAATTCAAGTAGCATGTATAGACCAGTGGTACATACATTCAAGGTTATCAAGTTTAGCCTGTTTCTAAATGGTCAGACCTACATGTGGCTTAAAATGCTTGGCCTGATTCTTATTTAAAGATTATTGTGTAACATGGGTCTTGCAGTAGTCGCTGCTTCTGAACAGAATACATATGATCAAAAGTAATAGTGGTCTTTTATGCAGTTAAAACGGCTATGTACATATGAAGTCATAGGAGGGTTAAAACTAAATGATCAGATTGCTGGGAATGTACTTTATGCAACTGTTGGTGGCCTTTTAAAAATGTAATGAATTATGCTATTAGATATCTTTTAGTGTTCTCATTTGAACATATCTATCATGTTTTGAGAAAATGTACACAATATTTAATGCTTGTAAACACATCTGTATTTTATGGTTAAGTAGACCACTGAGATCAACGTTTGAAATGACATTGTACAGCCATTGTTTGTAAATTGAAAACGACTAAACACATCACCTTTCCAAATGCTTATATTAAATGTGAGTCTCTATTGCTCTGATAATACAGTGAGTGTGTTATGTTCTTATGGCGCTATCTGTTCTAAGGTTGGGAGTACTGTATTTTACATGAAATTTTGTTTTGTGAAAGGGTTTTGTGCAGATACAAGGTAAAATTGTGTACTTATGACTCTTTAGAAACGCCATTCGATTTACATTTGGCTAAGATAAAATAAACTTCGGACTTAATACAAGTATGCATTGTAATTTGCTTGAACCCAGTTCAGTGTACTTCTTTAAAAGAATGTACTTATCACCTAGTGGGTGATAGGTGATGAAGTCAACCTTCGGTTACAGCCTTTTGAATGTTTTTTCCTGCTAAGATTAATGTTATTTGTAAAATGGTAACGGCTACCCTTTACTCACAAATAAAATCACAGAACACATATTTTTAGATCCATTACAAGGGACATAATGTGCAATTCCGGATTTGACTTTCCCTAACATATATAGTTAGGTCTGACTGACCCAAGTGGTTTAAAATGAAGACTCAATTTAGAAATTGTAAAGTGGTTCTGTTCCACGGCTTGTAGTAATAAACAACTGAACCTGGCAATAGATTTGTCGATTTAGAAATGTGGTTATCTTAGATATATGCATTCAAGGCATTCAATCATTGCAGATACCCAATAAGAACCTTCTTTGTTGCCAGGTTAAGATGTTGTAGATTTTGGTTAATTTCATTGTGAAAAATTGCACAATAAAATTAAATGTGACCAATTTTTGGTTGGGTTTGATTCCTCTAAAATTCCTCTTTTTTTAACTGGTCTACCTAGATGGAGTGATAGCCTGCTCCCAGATCACCACCAATACTGTATGAAACCAGTCACTAAAATACACTGGAGCAGCCCAGGGATAAAACCCACTTGTTACTTTGCCTCTGTGGGATGCACTTTTCCTCTGTAAGTGCCTTCTCACTTGTGTGGCTGAAAAGTCTGTATATAAGTAACAAAGCAAACATTAGAAGGATAATCCTTTGCTGAGCTTTTCTACAAATGTGGCAGTTTTTTTTGTTACAAAAATATGTATTTTAATAAAGGTTGCACGTGTTTTAAAATAAATGAGATAGTGTGTTTATTAGAAAGATCAATATTTGTAACGGCTTTGCGTGAGATGCAGTTGTGTTTTGTGAAAGGTCATTCTTCTGGTGTGCTTCTGACTGTTTAGAAACACCGTTAGATTTAGAAATCCTTAAAAATAGTACCTAAAGATATGCTTTGGATTTACCAAAAGAATGCTTAAAACGTACCTAACCCAGTTTTGTGTATTTCATTTTTTTAAAAAAAGTACTACTTAGTAAGTAAATAGTGAAGCCAACCTTTGCTAACAACTTTTAACATGTTTGTCCGTATTTTCTTTTGTGAGGGATATCAGCTATACAAGGTTACGGTAGTCAGAAACTAACGGGTTATTTTGTATATAACCATGTAAGGTCATTGAGAGGGAGTGTAACGAAGGACTATAAAATGCTAAGTGCGATTGAGAAAATAAGTGCAGACCTCTCATCTCAAATTTATCAAGACAGCAGAGTCAGAGAGCACTGGTTCAAGGTTGTGAGGCACAAGCTCTTCACACAGAGGGCAATTAGTGATTGGATTAAATTTGCGGGAAAAGTGATATTGGACTAATTTAAGAAACCGCTTGATGTTCTAATTGGTACTTGGTAAGGCGGGTATGCTGATGAGATCAAGTGAGCCGAAGGACCTTGTTTGTCTGTATCTCTAGTAAAAAGTAGCTGTAGAATTTAAGCTGTGCGGAAAGGTTGGTGATGCTTGACATTTTCTGTTTTGAATATTGATAACTGAAGGGACTCGCGAGAGGTATTTAAGATGACAGTGGAGTCTGAAAATTTGAATTCAGATTTTTTCTGTTGTGTGCAAAATTCAAGAATAAGAGTAAATAGCTTCACAACAAGGAGACCAGAGAGCATAGGAGAGTTTTCAGTGTAACAGTGATAAGCATGTGGAGCAAATTTACTAGCACAGATGGTGGATCAAGAAACTACAAAGGTGTTCTCACCAAATGCAAGGTTTCAAAGGTGTTAGTTTTGGAGATGAATAAAACAAGGAATCTTGTGAGAAATTGGATTGATGGGCAAGATGGTCTGATTGAATTATTATTTTCTGAAAGTGTTAGGATTTATGGATAAATACCAACCATTCCCATGTGCCCACACATTCTGTTAGTTTCTGACTACTCAGTTGAAGGTTTGTTGCCCTTGCTCCCTAAATACCCGCAAAACTAATAAGTTGGTGAATTCATTTTATATTGCTTGTAACAAACAAGAATGAAATCATTTTGTAGAATTTGTCACCGATTGAGGTTATCCGAAATTACATTTTCCAAACTGCAGATGTGTGGAGTTGAGTACAAAAGACAGCATGAATCTTGATCCAGTGATGTGATATTTACTGTCAATTCTGGAGTAATTCTGTAAGTGAGGCTTTTAGGACATACTGCTAATGGTGCATTTAGGTTGCAGCGGTTAAATGCTTAAGAAATTTCCTCCCACTTCTCAAGGCAGTAGGTTCCTCAGTGGTGTTAGGTGTTAATCATTTCTGGCTTTGGCAAGCTTCCGTACAAGCTATTGATGTGGTTTTCAAAGTGTTGGCCTGTGCAGATGTTCTTCATGCAGAGAAGTTCTACAGCCAGAAGATCATGGGAAATTCATGACAAACAACTGTTGGCTTGTGGCGATATGTTGCCCCCAGTTGCAAAGGAAGAGTTACAATACAAAGAAATAATTAGGGTACAGCGGTGCAAATTAGATCATTTGTAATTGGAATCCTAAACCCAATATCTGAGGCTATATCGGATGCAAGGGGGATGGAATTTTCCCCCATAGGCTGGGGACACTTCCCTTTCCGAGGTCCTATAATAAGCTGTTGGACCTAATAGTAACACAGCTCAGTTTATTACCTCAACTGCAGTCAAAGTGATGTGTAGTTTTGGCATTCGTGTATGCACTGTCACATTTATACTGAATCAAAACCAGTTTGGGCTGACTGTAACTGCACTACTGTTTGTGGAACCTGCATAAACACCTCCCTCCACCCCTCCCAGAATGTTAGAATATAAACAAGCACATGATCTAGTCGGCACAGGCACGATGGGCCGAATGGCCTCCTGCGCTGTATAATTCTGATATAATTCAAAATCTGAAAGTAGAACCTCTTCTGTCTTATTTTTTAGAATTGGCAATGGACATGACAGCATTTAGTCCCTTGTCTACACAGGAAAGCCCCATTTGTTTGAAGGAGTGAAATAGCCTATTGCCATGATCTTGTCGAATGGCGGGGCAGGCTCGAGGGGCCGAATGGCCTACTCCTGCTCCTAATTTTTATGTAATTGATTGTGGTGGATTTTGTCACCAAAATAACAGGAGCTGTAAGAAATTGAAATTAACAGCAGTTTAAAGCGTTGTAACCCATAAAGGAATTTTATTCAGCTCTCGCGCCTGTTATTGAAGAGCAAGTGAAATTGTGATACAGCGATTAATTACTTTCTTTACTTTCATTATAATGAAAATTGTAGGAATCGACAGCAAAACAAATTGCGTTTATAAAGCGCCTTTACAGCGGGAGGATGTCCCAAGGCGCTGTAATTGATTACCAATGCAACACTAAAGGTAAATTCTTACGAAAACAAACTTTCCCAGTTGAGTCCTTATTTTCTGAGATGACTATCGTGATCATTACAGTAATGGGGTGGGGGGAAAAACTTGGGAGTCACTTTCATTATTCCCTGGGTATCATTGGCTTAAGAACCCACACTGCTGATGCTTGTGTGATGTAAGTAATGAACCCAATGTTATTATGCAGCACAAAGCATCAGACCTGTATGAATGGAAAAGGGATGAAGGATTTCCAGTGAATATCTTCTTTATAAAAAAAATAATTCTTTTGTGGCCTACAAAGTTTTTAAGGTGAGTAAATGGGATTTTGCTTTTATTTCCCTGCCTGGCAACTATTAAGCTGAATTTTAAGAATCTTACACTGTTCAACTTTAGATCAGTTAATGGATTGGGCATGATTGCATTTCCAATCTGCTGCACATTGTGTTCTGGTTTGCCACAGAAGGTTGGCATTGGAGTCTGATACTGATGGAAACACATCGCCCTTTGCAACTGCCTTTGACATCCCAGTGTGGAAGTTTTTACTCAGAACTAAAACTGAAGTGAGGAATTCTGCACTGTTTACGTGTGTCCTTTTGATGTAATTCAGCTGCACAGTATATCTTGTGAAGTGCTTTGAGATTTCTTGCAGACGTGATAAGGCGCTGTATCAAATGCAAGGATTATTACTAAATTCATAAATAATGTGAATTAGTTTCGCACAAAATGTACAAAAGGTCACTTGTACCTCTCGGATTGAATTGTTGAACCGTTGAATTGTTGAACAATTAATGAATTAGTTTCAGCTATTTTAAAAATATCCGTCTGGCAAACCAGTAATCACTCAAAGTAAATTTTTCAGGCACTTTGGTATTTCTTTAATATTTGGCAGAATCCATAGCTGATGGTACTCATGGGCAAAATCGAGTTTTCAGCCTTTCTGCCTCTGCTATCTGGGACTCCATCCTGGAGTCCCTCCACCCCCCCCCCCCCTCCTTCCCCATCTTTAAAGCCCATCTCAAAACATTTCTGTTTGACTGTGCTTTTGGTCACCTTTCTCTTCCCCCATCCTGAGCTCGACCTCCCAGAGAGTCAACTCTGCCAAGCGCTGTGAGACGTCCTCCCATAAAATTGTGGCTGGTGTGGATGTTGGTTACCTTTTATGTGTGTACGAAGTGTGTATGTTTTAAACCAATAATCTTCAATATAATTTACACCTACTGACAGGATTTCATAATGAAGTTTATTTATTGATCCCTGCATTGAGATAATACCACGTTGCTAGTTAAACTGTATTTTGTCATTAGTACGAGCTGAGTATATCTTGTATCTGCGTAAAGCTCACTTGAGTAAAACTGTTAAGAGTAATGTATTTTGTCATATATATATAAATAAATGTATTTTAAATATTTTCCTGCATCTACCATTTGTGTTTTACAATAAGACTTAGTATGTGTTGGCTTTATCTATTGAGTTAACCATATTAATCTGATGTATAAATAAACCAAATGCTTCATGAAAGCATACTTTTGTGGTGGTTTTCCTTCAAATTGCTTTTCTTACGTTGGGAAAACTTCTAGGTTTTTAAATGTAGTTGTCAAAGTCTTAAAGCTGTAACAAAAACAGAAGTCCCTGGGAACACTCAGCAGGTCAGGCAGCATCCATGGAGAAAGGAAAGTGAGTCAACGTTTCGGGTCCACGACCCTTCGTCAGAACTGGGGCACGTTGGGAGGGAGAGGCTTTTAAGGGCTAACAGAGAAGGGGGAGGGCAAGGAAGACAAAGGAGAAAATGGGGTAGAGGATGGGATGATGGGTTAAATTGGTGTTATTGTGCTAAACAAAGTGGGGGGGGGGGGAGTTGCAACAAAATAGGAAGACCAGAGAGAGAAAAGGTGTGTCTGGGACCAAAATGATGTGGTAATGGTCACAGACGAGCGGGAAGGGGGAAGGTGAGCTGTTATGGTCTGAAATTGTTGAAATCAATATTGAGGCCAGAGGGCTGTAAAGTCCCTCGTAGACAGATGAGGTGCTGTTCCTCGAGCTTGCGTAGGAGACCGTGGATGGAGAAAACTGTTAAAACTGTCTTAAAGCTGTGTTGTTTTTCCAGCTAATGTGCTGTAAGTGTCCTTGCCATGTGCTAATGTCACATAGGAACAGGAGTAGGCCATTCAGCCCCTCGAGCCTGTGCCACCATTATATTAGATCCTAACTGCTCTGTACCTCGCCTCCAATTATCTGCAGTCACCATGTGGGTTCTTGCTTGCTGATTGTGTGCTTTTCCACTTCACCTGCTCTCCCAGCCTTTGCTGAAGGTGCTGAGGCATGCTGCAATGAGCAACCATCTCTGCCTTTCGGTACCTTTCCCAAGTGGAAAGCTTTTTCATACACAAGGTCAGAAAGACCGCGGTGAAACACCTATTGACTGCACAACTCGGCTAAATCTTGTCCTCGCCCAAAGCCGACCCACATGCCCACGTTATACACCCTGTTTTGCTGGCTGAACGTTGACAGGCTCTTCAGGCGTTACCATTGCTGGGACGTCGCTCAGTAAGTTTCAAGTGATTTGCTGGTAACCCCAGTGCACTGTTTGTTCTTGTCTGGTTTATTTCAGTTAAAGCACACATTGCTGATGCAGTGAAAACAAATTACATCTACCTATTCAGGGTATGCTTGACAAAATCCGATATTACATCCAAGTGCTGAATGCCTTTCAGAGCTGATTAACAAAATGCGTCTGCAGATATCCAGTTACGTCAAGTGTGCGTTTCTTTCTGCTCCTCACAGCCCATTGCCTCCCAAGTCTACTGTCAACTGAAAGGATTCAGGGTTATTTGATTTAGAGATGAATGAGTCATTCTTGTGGAAAATTAAATTGGTAGGCTAGCTCAATGGATTGATAGATCTACTCCTGTCTGATACTGTTCCAAACTCCTTGCCTGTGCTACACATGTACTGTGTGTTATTCTGCGACCAGTCACCCCAAATGTGCAGTTAGCTGTTCTCAATAGGTAGTTCCTTCGCTTTTGCCATATTTGGGCTGTTTGCCCGTTTTCAATTATGGCCTTAAAATATAATAGGTTTGACGTGATGATGTAATTAAGCTGCCCAAGGGGACTGTCCAAATGAAATCAATTGGCTGAATGCAGGTTTGTAGCTGCAGTGCAGGACATTGGGCTGTGAGCAATGATGCAGAAAGCTGCTCCTTGTGAAGCCACATATATAATATATACACCTAAAAAAAATTAAAATTTGTATTTGCAAAGCTATGAACAACTTCTAATACGTATGAAATGTAGGCTCAAGCAGGGCTCATTTGAGTGTATCTGGTCACAAAAGATGAAAAGGATCCTCATTGTAGGTTGTTAGTACAAGTGCGTTCCTCTACGAAAAAGGTCATCGGCTTCAGATCCAGTGTGATGAATGGACTAGTCACTGGTTTGAGATTTAATGTGATTACAGTTGCCCAGCTCAGTGTTCAGGGATTATGAAACCATCTCGAATAGATGCATGTCTGATCTGTCTGTACAGCAGTCAAATGCTTGTAATGCAGAACCTATATTTTTCTTAAACGCAAGAACATTTCATAAATTATTTCAAATACAGTCTCCTTATCTATCCCAATAGAAGTTCTCAGGGTACAGGAACTTATCAGACTAATTTGCAATTTGTCATTCTTAACTCTGTTTAATGAGAGCAAGTGTAACCTATAATATAATATAACAAAATATAATAGTATGTAATCCTGTTCACTTATATGTTATGGTTTAAAAACTATACAATATACTGCCAAAAACGGTTGAATTATATTAATCGTCTTCTAAACTGATATTTATTCTACTTTCCCCACTCTCTGTAACTCCATCCTGGAGTCCCTTCGACTTGCTCCCTCTCTCACCTCTTTGAAGCCCTACCTCTGTGACTGTGCCTTCGATTATCTTTCCTTTCCCCACTCCTTCGGCTCTCACCCCCACCTTGAGTCCCAGGTCAGTATTGTTGAGCACTTTGGGACGTCCTCTTGACGTGAAAAGTCCTACATAAATGTAAATTTGTATTGTAAAAGGTGTACATTTTCTAAAAGTGCAGGGAGTGCTGCAAGTTTCCAAATTCCAGGCAGGGCGAAACCTTGGGCAAGTTTCCTTACTCCACACGGAGCCTAATAATAATCCTCCAAAAAAACAAAAAAACAATAATAAATTGGTCATTTTCAATCTACGACTGTTTGTGGGACATTGCTGTGCGCAATTGGCTGCCGCGTTCGCCCACAAATATACAGTCAATTCACTTTACAGTGTGTTCTGTGAAGCGCTTTGGGACGTCCTCCCGACGTGAAAAGCGCTATATCAAATGCAAGGATTATTCTTCTTCTTATTATCATCAGAATCTGTTGCCTTTTTGAGCTGCTCGAAAGAGCGGGTTGCCTTACACAAATTTTCTGTAGTTCTATAGTTGTGTGATCTATGTAATTATATGCAATGAAAACTTAAATGAGCTTTTCAAAACAAGTCGATTGCTTGCCAGTACTCTGCATTATTTCAAACACGTCTTCCTTAATCTGGTAAAATGTGATGGCTGTTTGTGAACCTTTGCTGTGTGCCAATTGTCTGCCATGTTTGCCTTCAAAGAAGAATCACTACATATTACAATAAATCCTGTGAAGCACTTTGGCACATCCTCCTGACATGAAGCTGCAAGGATTAGTTATATTCATACAACATGAAATACATGTACACACTTTTTGCCTGAACTAGTACAGTACTGTTGAAAAGGACCAAACGTCATAAAAATAAATTGTTGGGAGAATAAATACAGACAGAAAGCCATAGTGAATACCCAATACTTCAAGTACTGGCTCCAACTCTGGGAAAAAGAAGCAAGCTCTGAAAAATATTTATACAATGACTTTGGCACTGCTCGACAGTATAAATAGTTTGATTTAAGTTGTTAATGTTCGGCCCAGTATATCAAAACACCAACCAAACAATCTTGGGATCAGAGATTCCAGTCGCTTTTGAGGTTCTGTGCAGCTACGTAATGTGAACAGCTACAGTTACAAAGCTCCATTGAAAGCTGGGTTTAACACAAGCGAGAATTTTCTTTATTTATCTAGCATGTTTCATGTTGGGAGCACGTCTCTCAGCACTTCACACGGCTGACTGACTGACTGACTGACGAGGAGCCCGAGCTGAGGGGTGGGTGAGGGGGAAGGTGGGCTGAAAGTGTGGTCAAAAACATAGGTTTGAAGGTGCGAGGGAGGGAAGGGAAGTTGGAAGGATTCCAGAAAGGGGGTCAGAATGGTTGAAAACTCGCCCTCCGATGGTGAGGCGCGTCGAGCAGGGGCAGTGAAGGCAGGGTTTGCTGAGCAGTGGGCAGAAGTTTGCGGAAATAGGGTGGGGCAAGGCCTGGAGGGATTCAAAAGTGGATGAAGATCCGCTTGATAAGACACAGAGTTGATAAAACTTTGAGAAACTTTGAACTGGCAACTGTTTATTAAAATAAGCAAAAAGACTATGCATAAAGCCAACTCTCAATGAGCAGCGATCAGATGATTTTACAAATTTATGCTTGACAAACCGTGACTGTCATATATAAAGCAAGATTACTTTAGATATGGAGATTTCTCGGATAGTTCACACAGCCACTTTCTCTCGATGGTAAACAATGATTTAGTTGGAACGCAGAATGTGCATGTTTAGTAACAATAATCCTTGTATCTGATACAGCGGCTTATCACGTCATCGAAAGGCCTCGAAAGTGCTTCACAAGATATACTGTAAAGGGGAGTGATTGTGTATCTTGTGGCTGAAATTAAAGAATCATCTTGAACATACATTTTGGTATGAAATAAGATTGAGTCTGAAGACCTTCCTCTTTGACTTTGCCTACAGTCACCTCCCCTCTGCTTGGCCTCGAGCTCCGAGACTCCAAACCCACGCTGTTGTTGTTGTAGATATTGCACTCCAATACGAAACAGCGTTTCTAGATTTACTGTCATGCTCACAGGATGAAGATTTAGGGATATTTCCATATATGGAATTAGAGCTTCTGTTTTATGATCAGCAAACGAGCAGGTCTGATCTGCTTTAAGTGGAATCTCAGTTACCAGCCTCCATGCAACAGTGTTGATTCTACTTCATTCATAAACAGTCGTTTCCAGTAAACATATTAGGATAACATCAGAATTATTAATTTTATGAACCTCCTCGCTGCTCCAGGTTGTCTTTAGGTTTGATGTGACCACAGTAAGTGGATTTCTCAATCAAATGCAGGAATCTTTTCCCGTGGGTGTTATCGGAGGAAAGCATAGCTTCGGAAAGATTTTTTTGAAATGTCCGTCAGCGTAAGAGTGTGTCAGCCTGGCTCAGTCAGTAGCACTTCTTGCCTCTGAGTCAGAGGGTGTGGGTTCAAGCTCTAACGCAATGTTGGGAGTATTCTGCGTTAAACTGAGGCCCCGTCTGCCTGTTCAGGCTGATGCTAAAATCTCATGATGCTATTAAACAGAGTGCCCTGTGCCCATGGCCAACAATCCCCCAAATAGAAAAAAAATGGTCATTCATTTCAAAGCTGTTTGTGCGACATTGTTGTCCCACATTACCCCGTAAAACACACAGTCACTGTGCTTTACAGTATATCCTGTGAAACGTTTTGGGACATCCTCCCAGCGTGAAAGGTGCTGTATCAAATGTTAGTATTAATATTATTGTACACAAATTAACATTGTGTTGCACCTTTCACTTTGGAAGGAAGTTCCAAAGCACTGGGGGTGGGAGCTGATGGAAGGGGTGGAGATTGGGGGGGGTTGGAGTTCCACGGAAAGATGGCAAACTGCAGTTATATAATAATAAAATTACATTTATAGAGTGCCTTTCACATCGGGAGGACGTCGCAAAGCACTGAACAGTCAGGTGTCAGGGCCCGAGTATGGGGGAGGGGTGGTGTAGGGGCGAGGGAAGGCAGAGAGGGCGACCAAAGGCATGGTCGAAGAGAAGGGTCTTGAGACCGGCCTTGAAGGAGGCAAGAGAGGAAATGAGGCAAAGGGACTGTGGGATGGAGTTCCAGAGTGTAGGCGCAGAGAGGCTGAAAGCCTGGCCACCGATGGTAGGGCGGGTCAGGCAGGAGACATGGAGCAGACCGAAGCCCGCTGAACGGAGGGAGCGGTCAGGTTGGTAGGGAGTCAGCAGGTCAGAGAAGTAGGAGGGGGCAAGGCCATGGATCTTGAACTCGATCCTCTGGGGGATGGGGAGCCAGTGGAGCCGGGCGAGGGTGGGAGTGATGGGGTCACTGAGCCCTGGTGCGTGAGAGTACACGAGCTGCAGAGTTTTGGATGATCTGCAGCTTGTGAAGGGAAGAGTTGGGAAGGCCGATGAGGAGGGAGTTCCTGTAATCGAGACAGTTGAAGAGAGATTCTTATTTGAGATTTAAAATGACAGCGAGAACAAGATGGAGGAGTGGATGACGTGTAGCAGGCCTGAGTTTGTCGAGCAAAGTGGGAAAAGCAGTGGGTCAGGAGATCAGTGATGGAGGCACTGGGTGTGAAGGATTTATAGGTGAGGGCAAGGATTCCCTGCTCTTTCCTCATAATATTTTTTGTTCTCACTTGGCTCCCCTATTTTTAACCTGTTTCTCTATCGTCCCGTAGTCTTACACAACACTGAAAGCTCTCTCTCTCCTCTATCAATGCAAGCTTTGTAAATCTTCCTTTTTTAAAAAATTTCCTGTCCCATCTTGGCTGTTTCATTTGATTCTGTTTAATTTGCTCCCTGCAGTGCTAAAGTATACACTTGGGGCAACTTCCAAATGTGCGTTGTGTCATGCATGCAGGGCCAACATTTTTTGGGCTGACATTTGCAATGTTTGAAAGCCTCATTGTTTACAAGCTCATTTTCTCCCTTTTACACATTCATACGTTCAAACCAAATGAAGTGAAACAACAGCCCTGAACTGCAGGCGGAGAAAGTATAATTTACCTTAGGGGATCACTAGATGGTGCTAATGTTGTACCACTTCTCTGCAGTGTCCTCATCGCTTCACAAGGTCATTTCAGACATTTTTTTCATGCACCAGAGACATGAAACGGAGACTCTGTGTAAATTAGCTACAGTCAAATGTTATCCTACATTTCTCTACTTAGACGTACTGTATGTTTTTCTTTAATTTAATTATTATTACACAACATTCTTAACAAAATCTATTTTTCCCCCATTCTATCTTCGAATGCATCTAAAATAATCCTTAATAATCATTTGCATTTGACATAACTCCTTATCACATCTTCGAGACGTCTCAAAGCGCTTCATAGAATATACTGAAAAGTGAATTGATTGTATAATTTGTGGGCAAAACGCGCACTGCTGTGTCCCACAAACATTTGTGGATTGAGTGACCGAATTATTAATTTTTTTGGAAGGATTATTACCCTCAGAAAGCGATCCGCCAATCGACTAACAACCAGAGGTTTGTGGAGTGAGGAAACTTACCTAAGGTTTCGCCCCACCCGGGAACGACCCCAGGTCCTCTTGCAAGCTAAGCACTATGCTACGGAAATGGTTTGAATGTATGAATGATCACATGGTTGATTTGGATGAAGAAACCCCTTTGGCCCATCTGATATCGTCCCTCCAGAACCACCCATCACTACATAGGAGTATTTTCTCAACGTACTGTATCATTTTTTGGAGATACAAAAAAAGATAAGCAGCAGTGAGTGGAGTGATCTATTACTTGCTCAGTAATACAAGTGATGCTCAACCGTCGTCGTCAGATGTTTCAACCTTTTTAAATCCATCAATAATAATTGATTAATGAGACGAGCAATTATCTCCTCAGAGTTTGTGATGACTTAACAATTAAGCGACGGCACGTCTTATGCGGTCTCTCATATGCGGAGAATTAATCGGTTTGTGCTCATCGCCCGATGACAATAATTTTGCCCTAAATATCTCAACATTTAGTATTGTGCCCAAACCCTGTGCTTGGGAAGCACAGACAAAATAAACCATTCTGATTTCTAGTGGCAATAACACCAGCTGAGTCCAGCTTGTAATCGTATTGCTTAGAATTTATACAGCGTTTTTCAAGTCAGGCCCTCTAGAGTGAGCCAATTTGTGGGGGGAGGTTCAAAGGTCATTCATAGGTTGTGGGTTCAAGTACCACTTTGGGACTTTGGTCTCGTATTGTCTATGTTGATGCTCCAGTGCAGTGCTGGAGGTGTTCTGCATTGTCGGATGTGCCATCGTTCAGGTGAGACATTAATCCGAGGCCCCGTCTGCCTGTTCAGGTGGATGTTAAAGATCCCATGACAGTATTTGAAAAGAAAATGGAGTTTCTCAGCGGGTCCTGGCCAACGATCCCTCGAATACGTTTGGTAAAGCTGTGACTCTTGCATTGAGGAACACTGCAGTACCATTCCTTTCTTTCACAATGTCAACAATTACTTGGGAGGTAGAGAGCGAGACTGGAGCAGAAGCAGAAGTAACATGGCGGTAAGAACACAGAGAGAGTGACAATCAGGTTGAAGAACTCAAAATTGATGTGTTGAGGGACAGGGAGCCAGTGGAGGCTGGTGAGCAGGAGGTGATGGCGAGTGCAGGAGAGGGAACAGATGATGGAGTCATGAACGAGCCAGAAGTTATGAAGGGTGGAGCAGAGGAGGCTGGCAAGGGGAGCATTTGAGAACAAATAGTTTTGAGAGGAAGAAGATGGGGATGAGGGTTTTGGCTCCAGGCATGAGATGGGGCCAGAGGAGAGCAATGCATTACTTGTATTAGTGTTCTAGAGATGGAATAAAGCAGCCCTGGTCAACAACAACAACACAAATACATTTGTATAGCGCTTTTCACGTCTGGAGTACAACCCAAGGACTGGATCAAAGGTTTGAATGAGAGCTGAGGGCTGCCTTCTATACTTCTGCTGTTTTTCATTGTGAATCTCAGATAGCTGCCTATATAGTCAATGAGCTCCATTAAAATGTTGCTGTGACCCCTCTATTTGTATGTCAGGTTACTTTGGATAAAGTGGTGTTTGTTTAAGGAGCTGATCAAATGGGTCTGGTGTTCTCAGCCTTCTGCAGCTCGGGTACTCTCGTGCACCAGGCTCCGCCACTCCATCACTCCCACCCTCGCCCGACTCCACTGGCTCCCCATCACCCAGAGGATCGAGTTCAAAATCCTCGTCCTCACTTTCAAGGCCATCCATGGCCTTGCCCCCTTCTACCTCTCTGACCTGCTGACTCTTTGCCAACCTGCCCGTTCCCTCCGTTCAGCGGGCTCCAGTCTGCTCCATGTCTCCCGCCCTACCATTGGTGGCCGGGCTTTCAGCCTCTCTGCCCCCACACTCTGGAACTCCATCCCACGGTCCCTTCGCCTCGCTTCCTCCCTCGCCTCCTTCAAGATCGGTCTCAAGACCCTTCTCTTCGACCGTGCCTTTGGTCTCCCTCCCACCTCTCTGCCTTCCTTCACCTCTACACCACCCCCTCCTCCATGCCGGGCCTTGACAACTGACTGTTCAGTGCTTTGGGACATCCTCCCGACGTGAAAGGCGCTCTATACATGTAATTTTGTTGTTGTTGTTGTCGTTGAAAGCAGCATTTTACACAAATGCAATCTGTTTAATTCTGGCATTCCAAGTCTTTTGCCGTAAGGAATGTGCCTGGATGTTGCAGGCACATTTAAGTAATGGCGAATTTCCTCATTTCTGCTTTTTCCCTTAGCTAAGCATTAGTATTTGGAGGGCTTGACCACGGGTAATTATTTTGGCTGATCCTTTCAGATCCTTGTTTTTTGTCGTAGATGTCATTTGCCTCTTTGTTCCATATTTGTCCGTTCTGTATTGGTTCCAGTTAAAGCTGAGCCACAAAGGCGTGACTCTTTGAGATAGCTTCTTTAATGTCTTTAAAATTAATTATAGAGGCTTGTCTGATATCTTTGAGAGGTTTAGCAATGTGAGAGGCCTGAAATATAGACTTCTGCTGGGCACCACAGGTGTGTGTTGGTTTAGTTTTGTTCCCCTGTGACGATAGCTAGTCTTGTATCTAGTAGCTGAACACCAGTGTTACACAGAAATGACCTTTCAGCCTTTGGATGGCTCGAAGGAGGATTTAGTAATTAATTTGCACAGTAATATCATTAGCGTTTAATCCGCCAATTCTTGTTTGTTTCCAAAACTGTTTGTCATTCACTCGATGAATGGAGTTTGCTTATTGCCAAACAACATTTTTTTAAAAAAAACCTTCCATTTTAATCATTAGCCCCACTCAGAATGAATACAGAAGTTGTCAAAAATGTTCCCTTTCGCCAAAGGTTTACCAGAAAAAATTTAGGCAAAAGGTCTGTTGACTGGAGTGGACATGTGCAATGGGCAGAATGGAGATTCCCTGCTGAAATTTCTGCCCATAAGCAAGAGATCCCAACTCTGCCGAGTGGGATGAGGGTTAAGGGGACCTCGGTTAACCTCGGACGCGCTTAAGTCAGACAAAATGTCTGGCCCCAATGTATCCGGTTTAAGCGGTGTCCACTGTATATAAAATGAGATTACTGACCCTGGCCAACAGGTGATGGAAACTGATCATTGCGTGTGACTATTGCGTTCTTAATAATAATAATCCTTGCATTTGATGCAGCGCCTTATCACGTCGTTGGGACGTCTCAAAGTGCTTGACAGGATATACTGTAAAACGGATTGACTGTATATTTTGTGGGTGAAACGCGGCAGCCAATTGCACACAGCGGTGTCCCACAACAGACATGAGTGAGTGACCAATATTATTTTTGGAGGGGAATTGTTGGCCAGGACTCAGGGAGCACCTCCCTTCTCTTTTCAAATAGTGCTGTGGGATCTTTATTGTCCACCTGAACAGGCAGACGGGGAGTTCGGTTTAACATCTCAGGCTATAAAATCTAGCGCCTTGGGACGTCCTCCCGACGTGAAAGACGCTATACAAATGCAAGAATTGTTATTGTTGTAATCTTGTTGTTGTTGAATAAGGAATATAATGTGGTTGAGTTTCCACACTGCGTCTCTCAGACAACATTCCCACCTTTCACAGTGAACACACCAGCAAACGGGCAAACATGAAGACAGTGAGATACAAGATGTTTTTTAATGGACTCTGCTTTGCATTCCCTTATGTCATTTTAAACTACACAACAAACTTTTTCACACAAAGTAGAAACAAAAGGTACAAAAATTTCATCAAAACGAAGGACAGTATACAGCAACATTCTCCAGACAAACAAGCAGGTGGTAAAAAAGTTAGTACATGTTTGTTTATGACACAATGGCTCACATATACTGTATATTGCACAGACAGGCAGCGTGACGTATATAGTTGTACACAGAAGACAAGTGGTTCTGAATTGCTGTAGCAACTGAGAATATACCTATGAATTTGCTGCCCTGTTGTATGATTGATACCTATTGCAGAGTGCAGTTTGCAAAGCAGAAACCCAATGTGGTGGTCAGATGGGGAATTTGTCGGGGAAAGGGGGTGGCGGAGGTGGGAAGAGAAGAGGAAATTAGTCGACCCATTTCCTTTGAGTCAAATCTGAGTTTTGCTCTTCATTTCACCACAGAGTCTCCCCACGCAGTGAGTAACAAGGTACGTCCGATTTTAACAAAGTGATTTAAGTGTCAGACTGACTTAAACCATCCTTTTACTTTTGCTACGATTTCTTGAATCTTGCAGAGGGTTCTAAACAACAACTGGCATGTATATAGCGCCCCTCACACAGGGTAGCGTCCCAGAGTGCTTAAACAAGGAGCTGAAAGCCATTTTGAGCCCCGGAGGGGAGGGGGCGGGGGGAGGAAGAGCGGAAAAGGATGGCACACACTAGGAATAAATTTGTTGTGTTGAAATTGCTCACTGCCACCTAGAGCGAGCGCCCATCCATAATGCATCCTCTGTACCAGCTGGGAGAGGGTAGAGAACAGCCAGGATACAAGGCATAAACAGGCTGTGTCCTTTCTGATTTCTGGATACATTTTGTTGGTTGACATCCAAAAGACCTTGTGTAATATTTTTATTTTGCATGTTGCCAACGCTTATTTACATGTGGAAAATAACTGCAGTCTGTTTTCCTACAGAAGGTCTCACAGTCCTTGGTAGGTTCCCAGGAGAGAAAGGCTATTTTCAGTCACATCTGTGCGAATGACCCAAATAAGGGAAAATGACAGGAGGGACACCAAGTCGAGAGAAAGAGACCATTTTTCTCTGCTACAGTCAAAAGTTCGAAACTGCAGACTTCGCCAAAAATCCTCTCTCAAAATCCAAATATTGCGGAACTTGTAACACTTTTACAAATGATAATTGACACTTTACAAACATAAATATTTTTTAAAACATTATCTACAATAATACCTTCTCTCTATTTTTCTTACCGCAATACACATTTAAGCAGACAGTGATTTTTTTTAAAATACTCGCGGAATGTCTTTTTTACATATATAAAAGTTTTTGAAGTTTAACAAGAACAAGGTCGTTTTACCTTATATGGGCGAAAGACCTGAGACAGTGAATCTTGTGAGATTTTAGGACCTGTATGTGGATCTCAGTGTTTTTTTTACTCTTAATCTAATAGTTATTATAGAGGATGTGTCTTATTGTTAATGTAGTGTATGCTGACAGAAAGGATTACACGGGTAACTGGAACACATACTGTCGGTAATCTTAAATACAAAATATCGTTGTGACATTTTAAAGTTTTTTTTATCCCCCAGTCTGTGTTTTGCTCGTTAAACATCTGCCAACACTCTGAACCCACTGATATTCATTCCATTAGTTAGAGCTGGATTTTTCCTATATGCTGAACAATGTTCTTATCCATGAATCTGCAGAGAGGTGAACTTGATGCACTGTATTTCAATGTGTAGTTTAAGTGCAATTGATAAATTTCTACTGAAGGTTACAGTCTAGTGCCTTATAGGTATATCAGTATATTTACCAGAGAGCCACTTTGTCCAGCAAGGCACACTGAATGGAATAAAAAGGTGACTAGTTTTTCGACAGATACACTTGTTAATAGAATTGAATTTGGAACCAACACTTGTATTTTATTTGCCAGTCAGTGGTGGCGTATTGATTTTTTTTTTAGCCGCTGAATTGAGTGAAAACTCAGGCAGGTTGGAATGCGCAGTCACTAATCTATATCCTCTCCTAGATTGCTTCTCCTCCAAGTTACTACATTCTGCTCTGGATTGATCTGGACATCTTTAGTGCAAAGTATCCACCCGTACCCTCCTCTGCTGCACATTCAACCTTTTAACACACACACGGAGGCCACCGAAGCATGAGAAGCCACCGTACATGATACATTTCACTCAACTTATCCAGCTTGGTCAATGCCAACCATTAATGCTTTACAAAGAGTAAAGGGCTGAGTCTTCTGATCTGGTCTCTCTCAAGTGAATTAACTCCACACGTTCTACCCTATCTGGTACAATGAGCAACTACCCTAACTAGTAATTTCTGCCATAGTTTGTGGGCTTTGGGTTGAAGATAATATAAAAAATGAATCAAAATATTTTCTTGTATCCTTCCCTTTTCCATAGAAGGAACATTGTGAAGCTGTTCTCCTGAGCCAAAGCTTCTCCCGAGATTTAAGAAGTACTGTCGATAAAGTGGTCTGTCGAATTGAAGCAACTGAATAAAACTCGTCGCGAGGCTAAGATATTTTAATGGCATTTAATATGTCTGTGCAAGTAAGCTGTTTGCGGGTAAGCATTACAGAACGCTGTGTGGCTGTATCTAAGGTTCCCAGTAACCACCGTTCCCTTTCCCTTTGTTCAGTTTTACCAACCCAAATCACATCGGGCTCGAAACCTGATAATTTTGGAAATGATAATAAATTGCCAACCTTGACCTCCAGCTTTGACACCCTCAACACCGCAAGATGTTGAAATTACAACCTTCTTCTCTCCCCTCCCCCCGAAATACAGATTCAAATGAAGGCTGCCACAAACCAGCACTATTAAATTCCATTTTTCAATGAAGTTGACAGATATATGTCCTGTAATGATAATTACAAGGCTCTTTAGCACTTACTGTCTCATTATTTTAGCTCATAATTACCAACAGGAGATGAGATAATCCTGTTGCCAAATGCGCAGTTACAGGGAAATTCTCTCCAAATGAAATGACTTATTTTCCATGAAATTGTATCCCAATTGTTTGGAATATAATTTCACAGGAACTGACAAACAATTGTGTTTCCAGTGTCGATCAATGTTGTCCACAGAACCATTCCAGACGCCGGCACAAAGGCAAAGAAAATTAATTTCCCACTTCCTCAGAACAGAACTGCTTAAGCTCAGCATGAATCTTAAGAGAGGTTGGCTTAGCTCTACAGCTATTTCATTCCCGTTGGGCCTGTCGAAATGACCTCTTCTCACCATTTTCAGCTGTAGGAACACAACTCCTAGCAACATAGGAACAGCAGTGGGCTATTCAGCCCCTCAAGCCTGTTTCGTCATCTATTAGAACATGGCTGATCTATACCTCATACTCTAATTTACCCGCCTTTGCGCCGTTCGGCCCAGCATTTGCCCTGCTAATGCCCACTGAGGCCGTGTCGGTAACTCTGTGTTGCACCCAGTGTAGGAAAGGCTGCCCAAAACTTCCCCTACAAGCTTTTTCTTTTTATTCTCAGATACTCGTGCTTTCGGCTGCTTTAATTTGTTCCCAAGACTTTCAGTGTATTATGATGCTGTAAGGTCCCTTAGACCCAACTACTATCACCCGTAGAGTACATTTCCACTGCAAAATTGCAATGGAGGAAATTTCGAATGGTACGTGTTGTCAGTTCCTGTAAGTGCCACTCATAAGCCAATGTCACATTGAGAGGGACTCTGCGCAGGGCTTTGTTGGTCTGAAATAGATGTGCGCCTCACTGAAGATCAGGTTCATATCAAGCCACCAGCCAGCATGACTAATTGCAAAAAACTGCTTAGCCATTAATATTAATGTCTCTCTGTACAGCAAAACTTTAATGATCACATCTTTCCTTAAAACGTACGGTAATATTATAATAATCCATCATGAAATTCAGTCCTAGGCAGTTTCATTAGTAAGATTTGTTACTGTACAAACAGAGCATCAATTTTGACTATCAAAAGTGCAATGCATGATAACAGCTCCGGAGTCATTTTTCAGACTAAAGACATCAATGCATTTTATTCTTCTCAAATATTATCACGTTGAACTGAGTGTCTCTCCTGTCGTTAGCAGCACATACAGCACTTAGCAGAGACAACCCCAGCGAACAGCAACATCACTTATTGGGGCTGAATTGTACCTTTGTGACATCCTGAATTGTATTTTCCATCTCCAATGTGATGTATTATGTATAATACTCTTACATATTAATAGGTGTCTGCACCCTGGCTAAATCTGTACATGTCAGTTATGTCCCTCAAGTAACTATATTTTCACTCCTGGTAACTATTGGTGCATTTCGCCTACAATATATTTCCAAATTCTACAATTCTATACAGGAATGTTTAATGCGAATCTCTTGTGGGTACGACCTGCGGCAGCCCAGCTTGTGTGGTAGTTAGGGAGAGAGAGAGAGAGAGAGATCTCCTGTGAGAAGCCAAACCAAAGCAGGCCATGATTACAAGGCCATTTAATGCCCTTCCCAGTTTCTCAAGGTCAAAGATCACACCATTACCATTTTCTGGCAGCTTAATGCAAGGCCATGCATCCAAACACCCTCACATCTGCAAGTGCCTTAGGGTCCCCCTGTAGAACCCCCCCCCCCCCGTGAGGTTATGAGCTAAAGGCAGAGTTTGATTCTAAGCCAAAACGAGATCCTGGCGAACAGACTTAACCTTACAAAAAAAAGCCTCGTCTGCAACGACCCTTGAATCGATGCACATTAAAACAGCCTGAGTTGGTGGGTTTTCGCAAGTTTATGATCTAGTGCCTGACTGTGGCCCCAGGTTGTTGCGTCTCCAGGCTTGGTGTGTAAATCAGGGCGACTGGCTTTCACTCCTGTGTGGGATTGCTTTTCCCCCTCAGTCCATTCACATTGTGTAAAATACAGCATCGTAAAAATATACAGCGGATGCATGTCCGTAAAATGTAGACAACTCACACGTACACAAGAGGTTGAATCGAAACATGCTGCTATTTACAATAGATTATCATCATGCATTATCCACAAGAGTTTCATATAGAGCTGCTGAAACTGGAAAAAGAGTAGAGTGAACCTTGGGGAAATCTGGAATACAACTTGGAGGTTTCAGATGGCTTATTTATTTGTTCAGAACTATGGAGGTTAGTGTGTACCAAAAAAATTAACCATGGTTTAACCCTTTGAGTACTGGATTTTCTTGCACCTTTACCCAAAACACAAATCGCCATCTCATCAATCAATGACAAATGAGGTCCCAGAAAAATCACAATGGTTGAAGCGCAAAAAAAGTACAAGATGCAAATCCTGCAACTGCCGCGACCGAAATGAAAATCACGAGAGAGACAGAGAGAAAGAGAGAGAGAGAGAGAAATAAACAGAAGAAGCCACGTGAAACTTGCATATATTTTTGCCCCGGTGCAAAATGCTACAGTAGCCCTCAAAGGGTTAATGGAGAATGGCGCATAACTGAGGTATCGATAGCATCTGATCAATGACGAGTTTGTGGAAGTGAGGGAATGGTTTCATTTCTTATGACCCAGAGCAGCGTCGACCTCCTCCTCTGGTTTTAGAGAGTGCCACTGTGCGATTGGCCTTCTTGGGTTTGCCAGCATGTCTGACCAGTGCCGGAGCTCTGTGCCCGAAGCATTGCTGCCCACAAATATCTTGCCGATGGCATCGTTCTTCCCGATCTTGTCGTAGTCCAAGACTGTGACGCAAACCTGCACTTTCTGTGTGACAAGAAGAATTGCAGACAATTATTTAGTCTGTCGTTCCTTCCGTTCGACGGCCCCAGTGGCTTCGAAGCAATTTTGCTTTGTGCAGCAATCGAATGTTTGTCTATGTAGCATTGTCTATTAAATAGTTTAGCATTTATGTCTATGTCTACGTTGCCATCTTGTTTTGATTGTGTTATTCATTTAGGTTCCTTCTGTCTGCCTTGTGATTCAGATTCAATGTAAAAGAAACTCCTTTCACCATTATTTCAAAGTAAATGTGAGTCTTTCTGCCAGTTACCCTGCTTTAAAAATCCTGCCTTGATAAGATCCGTCATTCACTTCACAGCTGTTTGCGGGACACTGATTTGCACAAATTGACTTACAAAATACAGTCACAACTATACTACGCTTACAGTAAATCCTGTGAAACTCTTTGAGACATTTCGACGATGTGATAAGGCACTATAATTCGCTATGTCAAATGTAAGGATTATTATTATTGCATTGTTGTTACAACGTGTTGCAGGCGCTGTTCTTTGGGTAGGACTGAGGTCCAGTCTGCCTATTCTGGTGGATGTTAAAGTTCCCATAGCGCTGTTTGACTCGAGAAAAAGTTTCTCATGATAAATTGGCCTCTATGTAAACTGATCATTAACTTCATGGTTCTTTGTGGATCAATGCTGTGTCACTATTGGCTACTGCAACTGCCAAGTAATAATAATAATAATCCTTAATATAATCCTTTGACACTTCAATGCAGTTCACCAAGTTTTTTCTAAAGTGTAACCGTATTTGTAGGCAAACGTAGCAGAGAATACACAGTAACTATCACTTGAGAGCAAATTACGTGGGAAGTAAATGAAAAGGTTTGACATTATATTAAATGCAAGAGTTATTATTACTACTTTCCAGGCTCCAGGATTCACTTTCAATGTCACTCGGGGCAAAGCACCCGTCAGGTAATGATTCCCTGCAGCAAATCTCGTGGTTCAACTGTGAATGAAGTGATTGACTTTGTTGAAGGAGATAATGAAAGTGAGTTTGGACTTTTGTTATCTTTGATTTGATTTTGATGCAGAAATATGATCACAAGTTCCTGAATAATAAAGTTTTGAGGAATCGTTGAATTCAACCTCTCCCTCGCAACAGCTCACTGTAACACAGAGGAGACTGAGTTTCCAATTAATCAGTCATCTCAGACACTGCGTTTGTGCCATTGTTCAGCTTCTGACGACGAGACGTTATTAATCATAAGCAATTAATGGATTTCCAAATAGAAAACTTCCAGAACAATGCAAATAAGAAAAGATGCCTGTCTGTCTACCTTGCGAGAATATCCTTAAGTTTATTCTGTTTTCTCTCTGACCTCTCCCCCACCTCCCTCCTCCCCTCATAACCCCCTCCACTCCTCCTCCTTCTCCCCCTCTCCCTCCCTCTCCCCCTCCCCCTGTCTCAACATACTTCAGTCTAAAAGGATATTTCATTTCCATTCAATCTGTAGTTTTGACCTCATTAGCATATCTATTCCTCGATGAAGATGTTATCCTTCTTACGGGAGCCGTGGTTAATGAGCCTGGAACCACTAGCAAGTTATTCTGGCGAGAATTTCAAGTTACTTTTAATGGTCGCTTCCACCTTTCTTTCAAACACAATAAGAACACTTACAATTCTAATGAGATTTTTTTCTCTAGGAAATGCATCTGATGGAGACCTGCCCCTGGGTGCCATTGTTCACCTGCCAGCGATTGCACTGAGATGAAAAGCCCTGGAAACCAATGTCTTGTTGGAGGTGGAGAGGCAATGACATGGTGCCAGGTGGACAACATCATTATGCAGGCGCTTGTTTTAACTTCTTAATGATTAGCATAACTGCTCTATTATGATTGGGAAATGCTGGCTCGCGTGGACTACAGACTCCGGCAATGACAAGTTGGGCTGAATGGCCTGTTTCCGTGCCGTGTAACTCGAGGTTGCAAGATAAAAGCTGCAGAACTTGGCCAAACCAGATTTGCCAACAGCCCCAACACTGGTCACCGAGAGGTTAATCTCTCAGCTCTGATTGCTCTCACTCTTACAAGTGAACGTGTGAATCGATCATTCCTGCCTGGACTGAAGCTGGCAGGAAGCCCTGATAATTGAATGGGACATTAGCTATGGGTTGGTCCATACTGTGGCCTTTGAGATGCTCATTCATTACGTCCAGGCTTGACTTGACTAGGATAACTCCCTGGACTACCCAATGCTTCCCTCCAAAAGCTACAGGTTATTCAGAACTCTGTAGTTCGAGTTCTGTCCCGCATTAAGCTCCATGAACCGACCACCCCCATCCTCGCCTGGCTCCCCATCCCCAGAGGATCAAGTTTAAGATCCTCGTCCTCACCAAAGTATTATTTTTTTTGGAAGGAATTACGTTAGGAACGAGGGTAAGTGTGGAATTGTTGTGTTGAACGCTCTTGTAGCAGCTCTCGAACGCAGGGAAATCTGTGTGCTTCACATTGACCTTTTTATCCCGAGCTATAATCTAATAATAATCTAATATTATTATTATTATTATTATAATCATGGGTTATTCTGTCTATTTTATGTCCTTTCAGCAAAGTATTGCTTGCACAACTGACCACGAGGGGGCGATGCATATTAGATATTTGTGCCGTTTTCACAAGATCGTAAGATTGGTTTGAATGGAGAAGTTCCTTCAAAATGCGATCCCATTCTTCCAGAACCCCTGCCCTCGCGGGTTAGTCTGATGTTTTTCTAAATCAATCTATGTTAAGGTAAACATGCGAATGAGAGCTGCTATCTCACTCATCAATTTATAATAATAATAATATTTTATACAGCGCTTTATCACGTTGGCAAGACTCCTCAAAACGCTTCACAGGACATACTGTAAAGTGGATTGATCGTGTGTTTTGTGGGTGAAACGCAGCAGCCAATTGCATACAGCAGTGGAGTGAATGACCAACTTTACTGAGGGAATTTGTCGGTCATAGTGTCACGGGATCTTTAACGTCATCTGAACCTCGGTTTAGCATCTCATCCGAAGGACAGCACCTCCCACAATCCAGCACCGCATTGGAGCATCAGCTTAGACTGTGTGATTCCGAGTTGCGAAGTGGGGCTTGAACCCGCAATGGCGAGAGTGCTACCAGTGAGCCAAGCTGACAGAGATATTTGTAATGCTAAATATAATGCCTAAGTTAATGCACGAGGAGGATGGAACTTTCAAAACCGTAAATAAAGTAAAAACTGAGGATGAAAAATAGCAAAACAAATCCAATCCGAAGATTTCAGAAGAGACCAAAAAATTCTCCAGGTCCTCGTAGCCTAAAGTTGTGAAATTAGAGCATTGATTTAAGATTGCAGATGGAGCAAGACTTTTATGAATTCTTAATTTCAGTCTTATTATTATTACATTTGCTTTGTGGCTCTTTGTGGAAACTTTAAAAAAATTACTCTTGGTGAGGAGTTTTATAGACAGGATGTCTAATGTTACACCAGGGAGCTGAGGAAGCACAATAATAACACAGCTGTAATGTTTTATAACAATGAAAATCTGTCTGGAATTTACTCTCTTAACATGCCTCCAGTCCCGTGGAGCCTCTTTAAACATTCATACACTTTGCATCTTTCCATTTCTTCTCGGTACGTCATGTTAATAAGGCACCTTCATGATAAAGCGTTTGTTCAGTCTTTGTGCAGTTAGGTGGCTTTGCCAAACACTTGATGTGATTGCCATATTAAAGCCCGCAGCTCTCTGTAAGTAAGTATGCTCACAGCTAAAGTCTGACCCTAACCATTAACCCACCTTTCCTTGACAAAAAACAGATTCCCCAAACTTGGCTTACGAAACGGTTGCTCCTTTAACTCTTAAAAGTGCTGTGAGCGCACCTGCATTTCCGTCTCGGGGGGGCAAGTTAAGTATTGGCTATTTAACTGTGTTTAATTGTACCTGTATTTGTTCGAATGGAATTTCGAAGCTGAAGGACTCATTGTAGTAAGGGTTCAGCGTATTTTTCTTCACTGTGGTTTTCTTCTTCTTCAGTCTCTTCCCGTTTGTCAGCAGATGGATCTTGACATAAGGATCTGTGAGATTTTTGTGAAACAACAAAACAAAGACGAAGTTAAGTGATCAAGAATCCGAGGCAAAATTTGATCCAGGTTTTAACAAGGTTGTTAGAATGCACCGCCCTCCCCTTACTGACTCCCCCTTCCAACCGTTTACAGCTCTTGCCCACAAAATATACAGTCAATTCGCTTTACAGAATATTCTGTGAAGAGCTTTGAGACGTCTAGAAGACGTGATAAGCCGTTATATCAAATGCAAGGAATATTATTATTATTATTATTGCCCGCCACCTAGTGACAGCCTCGAGAATAACACCGGTAGAGACTCGACCGCAAAGCAGTGGGTGGAAATCAAAATAGGAACCACAAAAAAAAAAGTCAACTCTCATGATAACAAACTCAGGTACATGTTACAGAGATACAATGCTTTAGCAATACAGTCAGCCCTGGAATAACATATCTCCGCGTAATTTATAACACAGCTGCACCATACATGTCTCGCCTGTGATCCTGCACAGAGCAGAGATGTAAACTGCCTCCTGACATCAGCCATGTCTGTTACAAATAGAACATTCTCGATGGGACTATTAACGTAAACCATGAAAAATGCTTGAGATGCACCAAGACGGTAGAACAAGAGGACGCAGGTTTAAAGGGTTGAAAAGGAGAAATTTCCGGCCAGACACCAGGAAGTATTTCTTTATCCAGAGGCTAATTAATGACTGGAGCAGATTACCAGGAAAGGTGGTTGAGGCCAGGAATTTAAACTCATTTTAAAAAAACCATCAAATCTTTTTGGAAACATCGCAATTTACACTCTTTTGTTTGGTCAGCCGGGTGTCTGACACATTCGCAAACCCATCACAACGCTTAAGAATATCCAAAGCAAGCTGCGATTTCCATGCATCCCACCTGCACATGGAAATCTCAGAGATAGATTGTCAGAATGGGCACACCCTCTCTCCGGATAGTATTAGGTGAGGGTTGGCAAGAGCTTGGGGACTCCAGAGTGTGCGTTGGGGTAACTGCTGGAGTCTAACGAACTAAAACTGCACAGTTTGCCATTGTCATTGCTGTCCGGCAAACTTTCCCGCTAAATACATAGGATGTTACAGAACAAAAGCAGGCCATTTGGCCCAACTAGTCTGTGCCGGTGTTTATACTCCACAAAAGCCTCCTATTCCTCTCTCCACATATGCAACAAGTTTCCTCTTAAATTCATTGATGCTTGTTGCTTCAACCACAGCTTCTGGCATTGAGTAACACATCCTCACCGCCCTCTGTGTGAAGAAGTATCTCCTAAACTCCCGTTAGATCTGTTGCTGCCTAGCTTATATTTGTTTGAGACTCACCAACAAGTGGAAACAACCTATTAATGTCCACCTTATCGAATCCTTTCACAGTCTGAAACACCTCTATCAGATCCCCTCTCAATTGTCTCCTCTCTGGAGAGAGTAGCTCAAACCTGTCCAATCTTTCCTAATAGCTATGTCCAATCATCCTTGGTAACATCCTAGTAAATCGAAGCTGCACTCTCTCCAAAGCTACAATATCTTTCCGTAGGAAGGTGACCAGAACTGCACGGAATGCCCCAAATTTGGTCGATCCAAGGCTTTATATAAATTTAACATTATTTCCCTACTTTTGTACTCTATTGTTATCAATGCTATTCACTAGTCACCTACAGGAGGCAGTAATAATAATAATCATAATAATTCTTGCAGTTGATATAGTGCCTTTCACATTAGGAGGATATCTCAAAGCTCTTCACAGGATTCATTGTAAAGTAAAGTGTAGTGACTGTGTAGTTGGTAGATAGGATTCATTCTGCAGTGGGAACAGATGATTGCATGATGCCCATTCCCACTCCCCCTTGGGCTCTCCCCCCACACACATACGCGCGCACACATCCCCCGTTAATAATTCCTCCTCCTCCAAACAGTATTCCATTTGATTGACCAACAGCTAAATTCATCTGCGAAACAGCCGGCAGATTGGAACAACAGGGAGCCCTGGGGCTTAAACACCCAGCCATCTGGCTTTGAAACAAGCTCCTTACAGCTAATCTGATCCAGGCATTTAGGTGGTTAAGTCTAGGCTGCATGTAAGAGGCAGCTCTCAGGGCTAAACAGTTGGAGAGCAAGCCTCACTTCAGTTGGTTGGGTCCAGAATTCACACTCAAGCTAAGTCATTGACGGAAAGAACGAGCCTTGAAGCAAACTACAGGAGCGAGACCCTTTTTCAATCAGTCTCAGCACTGCACATCTCCTGAACTATAACCGTTGGTTAAACAAAATTAAATAGATGTTCAAGCTTGGTCACTCACTTTGTGGCTGGTTGAAGGACATTGCTGTGCGCAAACTGGTTGCCGTGTTCGCTTACAAAATACATAGTCACTACACTTCACAGATTGGTTTGGATGAAGAAGGACGTTTAGCCCTTTGGTTTGGATGAAGAAGGACGTTTAGCCCATCTGATCTCATCCAGAATAACCACCCTATCATCCCTCCATTACAGCATCAAGCTGTTTTTTTTAAGTGAATCAAGTGTACTGGCCTCAACCAGGATCAAGTGAATCAAGTGTCCTGACTCGTGGAGTCCTGTAGCCGTGGAGTCCTGTAGCTCAGTGGTTAGAGCACTCGCTTTGCAAGTGAGAGACCCGAGTTCAATTCCAGGCAGAGGGCGAAACCTTGGGCAAGTTTCCTTACTCCACACATCTAATAATAATCCCTCCAAAACCAAAAACAATAATAAATTGGTCATATTCAATCTACGACTGTTTGTGGGACATTGCTGTGCGCAATTGGCTGCCGCATTCGCCCACAAATATACAGTCAATTCACTTTACAGTGTGTTCTGTGAAGCGCTTTGGGACGTCCTCCCGACGTGAAAAGCTCTATATCAAAATGCAAGGATTATTATTATTAGTATTATAACCACCGTTACTAGCAACCTGTTCCAGTTGTTAATTATACTCTGACAGAATATTCTGTGAAATACTATACTTGCCAGTAAAATATTGTGCAAATTTTTTCCTAACGGGCGGATGTCTCAAGGCGCTTCATTGGATACACTGTAAAATGTAATGACTGTGTATTTGTAGGCGAATACGGCAGTCAATTTAAATACAGCAAAGTCCCACAAACAGCCATGCAGTGAACGACCAATTTTATCTGGGGGGAGGGAGGGGGCATTGTTGGTTGAATTCGACAAATTGTCCGTCTGTAGTTTGAAGCCAATTTTCTATAAGTTCCAGCTGTATTGAAGAGTTTGACGTTGAATTTTAGATGTTCCAATCGCTGCATAAATAGAATAAATCTGGACCCGGTGGTATTTCTCCCCACAACTGGTTTGGATTGCAGTCTGCATCCCTTGCTACACGGTGCCAGAGAAAGGTTTAAGTAACTGGTGCTGAAATCAACTTGACATCTCATTCCCACCCGGGAATCTGGCCACACAGCACCGTGGAACACATTCTGGCAGGAACACACTTAGAAACATCGGATCCGAGCTTCCCAAACAGGATCCATTCCCTTCAGCATCCCACAACCAAACTACCAGTGGAAAATATTTTATACTACTTTTAAGCCTTGGCGATTTTATGAATTTGCAACTAAATTATACTGTGTCTATGTGTGTGTGGGGGGGGGGGGGGGAGAGGAGAGTAAGGGGGTGTCATGTTAAATGTGTTGAATATACACATTTTCAGCTCAAGTTTCAGAAAGCAGAACAGCAAACATTTAGAGTGATTTAATAAGATTGGAAACAGTGCACAGGGCCAAATGTTTTTTTCTGTGATAAATGTGTTCTCTTTGACTGGAGAGAGAGGAATGTCTGTGTCAAGGAATTTCATACGACCTTGGAAAGGGAGGCTGTGAGCTCCCTGAGGAGCTTCCCGTTTACTCCACACAGTGAGACTGTTACTCTTCTGCTGTATTTTCAGATTCACTCGAGTCTTTGGGATGAAAAATGCGGTGTGTGATGTGTTCATTATCACCGTGATTATCATCACTAGTTTGCATTTTTCCATCCCATATTTTGCTTTGCAACGCTTCCATCTGTAGAGTATGGTTAGAGCAATTGCCTCGCAAGCGAGAGGACCTGGGTTCCAATCCCAGGTTGGGTGAAACCTTAAGGATGTTTTCTCACTCCACACGCCTCCGTTTACCTAGCAGGTAAAGTAGGAATCTAGTTGTTAGTCGATTGGTGGGTCACTTTCTGGGGTAATAATCCTTAAAAATAATATAATTTGGTCACTCAATCCACGACTGTTTGTGGGACGCTGCTGTGCGCAATTGGCTGCCGCGTTTCACCCCAAAATATACAGTCAATTCACTTTATAGTATATTCTGTGAAGAGATTTGAAATGTCTCAATGATGTGATAAGGCGCTGTATCAAATGCAAGGATTGTTATTTGATTGTATCAACGTTTCACAATTGCTTCGAGAGGCTGCGGGGTTTTGATTGCATCTGGTGTTTGATCATTATCCCTGAGCCTGAATCACGATCAAACTGAAGAATATATGTTATGGGAAAATGGCTCAGGTGCGGTGATGGGTGAGATGACATTCGAATGGCAGGCATTATTGGGAAAAACACAGCTCACTACGCACACTGAATCCTTTTAATCACATTGAAAGTCTTTTAGTCAGTAACGGACTCCGTGCGGTGAGTCTCGTTCGATTCAGGTGATGGTGGATAAGCGCTGGTGTAAATTTTCATTTCAGGTTAAATATCGGGTGGTCCAGTGGCTCTCCAGGCTGGACTGCATGAACACACCCATATGGTTCAGGAGGTAAATTAAACACAGTACAGACCACCGTGGTGTAGCCTTTAATATTCCGTGCTCTAGTTCAGGGCTGCTGCCTCCTTAACGATGTCAAATCATATGTGAGATGACCAGAGGTGGCGGGGAATAAACCATAGGACACCGCAGCAAAGCTTTTCCAATTTGGTTTCACTTTGGAGAGCAGGGAGACCCCCGCTGATCTCTGAATAGATATTTGGGAAATTCTTCCATTGGATAATTAGAAATTAAATTCACAGAACATCTGTGCTTTACACTAGAAATATGCAATTCCTCTCCAGCAATTGGTTTGGCACTGGCTGTTTCCTTTGAGATCCTGGGATTGTAATTTAATATGCTTCCACTCACTCTGCTTTGCAGGGCTTGTGGTTTATGCAATGGCTTCTACAGAACCATCTAATGGCAATGAAAGCCAGACTCCATTAGTAAATAGCAATAACGCTTGCATTTGAATGTAGAGCCTGTAAGATTGGCACGTCTCGGAGCTAATTGTTGTCAAGCTCCCTCAAACTGGCACAAAGTGATGATCTATTTTTTCTGGAGCATTGTGGGGCCAAACACCAGGAAAATCCTTCTCTTTCCAAATCGTGCCACTGGATCTTTAACGTCCACCCTGGACAGGCAGACAGGAGCTCAGTTTAACATTTCAGCCGAAGGATGGCAGCTCTGACAATGCAGCGTTCCTCCTGTATTGCACTTAGCCGACAGCCTGAACGATAGCAGTCAAGTCATAAAATATCAATGTCAACCCATATCAACCTGTGCGCTCCCTCTGCTCAGCAGGCTCCGCCCGGTCCTCCCCATCATCGGCGGTCGGACCTTCAGCCTCTCTGCCCTTACCCCTTGGAACTTCATCCCGCATTCCCTTCGTCTTGCTCCCTTCCTTGCCTCAAATCAAGGCATGTCTGAAGACCCTCGTCTTCAACCAGGCCTTCGGCCACATTTCTACCCTCCCTGATCACAAAAAAAATTGCAGGGGGAGAGGACAAAGAGCAAGTTTGGCTTCTTGTGAATTGTCCTCACCCTCAAACTGAGTAAAATTGGGTTGGAGAGAAACAGTTCAAACAACGAAGGTCCAATATGTGGAACATCAGAGAAAAAACTGTCTTGTCCCTGTGCAGGCTGCAGCCAGTGATAAATCAGGAGGACCTCTGCTTCACAGTGAGGACACTCAATCCCTTACAGAGCCAACGCAGTTCAAATTGCTTTTATTTTGCCCGGTGTTAGCAGGTTTGTGACCTGAAATTTTCTTTTCTTGTCTGGCCCCCCTCCCACCCCCCCTCCACCCCCCCACGTCTTCTCCTCCCCTCCGTTGGATGATGAGAGAGAGAGAGAGAGAGACAGACGCATACAGTAAAGCTACGGTTATATTCCTCTTAACCTTGAAATATCACACCCAACTAATGCGAGCCATCACTTAGTATAAAAGTACCCGAGATGGATGGAGGGCGGCTTTTCTGACAACTCAGCTATGAAAGCAGTTTTATTTTTAGCCTGTCATCTTTGAAGGTCAAGGGAAGAAGTGAAAACAGAACTGTAAGTAGGAGGCAACGCAGACGGAACTTGTTCTGCGCACAGGAAATCTCAAGCCCTGTCAGCCCAATCTCGAGCGGTGATAGCTGAAGGCTCGGCCACCAATGGATGGATAGACATGCAGCAGGGGAGTGGGATAGGAACAGGAGTAGACCATTCAGCCTCTCCAGCCTGTTCCACCATTCCATTAGATCATGACTGATCTGTACTTCAACTCCATTTACCCTCCTTTGTCCCAAATCACTGTATATTTTGAATTGACTGTATATTTTGTGGGTGAATCGTGGCAGCCAACCACGCACAGCAGTGTCCCACAAACAGTCCATGGATTGAGTGACCAAATCATTATTTCACATTTATTTTTAAATGTATTTTTTGAGGGGATTATTACCCCCTGAAAGCCATCTGCCAATCGACTAACAACTGGGTTCCTACTTACAACTAGGTAAACAGAGGCGTGTGGATTAAGGAAACTTGCCTAAGATTTCTCCACGCCCAAGTACTCTCACTTGCGAGGTGAGCGCTCTAACTGCTTTGCTGCAGGTCTCCGCAATGCTTTCAAGGATTTCCATAATGTTTCAGGGCGATTGAGCAACAATAAAACAAATCACAAAAATATCAGCTCGCCCCCATGACTCCAGGTTACGGCTATTTGTTCCAAAGTACAAAACTATTCTGAGAATGTCAGCCACCAGTATTTATGGCCCTGCTATAAAACAATCTGAGACCCCACGACAGCAAACCGAGGAAATTGTTGTCACACTTATGAATAATTTTGATGCAATGTTTGCCTCCGAGCTGTTTTTCAAAACCTGGGAGAAGTTAGATAGGATAATACCAAGGGAATGTATTTTAAACTGGAGGAATTCATTAAGTCATTACATAAGGAAGTTGCTCACTTGCGGTCACTGAGCTTCGTTGATAAGCTCACGGTTAAGAAGCCGTAATATTTTTTTTTCCGGCTGAACTTTGAAAATTCTGAACTTTGAAATATGTTTCTTGCTCGAGTGGTGGGCTGACAGGATTAATCATATTGGGTTAGATTCCCTATCACCAGGATCTAGGAGTAGTGTTCTCGCAATTGGGCTAGATGTTGAAATTATGGGAGATACAAGAGGATATAGAGGAGCTAAAAGTAGGCTTCATCCTCCCCTCTATCTTGGGCAGGAGCATGAGAGGTACCAGAGGAGTCTGCCAGGAATTCAAGACTTATACAAACATGGGCTTTGTAAACTGCAAGAGTTAATAATAATATAACAATAATTCTTGCATTTGGTATAGTAATAATATTCCTTGCATTTGATATAGCGTTTTTCATGTCTTCTAGATGTCTCAAAGCGCTTCACAGAATATACCGCAAAGTGAATTGACCGTATATTTGTGGGCGAAACGTGGCAGCCAATTGCGCACAGCAACGTCCCACAAACAGTTGTGGATTGAAAATAATCAATTTATTATTGTCTTTTGTTTTTTTGGAGGGATTATTATTAGGCGTGTGGAGTAAGGAAACTTGCCCAAGGTTCACCCTGTTGCTCAATTCCAGAATAAAGACAAAATTTCAGAAAAAATATTCCCAATCTCTCTCCCCACTCCCCCACCCCACACCCATTGAAACCTTTCCAAATACAGCACTGCCTGGTTGTAATATCCATAAAGGAACAGTAACTGAGAGAGGGGAGAGAGATAAGCACTGAAAGGAACAGGAAACATAACCTCTTAAAGTTAATGTAATGATAAGCCTTCATTCAGTTGCACAACAGAGTTTATGCGTTAATTCGGGGCTAGCGATCAGCGGTTAAAATTAAAATTAAAGCTCCTTTAACGTTGAAAGGATGACTCAAAGTGCTTCACAGGGTTTACTCTGGAGTGGAGGGACTGTGTATTCATAGGTGAACACAGCAGCCCAATTGTATACAACAATGTCCCACAAACAGCTGCGAAGAAGAGTGAACTATTTTATTCGGGGGCTTTGTTGGCCAGGACACCAGGAGAAGGCTTTCCACTTGTGTCAGACATTCGGTCGACCCGAACAATGGCTTGTTATTACCAACCAGCAGTAATAGTCTTTCCCTATTTATCCTGTCAAATCCTTTCATAATTTTGAAGAACTTTAATCGATTGCATCTTTAGCTTTCTCTTTTGCAGTCAAACCAATGAGATTCGTGAAGAATTTGAAATTGAATTCTTGAAGCACTGACAGGAACAAGATTTTCATTTACTCTGTTGAAATATGGATGAGATCAATGTTTTAGTGGCTAAGCCATTGCAATATGGTTTCAAAGCCCATTTAAATTCACAAACCTTCCCCCCCCGAACAACTGCAAGACATTTGAAATGAGACCGATTAACCCCGTTATAAGACAACGAAGGAAACCATAAACTCGTCTCTGAATCAGAAAGTTGTGGGTTCAAGACCCACCGCACAGTTCTGAGGTGTCCTGCATTGCCAGGGGATGAAATGTTAAATGGAGCTCCCGTTCAGATTGGAATTAAAGATCCCATGGCGCTATTCGAAAAGAGAAGGCCGTTTCATCCTGTGTCCCAGCCCACAATCCCCCAAATAAAATTGGTCAGTAACTTCATGGCTGTTTGTGGGACATCGCTGCCCGCAAATTAGTTGCTGCGTTCACCTACAAATAAAAAACAGTCACTACGCTTTACTGTATGTCCTGTGAAGTGTTTTGGGTTGACCCCTGAAATGAAAGGCACTATAAAAAATGTAAGGATCATTATTATTATTATTATTCATTTAGAGAGCTCAGGAACTGGAAAACTTATCAATTCAGTCATAATTCGAAGTTCTGTTTTCTGTAGACTTTGAAAGAAATTTTAGAAAAACCGCAGCTTCAGAATTAAGACTGTACATAAGAATATTTAAGGTCTGCATCTTGGTCTGCATCCTTCTGCCGCAAAAGGTATTATACAAATGTAATTTCTCGCTGTTGATCCTTTGTCTTGTTTGTGTTGAGGAAAGAGTGACGGAGTCTTTGAAAGGGCCTCAAATGAAATTGACATTGTCCTTGAAAGCTGAAGAGCAATGAGTCAGATCTCTACAAACTTGGAGTAATCAGAATAACCAGGATTCTTTCTTTCTTTCTCTTTCTCTCTCTCTCTCTCTCTCTCTCTCCCTCTCTCTCTCTTTTTTTCTAGCTCTCCGTGGGTTTTGTCAAAATAGGAAGCAAAGGGGCACGAAATGCTATTTGTTCATTGTGTGTTTCATGGGCACCTTTTACTCCAGTAACTGATGTGGGATGTTTGACTGGGCAAGGATGAACAAAGAATTCCATTTGGTGGCTTAACAGACAATAACCCTTCTTAACAGGAGGCGGAAATCATTTCAGCAACTAGAATTAGTTTGTGCGCTACTATCATTTTTGCTCATTGTTCCTTTTGTACTGCCTGGGCCCAAGGACTTAAATAGCGTGACTGCACCAAAGGCTAATCCAAAACAGACTACATGCTTTTAGATTATTCAGAGAAGATTAAATTGTGTTGACCTGCTCGTCTCAGGAACTGAGAGATGCCTACTTGCGAAGGAAAGAGTTTTACTTTGTTCAAGTTGCGGTTGATTTCAAAGAAAACACACGGATTGTGCCTGGGGTCTTGTGACCAGGCTCTGGCTGTGGGGCCAATTATGCAGTGTTTCTTAATGGGATTTCTTAATTAAGAAATGGGAGTGCTGGACTCCTTCTACTACGTCACGCTGACTCGAAGGAAACTCCACTCTGGAGACATAAACTCCTCGCGGTGTTGATGTGAGTCTCCATCACGGACTTCATTTCTTAATTAAGAAATCCAGCAAAATAGAGCCTTGTCGATACCCCTGGCGGTAAGGACAGTGCACTTCTTCCTGAGGTTGACTTTTGCTGAGCAACAAGGAACACTTGCGTACAAACTGCTGTTAATAGGATCTGTTTATTTTGTTTGTTAATGACCGGTGGACTTAACTCGTTGAAACCCATGTAGGTGAGAAAGGAAAGTGCTATCTGTGTTTTTTTTTTTGTCTGTGTTCCTCTCAGATATCGCATGCAGAAAAGACTCTTGTTCAAGGGTTTTGTGAGATGGTATGATTTTCTTTACTGTCCGATGGTTAAATGCGTATTGCTGTGTGGTACTGAACGATGCAGATCCTAGAATACTGCGGTTTGATCCCTGCTCTGTCCTGAGCTCACTGGTGTCAATCGATGTGCTTAGACCAGAGACAGGAGAGCAATCAGAGGCAGCTCCTGATACCTATTCATCGTGCTGGAAGCTATACAAACTGGTCATCTTCCTACTCCTCCAGCAATGCGAACACATTGGAAAAGCCTGCTGAGTTCTGCAATCACTCATGCTGTGGAGTCCTGTAATGTATTGGTTAGAGCACTCGCCTTGCAAACGACAGGACCTGGATTCATTTCACGGCCAGGGTGAAACCTTAGGCAGGTTTCCTTACTCTACATGCTTCTGGTTACCTAGCAATAAGTAGGATTCCGATTGTTAGTCGATTGACAGATCGCTTCTCGAGGATAATAATCCCTCAAAAAATAATAATAATAATTTGGTCACTCAATCCACGACTGTTAGTGGGACACTGCTGTGCGCAATTGGCTGCTGTGTTTCGTCTACAATATACAGTAAATTTTCACTTTCAGTGTATTCCGTGAAACGCTTTGAGACATTTCAATGATGTGATAAGGCGTTCTATCAAATGCGACAATTACTATTATTACTATTATAATAGGGCTCCAGTCTTCTCCACTGCCAGTTTGAGAAAACGTGTGAGTTTTTTAATCTAATTTCCTTAAGTAATTGAAAATTCGAGTGTTTTCCCATGGTTTCGTGCTTTAAACTGGATGAAATGTGCAGCTTTTTATTCTTGAACGGTTACGAAAATGATTACTGCCCAACAATAACGCAGCCTGCTGGCTCTCTCCCCGGCCTTCCTGCTGATTCAAAGCCACTATTTGTATCATTCCACTCAAAACAACAAAAACAGCATTTCTATTCTTTATTAACGAGAAGGTAATTTCTTAAAGGCCAGTGACAGCTAGTCAGTGATGTGGGGCACTCCATGGTAAGCTACTGCTGCTCTGACTTCTCTTTATTGGAGTCGGACATGCCAGTTGTGGCTCCCATTATCCTTTAGAAACCGAACTTTGATACAATCAGAGAATGTCAAGATCCTCACACTCCCCTTCAAACCCCCTCATGCCCTGGCACCTCCCTACCTCTCCGACCTGATTACTCCCCAACCCACCACTTTGCTCGACTGGCTCTGCTCTCCTGCTTTTTCCTCGTGCCCTCTGCTCCACCATCAGTGGTCGCGCTTTCAGCCACTGTGCCCCGAAATGCTGGAACACTCTCCCTCAATCCCTCTGTCTCGCCCTCTCCTTCCCCATCTTCAGGTCGCGCCTGAAGACTTCCTTTTCGACTGTGCTGACAGTGTATTTTGTTGCGAACGTTTCACATGAATGTTTCACAGTGACGGAGTTGGACAATAAGTGAGGGAGACGGGGGAGGCGGAGATGACCTTAAGTGCAAATCAGGAGGAGGATTTTTAGGTGGGATTATTTAGATTTAGATAGATAAATAGAGAGGGAGGAGGTGGAGGGGTCAAGGGATCGAGGGGTGGGGACCGTGCTGGGGGAGGAAATGGTTGGGGGGTGATGGCTGCAAGTAGAGAAGCAGGATAACAGAAGACCAGTGAGATGGGGGGTGCTGGACTGTGAAGGGGTTTGCAGAGGAGGACTTTGAAGTCGATGCCAGGGGAGACAGGGAGACAGTAGAATAGAATAGTCCAGTACCTGACATAGTTGGTTTATTTCCCACAACTTGATCTTATCGCCCGTCGGCGTAAGTGCAATTATAAGGTTCTGCGGCTGTCGCAGTCCACCTCCGCCAAGCTCCACTAATCCCGGCATTGACAAAGAAAAGGGAATCAATCAGCCCGGAAAGTTGCCCTGATGCTGATATTCATTTCAAAGTCAATGCGGTAATAGGAAATATCAGCCTGCTTCAGCGGCAGCGAGGTAAGAATTTTAAAATTATTTGCTAAATCAGTAAAATAGATCTGAACGCAAGTTTTGGCTAATATCACCCTCTGCCTGTTTCTTCAGGGAGGGATTGTATGTAACATGTAGTCTGGTGCTGTTCATGCATTTCAGCTGAAACTGCAAGTAATTTAAAATATATGCATTTATATTTCGGTTCTCAGAAAGCTTCCAGATTTGATCAGATTTCCCATTATATGAAATCCTTTGGCTGTAACAATCTTATTTCCTCTGGAAAGCTAATGCTGCTGAAGCAGAATTCAATCAGTCCACAAAAGGTTCGCTCAGCCAGGCACTGCAATTGAGAATAATGAACAGTAATGATCAGCAAAACAATTTCTATATCTTGTGATGAAAACTCACATCCAAGATGTGCATTTATTTCACTTTAGTTGCTCCTTAACAGCGCTGCAAAGCACAGCAATATCGCCTTTGACTTTGACATAAGGTTGGCAGCAAATTCGAAACCATGAGGACTGGATTGGTAGAGTGGTGAATTCTCGCACATTACAGTATAAAAGTGCTTTACACACTCCCAAGGGAGGTTCGGATGAAGAAGGCATTTGGCCCACTCGATCTCATCCTTTCCAAGATACCAACTCCACGCTTCCCATCGAAGCATTAAGCTGCCTATTAAATGAGTCCAGCATCCTGACCTCAACCACCTTTCCTGGTAACCGAGTCCCAACTGTTGATCGCCTCTCTATGTAAAGAAACACTTTCCTGGTGTCTGTCCTGAAATTGTCCTTCTCACCTTCTCAATGTGTACTTCTTGACCCCTTCCAGTGCAGTAAATGTCCTGTTGTTTGTGGTGCTCATGTAGATAAATGATGGTGTCAGATGCTGTGTGACACGGTTTTGGGAGTAATGACTACTTAGAGTCATTTGAACCATAGAAATTTATAGCACAGAAGAAGGACACTTGGCCCATCACGTCTGTGCTGGCTCTTTTGAGAACAATCCACTCAGTCCCATTTACCTGCCCTTTCCCCATATCCCTGAGGTTTACTGGCAGAAACTGCGCCTAAAAGACTGTGCTTTGACACAAATGAAGGCCATAGATATAGAAGGGGAATTTGCAGATCTATTTCACTGAGATGCCCTGAGTCCTTAGTTCTGTCTAATCAAAAGGGTACGAGGAGTCATTGGAAAAGTGGGATTACATTATAGATGACTCAGTATAGAGTAAAAACCACCAGCACAGATGTCATTGACCACATGACCATCTATTGTACTGTAATATTCTATGATTCTATGCCCCACCATCGGTGGTCGGCCCTTCAGACATTTCGCCCCCACCCTTTGGAACTCCATCCCACATTCCCTTCACCTCGCTCGCTCCCTTGCCTCCTTCAAGGCGCGACCCAAGACTTTCCTCTTTGACCGTGCTTTCGGCCACCTTCCTGCCCTCCACCCTCCGTTACCCTGATTAACCCCCCCGCTCGAGTTCAAATCCCTGACTGTCCAGCACCTTGGGACATCCTCCCGACGTGAAAGGCGCTACACAAATGTAATTTTGTATTATATTCTAAATGTGAAGACCAGATCCACATCCCTCTCAGTCAAAGTGAGTATCATAAGATGACAGAAATAAATTGAGAGAATATAAAGCCATTCTGAAGCAGTAACAAAGACATCTGATGAATAGCATTCTCCATGAGCTCAAACCTCCAGGTTAGCAGGAAAATTAGCCGTTTCCTCCAATTAACAACCAACAGTAATAACAACTATAATACTAATCCTTGCATTTGATACAGCACTTCTCACGTTGTTGAAATGTCTCAAAGCACTTCACTGGATTAACTGGAGGATGTGGCGACTGTCCCACAAACAGCCATGGAGGGAAAGACCAATTTTATCTGGGGGATTGTTGGTCAGGACATTGGAAGAAACTCCCTTCTCTTTTTGAGTAGTGTCATGGGATCTTTATTGTGCAACTGAAAAGGACCGATGGGACCTCGGTTTAATGTCTCATGGCAATGCAGTGGATTGAAGTGTCTTCCTAGTTTGTGAGTTCTAATAATAAATAATAATAATCTTTGCATTTGAGCATTTGTTTACTTTTTCAATCCCATTTAAAAATTGTATTGCTTAACCAGTTAAGCTAACGGGTCTCCTTTCAGACATCTTCTCTCAAGACCTAAGTGCTTTACCATATAGAGTATTTGATCAATGCTCAATCGTTTTAAGGTGATGGTAATCCTAACAGGACCCTTGTAAATACACCATGCAGTCTCACTTTTTATTACAAACATTAAGTATTTTAATTTATCTACGAAAGTAATTGAATATTTTACAAACTGAACGTGTCGTTCATCAGTTTTTAATTCTGTTATTTTAAAATAAAACACCCTCATTTAATTCTAGTAATTATAGGTCCACAGTACAGTATACTAATCTTACGATTCCTTCACCTTTTTTCTTCTCAATTATAATAAGTAATTAAAGTTCATATTTGGATGGCTTCCACTTACCAAGCTTTAATTTATTATTACACTAAAATGTTCTATTTAATGTGTTTCTCACTTGTTCAGTCAACTCATTTATTTCATCATATTGCAGAGTGCCCAACACAATTAAGCCGCATATCTCATTGGGACAAAGGTAGGTTTGGAATATATGTCTTGCATGATTTTAATTTTACTTTTCTTAAAATATATTATGTTTCTGACTGGTTAAGCAATACAATACAATAAAAAATTACATTTATACAGCGCCTTTCATGGAGGATAATAGTCCTTGCATGTGATATAGCCCCTTATCACGTCTTTGAGATGTCTCAAAGCGCTTCATGGAATATGTACTGTAAAGTGCATTGACTTATATCTTGTGGGCAGAACACGACAGCCAATTGCGCACAGGATGTCTCTCAAATAGCCATGAGGAGAATGACCAATTTTTTCATCGGGTGGGAGGGGCGAAGGTGGGAGGGTGCCACCAAGGACATTGGGAGAAACACTTTTCCCTCTTTGAAAAGTGCCACCTGAATAGGCAGACAGGACCTCAGTTTAACTTTTCATTTGAAGGATGGCGGCTGGAACCCTGAGCCATGCTTTGGAGCATCAGCCTAAGATGATCAGCTCAGTGAAGTGACCTTGGCTGTTCCTCCTGCACATTCTCAAGAGCAACCTTCTGCATAGACAACTGCAACTGTGCACAGTACATTGCGGTGATGTTAGGATCATTTCATTACCCGATTAAATTGAGTTATCATGTCATGAAACATAGATAATTTACCCTCCCATAGAGTGAAGGCCAGTGAGAGTTTTGCTGTGCTGTGCACTGCAGTCATGAAACTACAGTAAGATAAGAGATAGCAATCGCCAGTTTGACTGACGGTTCTGATATGATAAACTGTAAGATCAAAGCTTGACATGAAAGTCATCCAAAGTCTATTCCAATTGAAACTCACTGTCAGCTATTCATTTTGTATGATTCACTGAACTTGTTTCAAAAGAATAATGTAGTTTGTTTTTATGATTCCTACAGGTGGGCAGTCATACGCCAAGAGCAATGTTAGACACCAAGGAAAATACTAAATAAAGGAAAACACTATCATGTGGCAGATATTGTAAAACTCTTTGTTTTTTTTCCCCAGCAATGCATTACCAATAAATGAAGCCCTTCCCTCTTATGAATAATAATAAACCTTACACTTGATATGCAGAAAAACTCCTAATAACTCGTCACTCCAAGCAGAAAGGCCTCAAGTGCTATATTCTGTCCACAGTTACTAAATACAATGTTCAATAAATATCTGGCTGCTAATCCAATCAGGGCATGGAAAAAAACAACCAAGGTGGGTAGGTTACTCATCAAGTCACTAGGACATAGCAACCGAGCAAGGGGAGAATGGTCACCCACCCCAAGATGGCAAGCTGAGACATCGGGCAGACCTGGGAATGCCCACTTTGATGGTTTGGGTACATGCAGATAAGAGAACCTCAGCACTGTTGCGCTGAGGTTGTCTTGTTGATGTTCTGAAACAAGCTGTGAATCTGTGTCTATATAATAATAATAAAAATAATAATCCTTGCATTTGATTTAGCACCTTATCACATCTTCTAGATGTCTCAAATCTCTTCACAGAATATACTGTAAAGTGAATTGACTGTATGTTTTGTGGGCGAAACGCAGCAGCCAATTGCGCACAGCAGTGTCCCACAAACAGTCATGGATTAAGTGATCAAATTATTTTTTTTTTCTTTGAAGGGATTATTACCCCCGGAAAAGCGAACTGCCAATTGACTAACAACTGGGTTCCTACTTACTGCTAGGTAAACCGAGGTATGGAGTAAGGAAACAACATTTCGCCTTGCCGGGAATTGAACCCAGGCTCTCTCGCTTGCGAGGCAAGTGCTCTAACCAGTAAGCTATATTTATAACTGTCTGACACTGACTCTGAGTGTCTTTCGCAGACTGACTTGCCCGTCCATTCTCGGCAACTTGAGAAGAAAGTTTCCTGAGAGTGCTGTCCCTCAGAAGTTTAAACTGACTTGCTGAACATTATGGGCCTTGGAATGATGCCCTGCTGGGCCCTGCTGTGCTCTGTGAGATGATGCTCCATTAAATACGAGTGTGGAAAGTATAGCCGCAAGTAGAATGTGCCTTGAGCTAAGGCAATCTATCATGGTTTGTGTTTATATTGTAAACGTTTCACAGATGTCCATTAGTGGCCGTGTATGTATTTGCTGTGGCTGTTGTGTTTTGCTGTGGGATTGTGGTTGATGATGCTGAGACTTCAGGGGATGAAGTTGATAAATCCTTTAATTTGTTATGCCTTTATGTACTCGCCAACTAATAGTGTTTATACGCCTACTGTATCGCTCAGCCTCTGAGAAAATGTTCATGCACAGTTGGTGAGGATGCTGCCTATATTTATAACTGTCTGACACTCAAAGAGCACGACAATAGCTCATGTCCTGATTTCATTTACTCTGATGTTTATTATCATAAAAGATTATCGCGCGGCTCCAGACTGCACCGTCCTTCGCGTCGGATGGGATCCAATTCAGTGCTAGCGACCAGCACCTGTTGGACAGGGACAAGGACATCGCAACTGAGCAATGCGGGGAATGGTCACTCACTCTAGGTTGGCAAGTTGAGACTTTGCACAGACCTGGGAGATGCCCACTTCATGAAGGCTTGGGCAGTTAGAGGATTATTAGCAAGTGGTCGTGGCCAGCTTTGTGATGGCGCTCCTCAGAGGTGTGAGAGAACGAGGCTGTCCTCGAACTACTCATACCCATTGCTATCATAAAGAGGCTGTTCCCAGGTCTGTGGCCTCTCCAGTTGTGAGGTTGCCAAAGCTTGTTGACCGAATCCCAAAGTTGTGGCACCCTGTAGTTCCCATTCCCCCGACTTGCTAAGCACCCGGCCACCTCTCTACATTGTATTCAGTGAAGTCGCTGTGGTTGGGATTAGGCTGCCCAAACAACAGCTGACCTTTACTCTTAAGATACTCAACTCGTGGAAGCACGACCCATAAATGGCAGTGAGCGCCAGCGAGCAGAACAACACGGGTGGGCTTTGAGTAAAGCAGAGTGGGAAGCATTAATCTGCTCTCCCACCCCCACAAGTCACTAACCTGCTGGAAGTGAGCACAGAACATGAGATGCAATGCAACATAACTGATGGGAAGGGTACATATGTTGCGAACGCCTTGGGACATCCTCCTTTCGTGAAAGGTGCTACACAAATGTAATTTGTTGTTGTTGTTTGTTGTTGAGAGAGCGAGTTAAAGGGTTCAATGTTCATTTTAATACTAGCCTGGCAATGGATTTTTTTAAAAAAAACACTGCGATTCCAGCTGTTGGATGTGACCCACTCTGGGGAGAGGGTTACAATGCATAGCCACAACCCAGGAGACAAAGACCACAGACCGAATAAACAACAGGGGGATAAGAAGAGGTTGTCTGGCTGATTGTCACACTCTGCAGTGGTTTGTGATCTGCTACACAGTAGTAGTAAATCACAGATTCGCCCACAAAAATATACAATCAATTCACTTTGTAGTATATTCTGTGAAGTGCTTTGAGACGGCTCGAAGATCTGATAAGGTGCTATATCAAATGCTAGGATTATATATATATATAGACATATTAATGCAGCACACAGTAATGATTGTGTTGACGTTGATTTCACTGGAGGAAGTGATAATGGGAAGTATCTTTATGTTCAAAGCTAGGACACAAGAACAACAACAACAAATTACATTTGCATTGGCCCTTTCACGTCAAGAGGACGTCCCAAGGCACTTGTTTGTTAACGTTTGCCTTTTTCAATGGAAGGTTCGGTTACCCAATCAAACAGAACTAGCCACATTCGACAGCGACAGCCCCAAATCTTAAACCCGTGAAGACACTTTGAAATTCTCCTTTGAACTACGTGGTAGTGCTGTTCTCAAACCACCTTTATACATGGATGACAATAAAGGCAGTGAATTGGGTCACATGGAAGGGTAATAAAAAGGGAGCCTCGGAAAGAGATAATCGATGAGAGATAAATTAGTCCATTATCACAGGGCACTTATACTGCACTGTTTGCAGTAGTTCAACTCGATCTTTGAATTGATTCAGTAACCAGGTGTGCAGAATAACTGCAGTTTTAATGAGTCTGACGCTGGTTTGGACCAGAGTTGAGATACTATCACACAGCTCACATTTGTACTCAGCTGTGGTTGAGGTGAACCTTTTTACGTTTACAGTGAATCTACTAAAAATAAGCAGCGTTCCTGGCTAATATCTTTAATAATATTATTAATACTAATCATATTCATTGCATTTGATATGACTTTCACATCGGGAGCGCTTCACAGGATATACAGTAAACTGTAGTCACTCTTTTTTGTAGGTGAACGTGGCAGCCAGGAGAAGGTTGAGGGTGCGATATGATTACGGTCTTTAAGATTCTGAAGGGAATAGATAATGTGAACCATGAGAAGCTGTTTTATCTTGTACAGAACAGGAGAAGCAGAGGACACGGCCCACGATTGAAAGGGGTAAGTTCAGAACAAATCTGGGGAAACACTGCTTCAGTGAGCTTATCTCTCGGGAGACAGTGGAAGCAAAAAATGTTGCTTGTTTCAAGAACAAATTCAATAAGATTTCTGCTTGAAAATAATATCTCGGGACACAGTATATAATTTGGGACACGACATGTCAAGCGACTGCCAGGATGGTGGAGATGCCCATCCGTTTCGCCCACAAATATACAGTCAATTCACTTACAGTATATCCTGTGAAGCGCTTTGCGACGTCTAGAAGACATCAAAAGCACTATATCAAATGCAAGGATTATTATTATTATATCTGACATGGAAGGCACTATATGTTCAGGCACTATCAAAAAAAATGCAAAATGCAAGGATTATTATATCAAAGTAGATAAATAATAATAATAATCCTTGCATTTGACATAGCGCCTTATCACATTGGTGTGACGTCACAAAGTGCTTCACAGAATATATTGTAAAGTGAATTGACTGTGTATTTTTTAGGGTGATGCCAATTGTGCACAGATAGTTAATGCACCTTGGAATGTAATGGTTAATCAGAATACGTTCTAAATGGAAATGATCGGGGAAGAGGAGATTACACTGACCGTTACAGCATGGAAACAAGCCATTTGGCTGTTTGCCTACAAAATACATACAATCGCCCCACTTTCCTGTATGTCCTGTGAAGCTCTTTAATTAAAACATCTCGATGACTTGATAAGGTGCTATATCAAATGTGAGGATTATGATTATTCAAACTAGTCCGAGCTAGTGTTTATACTCCACACAAGCCTCCACCCCTCCAATTCCCTCCCTTCTGATGTACGCATCAGGTTCCTTCTTAAATATGTTGATGAACAAAGAGATTTGATGATCCAGGTAAATCAGTCATTAAAAGTTAGTTCACAGGTGCAGAAAGCAATCAAAAAGACTCATGGGATGCTGCTCGTATGCACAGTATCAAATATCAGTCTAACTCTCTCTAGGGAAGCTATTCTGCTCCAGGCAGCTTTCTCTTAAAACCAGGGGATTTCTGCCACCAAAACCTAAACAAGCAAACGCAACTAAAGCGGGAAGATTATTCCATTTTACGTTTTCAGATTCAGAACTCAGTCAGAACTTGCAAGCGGCTTAACTTAATTACAGATCCCAGTGGATTAACAAAAAAAAGTCATGTCTGCATTTTTCATTTTAACTGGTTTTTAATTTCATTTTTGGGCTTTCTTTAATCTTATTTTAAGTGCGCCATTAATCTAGAATTTTTTTCTAAAAAAAAATGGTAGGAAGTACCGCAGGCAAGATCATTTTCTGCACTTATTTAAACCATGTCTGTTTTGTAAGGTCACTCAAGGTTTCAGGCTAAATGGCCTGTCGTTGCGTTTGGAACTTAGTGTTTCACAGAGCTCTTCAGGAGTGAAAGCAGTATTCCCATCCTTGGGAATCAATCAATCAATGGGCCTATCAGTGGTTGAATCAGATAGTACTGATGCATTTATGAGGAAGCTAGATATACACACACAAGGGAATTGAAGGGTATGGGAGAGAGTAAGTGGAAGCTCGTGTGAAGTATAAACACTGGCACGGACTAGTTGGGTCAAATGTGTTGTACAATCTATGTAAATCTATGACAATGGGATGACAATAACTTGGTGTGGTGCTCTTAAAACCCAAACAGTCCATTACAATCATGCTCAGCAGCAAATTAAAAGGATGTATTGAACTGCAAGACAGAAACTTTAAGGGGTCTACCATGTATGTGGCCCCAGAACCCATCGTCACGTTCTGATGTGTTCAGAATATGATCTATCCCTCTGCCTTTGCCCCTCTCGCTATCTATCTTCAAATTCCACCTTAAAACCCACCACTTTCTTTCTCTAGAGACAGTGGCAATAGCTTAACAGTGTTTTATGCCATTCTGACCCACACACTTGTGTCGGCCACACACTCGCCTGAAATTAGTCCGCTTTCCGAGTTACAAAAAGTGTCGGAAACGGATGGGAGCAATCATTGTAACAGCATTCCTCACAAAAGATTCAGGACAACCACCACCACAAAGCATTGGGGCAGGGTGGGGGGGAATCCAAACAAATTGCTTCCTACTGTATTCTTGTGGCCTTTAAATTATCAAAATAGCAATTTCAGTTCAACATACCTTCTCTTGCTAGTAAATCTAATTGATAATAAATTCCTTTCAGAGTACCTGGTGACACAAGCTGAATGAGGAGGGGATGGGGGGGCAGCTACTGATTGAAGAAGCTTCATGAGGTCTAGTCTGTTTTTCAGTGAGGAGTTGGCAACATACAGTTTTGCATCTGTTAGAAATTCAATGTGTTTTGCAGTCGTAGGGGCAGGTTCAATGCTGGTTTCTTACCTGAGAGGCCACCCACATCCATTTTCTTCAGGTTCTTTGCCTCCAGAATGCAGACCGTGAGTTTGCCTGCAGTGGGGACGTAGCGCAGGGAACAGCAGATGTCTCCCAGTTTCTCTGGCTGCAGGACAAAAAGGCACAGATTTTAGATCGCACCGTTACGAGATCGGTTCGGATTAAGACCAGTTCGGATCATCCTTCCAGAACACCCACCTGATCATCTTCCCATCACAGTACCAAGCTGCTTTTGTTTTCAAATGAGTCTAGTGTCCTGTCTTGGTGTCCTGGACACTGGACTTCACACAAGTACAGTGTCCAGTGACTTGGGACGTCCTCCTGATGTGAAAGGCGCTGTACAAATGTCATTTTGTATTGTATTGCATTGCCATTGAAAAACACAGCCAACTTCCTGACAACTGATCAGAAATATTTGACCGGTTTGACAGAATTGGAAAGAGTGAGCTATTTCACAACACTGACATTTCTCATATTTTTGATCACAAATACTCATTAAAAAAAGTTGCGGAAAGATTATTAGAATATTGATCAACTCATTTCTACTGCTTACTTCGAAGCACCATTCCTTTTCTTTCATACACAAGTTCTGATGGACTTTCGCACCAGTAACGGTAATAAGTGGGGCAATGTGAGAAAAACAGCAAGAAATTACATTTGTATAGCGCCTTTCACATCGAGAGGACGTCCCAAGGCGCTAAGATTAAATTCCTTAGTCTTGCTGCCTTCGCACTCAGTCAAGAATACTGTGTACTAAGAACAAATCACTATTCACATCTGTTTCCGGTTTATTGGTACTTTAGTACAAATTATTACCTAAGAGAAATCTGAATTAATTAATGATACTTTGCAAACAGCAATGTGGTGCTGAACTTGAGTTTTACAATTCTGCTGTAAATAACCAAACACATTATGTTAAATGTCTATGACAGTTGTGACATCCTCATTTACAGTTCTGGTGATAATCAAAGGAATATTTAAGAGCTTACCTCCTCTTTCTCAGCACTCTCCAGATCTCGCCATTCCTCAAGTTGCTGCCCAAGGTCCACTTTGGTCATGGGGACGAGGACCAGACCAATGCAGTCATGTTTGGAGAACCGATCAAAGTCATACACGGCCATCACGAGGGTCTTTCCTCCCAGCTCCTGATATGGAACCTGTGTAAAACAGCAGAATGCAATGGAAGATGTGTAAACTTACCTCCATTACAAAGACAAACCTATGATTCAGCCTTGACAACAGCTCGTCTGATTTCTCTATCCAAGCCAACTGAGCTCCCTCACCGACATTGAGATGCTGTATGCGAAATTGAATAATGCAACTGGAAGAATATTATAATAATAATCCTTGATATTGCTCCTTTCACATCGTGAGAATGTCTCAAAGCACTTCACAGGATTTACTGTAAACTTGACTGTGTGTTGTAGGCGGCAGCCAATTTGCACACAGCAATGTCCCACAAACAGCCGTGAAATGATTGAGCAAGTATTATCTGAAGGATTGTTAGCTAGGACACCGGGAGAAACTCCCTTCTCTTCATAAATAAAGTGGCACGCGGAGTGTGGTTACACTGGAAGGAAAACACCAGCACAGATTTGATGGACCAAATGGCCTTCTTATGAGCTGCAAAAATAATAATAATTAATATTCCCTTCTTTGATTCCATCGAAATCCACTTGAAGGTGTATATTTAATATGTGTCTAAGATGTAGCAAAGAAACTGATTCTTATAGTAATTTATGGATAAGGGGGCAACCCTATTATAAAGCAGGTGACCTGGTGGACTTCCTGACCATTAAAAGATGGCTGACTTCCTGGTCAACAGGTCACTGAAGCCACCAT